>NC_051160.1:173726509-174026509 GCF_013339745.2 Dermacentor silvarum | reverse complement strand
AGTGCAATGGTGTCGCAGAGACCGCGGCAGTACACTGACACAGCCGCTGACGCGTTCGGAGGCACTTGGGTATCGTCTGTGACAAGTATCTTCTTCGAAAGCGATGGTCTGTCTGCCGGCGTCATCTCTGAGAACGGCGAGAGTTCTATTTCGGCGGGTGTGCAATGAATGACGGCGTTGTGGCGGGAGAGAAAATCCAAACTCAGGATGATGTCGTGCGAGCATGCAGGAATAATAATAATAATAATTTTATTTCCATCAACTTGGTGGAAGAGGCTGCAAGTAAAAGCTGCTCCAGTAGAGGCAGCTTGACGAGGCTTGAATGATGATGAATTCGACGGCATACATGGCGTCCCGAATGACGACGCGAGCTGTGCATACTGCTGTTGGGTGAATACCTTGGGCGCTAGCCGTACGAAGGGATAGCCCGAAAAGTTGCGTCGTCACTTTTCGTAGGGAACGGCGGCTCCAGTGTCTATAAGGGCAGATGCGCGAACACCATCTACAAACACGTCTATTATGTTCGATGGTCTCTGCTGAGGGCTTTCACAGTTCGTTAGCGTCGCAGCCCTTGCCTCGTGGACTGCGACGACTAGTTTTCCCGATCTCGTGCGACCTGACGTGGCCGCATCGGCTACAATGACCGACGTCGTGGAGACGGCAAACGGCGGGTGGAAGGAGCTGGGCGTAACGTCGGTGACACAGGCGGCGGTGGTTCGTAATTAGGGCGGCTGGACTGGCTCATGACGGGTGATGCGACTCGAGGCGACTGCACGCGATTGCAAAAACGTGCAACATGGCCGGCGTAACCACACGCAAAGCATATGGGACGGTTGTCGGAAGTGCGCCAACTGTTTGCCGGAGAGGGTCCAACCCATGGCTCAGGACGCGATGGACGTAGCGGCTGCTGATATGGCTGCATGGTGGGCTGCAGACGGAGCCTAGTGACATCGGCGTACGTAGGCGGCACAACCGCTTCGAACGACTGAGGTCCAGCGACGGCTTCGGCGTAACTAAATGGAGGAGCCGCAGAGATTGGTTGGGCTGGCCTGGCGACAACTTGAGCGTAGCTAAGTGGCGCCGGTGCCGGAGGGCGCTGGTGATATTAGGGCATGACTTCGGCGATTTCCTGTTCAATCACTCGGCGGAGGGGAGGCGGGAGTGCGGTTGATGACTGTTCCACATGCTGCGGGTGAGCAAAAGGCAGCAGAGAGAGCTGGCGTGCAATTTCTTCGCGCACAAATGTTTTCATTTCTGCCAGCAAGGTGGTGTGGTCAGAAATGGTTGACAAGCCAGCGAGATCTGCTTCCCGTGCTGGCGGCCGACGGGTCAACGATCGCTGCTGGTGTAGCTCATCATAACTCTGGCTCAGAGTTATTATCTCTGCCACCGTGCGAGGAGGTTTGGCGAGGAGCATAGTGACGGCGTCGTCGTCGATGCCTTTCATGACATTTTTGATCTTATCGAACTCGGACATGGTCGCGTTGGTTTTCTTGCACAAGTACAGAATGTCCTCTATGTAACTTGTGAAAGATTCCCCGGCCTGCTGAGCTCGTTCGCGCAAACGCTGTTCGGCTTGCAGCTTACGAATAGCAGGGCGGCCAAACACGTCGATAATGGCAGTCTTCAAAGCGGACCAGGTCGGGAAATCGGATTCGTGGTTGTTGTACCACAAACTTGCTACTCCCGCCAGGTAAAAGACCAAGTTGCTCAATTTTCCTACCTCGTCCCATTTGTTGGGTACACTCACGCGCTCGTAGATAGCGAGCCAGTCCTCCACGTCGTTGCCATCCGCGCCAGTGAAGATAGGTTGGTCGCGTTGACGAGGGACACCGGAACAGGCGGGTGGTGTGAGAGGAGGCGTTTGCTGGGAGGCGTCTTGCGGCATGGCAGATGGTAGTGCATGGGATCGAAGCTCCAGGGGCATCGAATGGGTTTCGGAGCGGTTTTGAGGGTACAGCACTCTCCACCAATTTATAAGGGTGTTTATTGGATGGCACTTAAAGCAGCGCAAGGGCGACAGTCCAAAAAGCGCAGCACGGACTCTCAGCACGAGCGGCGCTCGAGAGACGAAGAAAACGACCCACTAGAAGGCGCTGGAGCGGACGACTCACTTCAGAGTTCCAACGCTTCGCTACAGAATAAATAAATAAATATATGGCAGTTGAATGACAGAGAGGGGAGCATTGTGCTGTTTGCAATGACGGGTGAGAAGGCCATCTGACGTCACTTTGCCGATCTTATTTTTGTGTTCATACAATCTCTCGTTTAAACATCTCTGTCTGACTGCCCGACGTAACACTTTCCACACGTTAGATGCATGCGATGCATAATTGAAGTTTTGCATTCCACAAGCTTGTTCTTGTGTTTAACTTGACGGCGCTCCTGTCTTGCGTTTCTGCAAAGGCTGATTAGTTTATTAGGTGCAGAGAAACCCACATGCATCTTTGTTACCACGGCGTGCAATTTTCTTTAGGCTGTGCCATAACCGGTGAATATATGGTATAACTGCTGGTTTCGTTTTGTCACGGTTACTATTTTCTTTTTGTTCACGATCGGTGGTTCCTGTTTTTTGTACATGTATAGCTGCCCTTCTGCAACTTATACAAGTACTTATACAATTGATAGAAGTATATAGGCGCATGGCCTGAATTCTGAATTTTTCATCGATGCAATGTGGGCATGACTTTGAACTGCGTTAGCGAAACACGTTTTTGCTGCTCCCCTTGTTACCAATTAGGAATAGGTGGACTGATATGATAATACCGGTTTATTTTCCCGAGGGCTGTAGCACCAGATCGTCATGCCCAGACTGAAGGTAAATTTAACATGAAGAAATTTTAGGACACCTTTAAGGGGTACGTCGAAGGTAAGTAAAATCGGTAAACGAGCACTCATTGTCAAAGTTTTCTAACGTGCAGTCAGCAAATAAAAAAAAGACCTCAGTACATGTAAATATTCAATGAACTGCTGACTCTATGAGGCGTTCAGAGAAGTCTCTGTCTAGTTTGGCCAAGTACAAATTGCTCAGAATTGGTGCTAAAAAGGGCCATGTGTATCCGTGTGCCATTTTGTGTATAGTCTTATTCGCTCAAGAAACTCAGATCTGCGACCCTACCATAGACAAAGTGCGCATCCCGACAATAGACGCGCCCCACCACCCTCAGCTCAGGCGTCGGAGAAAGCCGATGATGATGAGGGTGATGATGATGACTTACTGTCATCCCCTCTACAGCAGGGCGGGGACAAATCGTCACCTATCCCGCCTGAATTACCCAGGTATGCTATCAATGCTTTTCCTTCAAGCATTCTTGTATACATCTCCCTTCTCTGTCTACCTTGTACCGCTGCCTATGCCTGTAATGCTTCTGGTCGTCTATCTCATTGCTGATTTTATTGCGATAGCAATTACACTTAAACCGGATTTCGGATTAAACCGGACACTTAAACCGGATTTCTGCCGTCAGCGTCGCCGTGAGGTACCGTGTAAAGACCAAAGGCGATAGAATCGTCGCCGCGCGCCGTATGCGCGAGTGAAAGCGTGCGGGGGACGCGCGCTATCACGGAGAGCGAACGCACGGCGGAAAGCAAACGCGACCGTCGCGCGAAAGGCCGCGGAGGTATGGGAGGGAGGGAGGGAGGGAGGCGGGGCGATGCTGTGCTGCTTCACCAAATGCTTATCTTACAACCTGGCGCAAGGGGAACTGGCCACTCAATCTCCCACGCGAAAGCAAGAAAGCGGGAAGGCAGCGCGGGAGGGAGGGGGGGCAGCTTCTTCTCTGCCAACAACTTCTTTGCACTACTCCTCTGCACTTTGCCCAACGGTGGCGGTCTCCCGCACCGTATCTTATCTCCACACGGCTCTGACCTTTGTGTGCGCTGTGCATTCGCATTCGCCGCTCAGTTTCCGTTGAAGCGATAGACCGCGCGAACCTTCGCCCGCTGCGGCGGCTGTGCTTGCCGCCAGCGTTTTGACAGTCGTTGTGTGCGGTCATTCAGTGTGATCTATTCATGTTTGCTTGTGCGCGCTGACACCACGCTTGTTAATTCAGTTAGTAAGCGAATGTGTCCAAGTTTATGCAGCCGATAAAACTAGTATCCCTACTCCGAATAGCTCTCTACTAATTTGCTATCGCAATTGATGCATCGCCTTTCGGGCGAAACTGCGACATTTTTTTCCACCAATATTCTAAACGTCCCTTGCTTATCTCGGCTGCTGATCGGTTGATATTTGCCTTTACTTTAAATATAAGCGCTTCTGGAAGTTGCACGTTACGTACTGGTCTCACTGGGTGAATCCCTTCGCATTCCATTAGGATGTGCTAAGTCTCTCCGGATGTTTGCGGCAGCATACACATGCCTCATGTAATTGCGAATTCTTGCTCCGGTATGCTTTTTCCTTAGGAAACCAGCTCTCTTCGTGTTCCATTCGTGTTAATCCCTTCGTGTTAATCATACCGATTTTCCCTTCTAATTTCTTTTCATTTTGATTCTTGTAAATCTCCATGGTCTCTTTCACTTCCATTCCTTGCGCCCAATTCGCTTTCTCTGTTTCTGTCGCTTTCTTTCTTATGACTCCTGGTTCTCTATTTACACTTTCAATTACCCTGTACTTTGTTGCCAACTTTCTTAAACTCATCCTTCAAATTGTGTCCAGGCTTTTTAGGTACAGATATTTGTGCACTTTAGCCGCCCATTTATTTTCAGCCATGTTCCTGAGTCATGCTTGAAAACTAATTTTTTTTTCAGCGCTTTTCTGACTTCAAATGAAGTTCAACCAAGGTCTCCTTGCACTGCCTCATTTGTGGTTTTGCCGTAGACTCCCAAAGACAACCAGCCCACCAATATTTGGTTGGGCCGGACCACATGATATCCGATCTTAAGCATAGAATGACATTTTTGAACGTTATCGCTGGCACCACTGCTCTTTTCAAGATTCCACGCACCAACTCATACTTATTGTGGCCCCACAGTGCCCTATGTTTCATTATGTCTGCATTCCGTTTCCCTTTTATCTGCAAATTGTCTTGCTGGGTGCTTGAGTAAGTCTTTCTTTCGTTTATGTAGACGCCGAGGTACTTATAATGCTTGACTATGAGTATGACTTGCTGTTGAATCGACCCCACGTAGATACTCGTATCTTCTTTGAAAATCGTAATTCCCGATTTCTCTGTGGTAAACTTAATCAATGAGTTAATTAGTTAATTAATTCAAGAACTGCCGACAAGCTGTGCCACTGACGTTGCGCAATTTCTCCTTTACAACGTTATTCTTCACCACGGCGCTCCTCGACAGCTGCTGATCGTCCGTGGTCGCTCATTCCTGCCCAAAGTCGTCGACTAGGATCTTCGTTCGTGTTCCATCCGTCACAAGCTCACCACTGCCTACCATCCGCAAACCAATGGGCTTACCGAGCGCCTCAACCGCACGGTGACCACAATGCTCTCCATGTATATTTCCTCCGACTACCGTGATTGAGACAACACCTTGCCTTATGTGACATTTGCCTACAACTCGTCACGCCATGAGACCGCCGGCTTTCCCCCATTTTGTCTCTTGTTTAGCCGCCATCCCACATTGCCCTTCGAGACTCTTTTACCACCACCTATGCGCCCTGTTACAGACTAGGCACGCGATGCAGCTTCTCGGGCTGCAACGGCTCTCCAGATTGCAAGGGATCGTCTTTATGCCTCCCAGCTATCCCATAAGGCCCGCTATGATAGCCATCACAGAGTGGTTAATTACTCTCCGGGCTCTTTGGTCCTCCTCTGGACCCCTTGCCGCCACGTTGCCTTGTCGTCAAAGCTTCTTTCCTGCTACCTCGGGCCTTACAAGGACCTACGCCAGATCACTGACGCCACGTACGAGATGGCTTCATTGGACAGTCGATCATCTGCTGCGTCCGCCACTGATATCGCGCACGTCACCCGACTTAAGTCTTATGCTGCCGGACACGACCTTAAGGGCCGTTTATAGACCGACGTAACGCACGCGCGCGCGCGCGCGCGCGCACGCTACGTTACGTTGGAGAAAACAACCCCTCTATATTCGGGCGCACCGGCGCCGCCAACGTAACCGGCGGCTTCCGACGTGCCCCGACGTGCCCGGCGTCGAAACGGCTCCGGAGCCATTCGCGCGTCGGAAGCGACGGCACCAGACGGCACCGTCAGCCCACAATGCATCGCGCGACGAAAATGGCCGCTGCCTGTGACAGCGGAGCGATAGCGCGAGCGGTGCAAACGCGATGTCTGACCCCGATAACATTGTTGAGCGGCTGCTGGAAGCCATTAAACAACACCCCTGTGTCTATGACACAAAACGACTAGATTTCCGCGACCAGCAGCGCAAGGCAAACGCATGGGAGCAGATCAGGCAGAGCAGCGGTCTCGCCACAGGTGAGCTGTTTACGTCTGCTTGTGTTCGCCTTTGCACGTTTCGAGCCCAAAGCGAGTTTTCTTGCGGCATGCACCGTCATGTTTGCTTTTTTTGTTTCCTCCGTTGCGATTTGTAGTGGAGGAATGCCACAAGCTGTGGAAGCGGTTAAGGGACCGGTTCACCCGCGAGCTCAAAGTTATCGAGCTCGCGACGAGCAGCGGCAGCGGATACGTGCCGAGGCAAACGTGGGAGTTTGCCGCTGCCATGGAATTCTACAAGCAGTGTGGTCGTCCGAGAAAGTGAGTAGTTTTATGTCTCCGTTGTTGGATCTGCCAGCTACGTGGAGTTGTCAGCGCGTGTGTGTGTGTTATGTGCGCATGTGTGTGTTACGTGCGCCTGGGTGCGTGTGTGTTGTGTGCGCGTGTTTGTGCTTGCGCGTGTGTGTGCGTTGCGTGCGTGCGTGCGTGTGTGTGTGTGTGTGTGTGCGTGCGCGTGTGTGTGCGTGCGTGCGCGCGCCGAGAGGCATGAAGCTCACGCGCTTGCTGCCGAGAAATGTACATTTCACGGGTCCTGTGCTCTTCGCGCGCGCCGTGCATAATCTGGCGCTGCTTATTATATTCCGACGCAGTGGCACCTCCATAACAGCGCACGAGGCCTTCGCCTCCTATTTGTTTGGCTCCTTGCAATTGAATGCATTGCTGCGCTTTATAAAATTTAGCATTAGGAGAAAGCTGTCGGCGTTGCTCGCATTTTTTTCCAAATTTCATAGCATTTGTCTAGTATCATTTTATCTAGTACCTAAATCAAAAGTTATACCAACAATGTCATAGAACAAACTTGTAGGACTATCAGACATCTGATGCGTGAATTCTGCAGATGTTGATGCTTAGACAATTGAGCTGTTGCGAGTGATTTTGTGAGTGGATTTTTAGATGTTTGGGGAGGTAGCCGGTACTTCTGGAGGATCGATGCTTTACTCACCGAGGCTTCATGGAGGCAGCACCAATACTTTCGCTTTGAGACAAGGGTCATCATGTGAAGGGTTCGGCTTGTGAATCTTGTGGATTCTAACAGCTCTACTCACAGGGATGAAGACAAACCAAATGCATGCATATCAGTTGAATTTGAAACACCAGTTGAAATGCAGCACCTGTATGTTTGTCTTGCTTTCGTCTTCGTCCCTTTGTGTAGCACTATTCCACTTCACTGAAGGACACTGGCACTTTTTTGCAGTACAATAAAAGAAGTGAGAAGGAAGACAAGACGCAAATTAACTCAATTCAATCGACTGTTGTTTTTTTTAGAACAACCAGCAACGTGGGCTCGGCGGGCCTACCAGGAGAGGAAGATAGTGCCTCCACTCCAGAGGCAATTTTTCATACAATGGTAGATGGAACGACAACGCCACCACCCACCAGCAGCAACGACGTTAGCCTGGAAGCCCCAGCAGCAAATCCTTGGGAACCTGCTTGCCAGGGAGATCGCACGGTGGGGGAGCCACCCTCAAAACGACCCAAGAAGTCGCAAAGTTGCGACTACTTTGAGCAGCAACTCCTTTCCCAACTTGGCAAGCAGATGACTGAGAATGAGGCATTTGCGCAGTCTATAGCCATGAGCCTTGACAGAATGCCAAGGGCAGTTGCTTCTAGGTGCAAGGCAAGAATAATGGCGCTCATCGCCGAATTTGATGACTCTTAGGTTTAAAACATGCCTTTTTGTGCTGCAACAAAGTCATCTGCACTCTTCATTACTTTTCATAACCTGGAAGGTATTGGTGAAGGAGCAGCAAAGGGACAAGAGAAAAGGACTGAAACATTGAGAGACACATAGGCCTATGTGTGCCTTTCCATTTTCAGTCCTTTTGTGTTGTTCTTTTCGTTGTTTCTGTACGAATACCCTCCAGGCTACGAAAGAGAACAAAGAGTGCAGATGATTTGTTGCCCTTCACCGCATAGACCCAACTAGCCCCTGTGAAATCACTCTTACAGATCTCTGCAAGAGTGATTTGCTTTTGTGATACCTTGCGTGTTCACTTTTTTTGCGTTCCCTGCAATGTTTTTTTTTTTGTAACCTGGAGGCATTGCCAGTTCACATTTTAAAATTTCCTGCCATTCAGTACAGTTTCCTAATACCATTGCTTTCATGTTGTTTTCACGTTGCCCGTTGTTTTAGCCAGCCCTATAGTTAAAAATTTTTAACTGCAAGTATTGTACGTTTCAATGTGGTTAGTAGTGTCGCCTGCTACTTCCACTGCTGCAAATTTTTTTTCGTAGTACAGGCTGTCTGTGATGTCATGTGAATGGCATTTGTATTGCTCAAGGAGGAAAGAAAAGGGGGGAAAATGTTCAGTGCTGAAGTTCCCAGTATGTATTTATTCACGAAGCACACATTCATTCACATATCAAACATCTTGTACGATATAGTCCGCATCACCTTCATGTGTTCAAATGAAACATTAAACATGAACGCAAGTCTTGAAAGGGGTTGAGACAAAATATTTATTTATATATTTCTGCTTTATAATACGTAGGGCATGGGCCATCTCATAAACGCCTGTGGTCAGTAAATCATTTACAGTTGGAATTTCTTCTCCCATGCAGTTTCAGTGTCAGATTGCCGAACAATGTTTCTGAAGTCACAAGCGAGTATGAGATCATGTGAGGCGCATAAAAAAGTGCAATAGCTGTTTGTCGAGTCACTGTCATTTCGACTTCTGGAACAGTTTAATGCAATCATTGGTATGAATTAAAACTACAAAGCAGCCATTATATTTCATTTGCGTACGTATCCTATGATCACATACTCGGGACATCACAACCATTGTTTAGCAACCTGAAACTGAAGCTGTATAGAAGAAATTAAACTGTAAATTATTTACTGACTGGAGGCTAATTTCACGTGGGGATATATGTTCACTAATGTCTTACACATAATTATAAAGCGTCAAGCGTCAAATTTTGTGTCAATCCGTTTATTATGGTGTACAAAACAAATACACACTTTCTCGTGATATGCTTGTACAGAAAGCAGATGTGCAATGACCTGGCATGAAGGAACACTAGTGTTGCAAGAACGCACACCCTTTGTCAAAAGTTCAGAGCCTGAAGGGTTTGCTTATAAGCAGTGTGGTGGGGCCTCTGCGGCACTCTTGGAAGACCTACACAGTGTAGCTGGCAGGACTAAATATCTTCTTATCTCCACGAGATATGGAATACTGGGGATACACCATGAGTCGCACAGTGTGCCGCAGAAGGAAACCCCCGGGGTCTGAACTTTTGTCGAAGGCTGTATATGTGATATGTCACTAGTGCAATACAGCTGAATCTCGTAAATTTAGTGATCACCAGATTGTTAATAAATGCTCATATTTGATGTGACTTGTGATTTTTGTCTACTTTGAAGGGAAAAGAAATAAGCTTACACACAGAGTTAACAAGTTCATACTATGCATTAGCACCGCCTGACCACCCTCAGCTGCCATGGCAAGGAACCTGTTGGCGACATGAAGTAATCTGCCAAGGTGTCCCGGATTTGCATGGCGTCTACAGCAGAGCGGCTGCCATTGCCAGCACTCTGATGGTTTACATGCGCTATGGTCTGCCTCCAGCCGCCTTCTTGGATTCTGTCACCACTGACCCTGTCACCATAATCATTTGGGCAGTAGGCATTGTCAGACAGCAGAAAGTTGTGCAAGCAAACCGCCGCCTTAACCATGTCTGTAACTCTACGTCACCGCTGACAGTTCCGAGGAAACAGCGCCATCGAGACACTAAAATTCCAAACGCGTTTTCGACGCAGCGGCGGGCACGTGACAACCTATAATTAAATACTTTTCTTGTTTCATTCAACTGCCTGCCGGGGTAGGGGCGCATTAAGTAGGGCCTCAGTGGAAACGCCGCATCTCCAACGATGCAGAGCGGCAGGCCATTATGACCCGAAGGCAAGTCAAGTGTGTTATTTTCAAAACTTTTTCTGATATCACTTTTTCTGAAGAAAGAGCCATCAGACAGTCGGTCCTGGGCACCAATATCAACCAATATGAAGCGATAGTGTGCGTCTGCAAGAGCCAGCATGATCAATGAATAAAAGCCCTTGTAATTGTAAAACTCTGAACCACTGCCATCAGGACAAGTAATAGCAAAATGTTTGCCGTCTATACACCCCACAGCATTCGGAAAGTTCCACTTGGAATCAAAGTCCTTTCTAATGGCCTCCCATTCATCTTTGGTTGGCTGTCTGAGTACAACTGGGGAAAGGCAGTCCCAAATGGCAGGTAAGGTTTCTTTCAGGATCCCGGACACAGTGGACACATGCATACGGTAACTGAAAGCTATGTCCAGCATGGAGCCGCCGGTTGTCAGAAACCTGTGAAGGATAGAAAGAGCCAAATTGAAGTTACAATTATGGATACGATTTGGGCAAGTTGACACTTATTCATGTTTGTAACAGCTTGGAAACAAAGCATGACGGACGAAGAGCACACAAGTGCTGACTCGCAACACATTTTTATTAAGAGAAACATTACTTAAATGTTTCTCTACTATAATCGAACACTGCTGTTCATTTGAAGAAGCCCAACTCTTGAGAATAGTAGCACGATTGTAAACTGCAACTCAGTTGACATAGTTTGTTGATATACAATTGGGCTGACTCAGCACTTCAATTAGATTCAACTGTGGAATCATTTGCAGGCGTACTCTTTCTAGACAAAACTTGAGCGAAACGTGCAACATGCAGGTGGTAAGGAAAAAAGTATGAACTACGCAAGTCAACTAAAGAACAGACAACTGGGCTAACCGGTCAGAGTGCATTTAGAAAAATCAGTGCTACAAGTGGAGAAACAACGCAGTCGTTTTCCCAGCTACTGTGATGGATAAGGAAAGAACATTCGAAAAAAAAAAAAAACTAAACCATAACTGTGTTTGTCTTCGGCATGGTTAAAAGTCAAGGCAATACACCGCGGTGACCTCGTAGGTCGAGCATCGTGCCAGATAAGACGGTCACCGGTGAGTACTGCGATTGAACGCAAATAAAATCTAGAATATTTACCGTATTGTGACTGCTAGCCTTTCTGCAGGGCAGATTGGGTTCCTGTGGTTTGGTGGATGGATGATGCGGTCGTAGAGAAGGCTCAAACGTTTGTCAAAAGAGGCCTTGGTCATCCTGCGGGGAAATTGATTAGAAGTGAACATTTCTTCAAAATAACGCTAAGCATGTCCAGAAGAGTACCGAATCTCATTAGAACAGGTTGTGGAACAGCAAAATTTAACAAATCGAGAACAAAACACGACGGAGTGTGAACACACTCGGTGATGCAAAGCATAATACGCAGTCAATTTTTGTTTTCGGGCATTTTGGCAAAATTCTTGCGCGCGAACTACTGGCCTAATCGGGTGCTAACACTGCTCATACTTGAGGTAGCATATTACAGTCTGTGTTCTTTTAGATGTAAGTTCACATCGGTACTTGCCTATGTTTTCTGGGGTTTTTTAATTAAGGAGAGAGAGTAGACTAGATTACTCTGATAAAAGAGGTTGGTGCGTTTTTAGTTGCGTACCCCTGCGGCTCGAGCTATCAGCTGGGCCCGGTTGACGAACTTTCGGTGAAATCCAAATCCGAGCTTGACAACGACGCCTCCCAGAAAACTGCTGTCGGGTGCGAGTACAGTACTTGCAGACGCGAGCCAAGCAGCTAGCCTCGAAAGGCTCCCCACCTGCCGATCGAAGAAGAAGCCGACAGATCAGCTCGGTGGGCAGGTGAGTTGTGCGTTTATGACGGTTACCACAGCATGTTAAGGGTGTTTTAGTATGAGAAGCGGTGGCTCTTTCCTTCTGACTGGATACGATGTTCAAGGAACCGCACAACTTGCCCACCCACCGAGTTAAGCCATCGCTTGCCTTTACAGCCGGCAAGTGGCGTAGCCCGTCATTTCAGCTGCTCAGCCAGATTTTTTTTGATAACTGTACTTGCTGGGAACCCCAACTTATCGTTAATTACACATCATCCAGGCAAGTGCCAATGGCGAACGATCTCTGAAAGCATGCAGAACAATAGTATGCTACTTTGTGAGCGGTGTTAGCTCTCCAATAGGCCGGTTTAGCGCAGATGAATTTATTGTTTGAAGTCCGGCACCCAAATACGGTAGTCTCTAACAATGAAAAGAGCGGCTCGCATACTTCACAGTGAGCTAAAAGGGGACATGCAATCTCAACAATAATAAACCACACCCTTTGTGCGAAGTGCGGTTACCTGAAATACTTGAGATGGTACTCCGGGTCCTTCTGCCGCAGTTCTTGCACTAGCTGGTGGTACTCGCTGGCGGTTCTCCGTTCCGCGAAAATTTCACGAACGTACATGGAGCGCCTGCGCTTCCGTCGCAGACGGTGTACTAATAACGCAAGGGCAAGTTTCTGTCGCACGGATGATGTCCAAGCCATGTTTCGTTCGAGAAGCACGAAACTGATCCGACTGCGAAGAAACAGGCGTCAACGCAACTTCGCAGACGGCTTTTGCGGGCGGCACGCTACTTGGGGGTCGTTCTGCGCATGCTTCGAAGGTAGCAGACGACGGCGCGCGCGTTGGAGTATAGAGGGCATGGCATCTCGGCTGGCGCAGCATAACCGGCGTAGCGTGACCGGCCGCAAACGACGCTGGCCCGCGCGCCGGAAACGTCGTACTATAAACGGCCCTTTACTGTTCCTTAAGCGCCGACACGGCGCTCTCGATGGCGGGGGTTCTATGTTACGCGCTATTCCCGCGCACTGAAGCACGCATCCTGCCGAGCATGGAAGAACGCGCCAGAAAGACGGTGAAGACAACAATCAGGGTAGCGCTCGTGTTGTTGTTCTGCCATCTTGCCTGCAGCCGTCTCTCTCTGTATATGTATATTTTGTAAATATAATTTCCTATCCCTATTGGCTACCCTCATCCCCGTGGCAATATAATTAATTAATTAATTATTCATTCAGACTACCCCTAAAGGCCCTCAAAGAGGGTATTACAAAGGAAGGGAGGTAGTACAGAGTAGTTACACAATAATAAGTTGTCTGAAATAAGAACCAAAAATGTAATTACCAACAGTGCATTATTAACCGCGGGGAATGGGGGCATGATTTGTCGCTGCGTTACCAGCGATATTCGCAAGTATCTGTTAATCTCTTGTAGTTTCCGCTACTAGCACTATGTCAGCCGCATACATCAGTCCGGGGACCTTCTATTGCATCATTTGTCCATTACGCTTGTAGGATAAATAAAACCCTAATTAGCTTCTTTCCAGTCTTCTTTCTATGCCCTTCACATAAAGCGTGAACAACAATGGAGACAGAGGACATCCTTGCTTCAGTGCTTGAAGAATTCCCACCACTTCATTACCTTTTCGATTTTCCCATACAAGTTGTGTTCAGTTGCCTCTATATATCTCCCTCAGCAGCTCCACGATATCATAATCTATGCCTTCGTGCTTGAGAATTCCCCATACCAACTCCGTCTACGTAGTCACACGATCCCTTAATATCTAGAAATGGTATCCATAAAGGTATATTCTGAGCTGCTGAAATACATAGGGGGCAACAGTATCTGATGGTGTTCCCCGAAATTGAGCTCCCCGTGACGTGAGTGAGCTCTTTGCTGCCATTGGTCCTACGCGTGTGGCATCGCTTTCTCCTTAGGAGTCAATAAAAGCTAGATATTTGCCTTTGTAGATGAGGTTCATCCTGCTTTCAAGCCATCCAACTGGGATTTTCTTCGGTTTAATCACTTTTTCAATGGCATTAGTCGGCGGTGCCTTCCTCTTCAAACCGAGGTTTTTGATTAGACACAGCGCCACATAGAACAGCTGCCTGAAAGCTTCCACGCGATAGCACGTGCGTCTCGAAGTGGTCGTTCGGCAACGTACCTGTGCTGCAACTCGGTTGCACGAGAGGACGCACCCTTTGCGTTAGCGTGTGACAGCCACTGACCGCCAGGGAAATGGGCGACAATACCAAAGAAAGCAACTTGCTTTAAAAACAACTGCTTCATACAGTTCCTTTCACTGCAGTAGCACCTTGTGGACATCAATGAAAGCAACGGAAGGCTGGCTGACGCATCTTTCTACATCCTTTTATAAAGAATGCTTCAGTAATTTTTCCTACCAACGGGGTGCCATACTGGTATACGTTACCTATGCCTTCTCGAAGTATGGCTGGTAGAGAAATTAATTCAATTACACCTCCGCAAGTTCTGCCAAATGCGAGTGTGTTGCTGCCTTAATATTATTCTGGTCTTCGATGAAGCACCTGTTGGAGACATCCAATGTAGAGGCGCCTGGTGGAGAAAATAATCTCGTAAATTCTTTTCTCGTAGATTGTTTTCACAGGTACAAGGAACAAGAATGGTGACATGGTGAATGGTTCATGGTGAGAGACCATGAACCTACAGCACCACTGCCTTCTTCTCACGCGTGCAAGCTATAGTGCTGGTACTAGTGCTAGCACGTTCCACTTTCACCTCGGCATCTCCGAACTCATTCCTATTAGTCATTCCATAAACCCGGCTTTTTTAAGTTTGTGCATATGGCCTGCACTGTGACGTTTGATTCGATTTAGTGGGTGGAAAATTGTTAAGGCTGCTTTTATCCGCGGATGCCAGTTTTCACAAGCATGGTGGGGCTCAGTAGTGAATCGGGAGCTTCTTCTTAGTCCTATAGCTGGTAATTCCAGCATATGTGGGCAGCCATGTAACTTCAGCTTGAAGTCAAATAGTTGCAGGGGGCCGCCTCCGGAACGTTCACACGTTCGGTATTGCGAAATGATCTACGATGCTCAGTGACTACAAATGAACTCCAATCTAAAAAAAAACAAAAAAAACAAGGCGAGCAAAGGCGAGGAAAGGAAACTTGTGTGGCGTGTGTGTTTGTGTGTGTAATATATCCAAAACTTCATTGTCGTTACTATCTATTTCTGTATGGATGTAAATTACAAATAAAGAAGAAAACAAGAAACCTACTCGAATCTCTCAGCGGATGACTGCGACTAAGAGTGAAAGACATTTCATTGCTATAGTCGTAATACGGATATTCTAGACAAATTTCCGCGCCGCTGCGACGTGATGTTCCGTATAAACTCCAAGTGCGACAAGATGCTATCGCGCGCCGTATGTTGTGTGTGCGAGGGAAAGCGTGCAAGGCTGAGCCGAGAGAATGGTGCCTTGATGAGCACAGTCTTCCCACGCGCCCAGTGTTGAAGGTCACGTAATCAATCGCGCGATATTGTAGGTTATCGCGCGGTGCTTGGTAACGTGATCAAGCACGTGGTAGGGGGAGGGGGCCGCTGCGCTCACGCCTCTTTCTCTATCCTGGCCGTGGCTGTGCATGGCTGTCCGCGCGGCTGAGCGCATACTTTGGCCAAACACGATACTTGGAGTCAATCTGTGGTGGTTGCAAAACCTAAGGACTAGCCGTGATGGTTGATGCCTTGAAGCGCGCTGTGTTCTTGCGCGCCTGATGTTGGAGGTCGCGTAATCTAAAACTTTCTGAGACGAGGTGAAGCGAGAGGCAGTACGAAGCGCTCAATATCCATTCTCGGCGTTCTTCATCACGTAGCCGCTGTGACAGGTCATCGAGCGATATCTGTTCACGTTTGTCGGTGCATGTGCGAAACCATGCTTGTTAATTCAATTAGTAAAATGATGCTTAGGCAATTTACGTGACCCATGAATCTACGAGCTTTACTTCGTTTACTTGTGTAATACTTTGCTACCGCTATCAACGCTTCGAGTTTCGGACGAAACTGTTACTTTTTTCGATACAGAAAAATCAAACCACAACATTTGCGGTGCTGAAAGCATGAATACTCAGCAGATGTTTCAGTAATATTGGGTGTCCTCGTTGTGGTGATTCTCGCAAAAAAAAAGTTAAGCACAGGCTTTCACATACATTTGGCTCTATTGTCTCTCCTTGCGCAGGTGAACTGGTACCAGGTGATGTCTGGAATGCTCATACAATTTTTGCTGGGCCTGTGCGTGCTGCGCTGGGACCACGGCCGGCACATGCTTCAGTGCGTAGCCGGTAAGATAAAACACTTCCTGGACTACACAAACACAGGTTCCTTCTTCGTTTTCGGCCACCTTGCGTCGGGCTGGAACCTTACAGAAGCTCTGGGCGACCTAGCCACTCTCGTAGTCCAGCAATCTTCCGGTGCCAATGATACCAACGGTACCGCCGCCGCCAGCGCAGCTATTAGATCACTGTTTCCAGTCTTCATGTTTCAGGTGAGACATGCTTACATTGAAACAGAACAGATTGTGCGAGGTGATGCAGTTTGCAGAGCTAGATTAAAGGCAAGCTGTTTTTAGGGAAAAATGCATTAGTTAGCCCATGGGCCGCTGCTATGCACGTTAAAAATGCTGTTAGCTAACAGCGCCAGCCCTTGCTGGTAACAAGTTTATAGAAGCAACGCTTGCATGCCACCAAAGACCACGTATTAACAAATGCCCTCGCAGAGCATGCCCAGAAAGTGGGTCACGTGATAAACTGCCACAACACGCGTTTAGAATACACAGGGAATACCCTAACAAGAAGGTTTCTCAATCTTTAATTATCCAAACCACAAGTAACGCTACAAACAAATCATCTGTCATGCTCTCTATCACGCGTACTTCCAAAGATTGCGTCATGCGCTGAAGAATACTTAATAAACTGCTACTTGCCTTGTTCGTAATTCGAAGACTTGTTCCCGTTGTGAACAAGGCCTCCCTATGGATCTCGAAACGTCATTTTCTCATCTTTCCTAACAATTCTAAGTACTTGTCTCTTAAATCCAAAATGAAAGCATCAATTCCGTGGTTCGTCGTGAACACGCGGCGAATTTATGTGCATTTACATTTCATAGCAAATATATTCGCAACATTGAGCCACAATCACGCAGAACTTTGTGTTGCAGTTCAACAACAATTACTCATGCAACTAAACGAAATTATCTGCTATCTTGAGGTATTGAATCATTCCAGTTAATCGCAATAGCTCTTAAGACAGATCCTAAACACGCAATAAAAGGAAAAAAAGAGTGGCTGACATTATTTATTGTTTGGTACTTTTTATTGCGGATCGTTGGGTCATTTCGTGTTGGGTGTTACGTGTCTAGCGACCATGAAGCGGTCAGTGCATGCTAGCATGTGGATGAGTCAGAAAGCACGGAGAAGAGTACAGAGCCACACCAGATGAGGTCAGAAAAAAAAATGTTGCAATGTCGCCCGAAAGGCGAAGCATCAATTGTGATAGCAAATTAGTGGAGAGCTATTCGGAGTAGGGATAGTAGTTTTATCGGCTGCATAAACTTGCACACGTTCGCTTACTAACTGAATTAACAAGCGTGGTGTCAGCGCGCACAAGCAAAGATGAATACATCACACTGAATGACCACAGACAACTGTCAAAACGCTGGCAGCAAGCACAGCCGCCGCAGCGGGCGAAGGTTCGCGCGGTCTATCGCTTCATTGGAAACTGAGCGGCGAATGCACAGCGCACACAATACTCTTAAAAATAAACTTAGTAAATAGCTAGTAAATGCACGTTTTTACTAGGTTACTGTGTATTTTACTACCTTCTGACTAGTTCTGTACTAGCCAGCGGTTAGTAAAGCTAGTAAGTGCATGTCTTTACTAACCAGAAATGCTTCTTAGTAGTTTTTACTAAGTAACTACTAAGCAACTACTAACTTGTCTGGCCTTGGCCTATTATGCTGTGATTGTAAGAGTCTTATGTGAAATGGAGATACACTGTAGTGTTGGTCATTATGTTGGATTAACAGTTATATGCGACGTCGTATCACACATATGTACAGACAGTAGGCTTTGGACATTTGTGCGCAAAGCTTTGATTATTTCACCAAATACATAGGTGCTCACCGGTGCCACATGTGCTCCCTCTAACTAGGCCTATATGTACTCGTGAAGTTGCTCTTTCGGTAAGTGTTGCATTCTTTCGTCGGCTCTCGTGTGCGTCGGACGCTAGAATCATGGGCTCCATCGGAGCGGCTTTGGCGGGTGCTACCCGCGCGAAACAGGCTCAACGAGAACGACGATAGCGATTATCAGGTTGTTTTGCCGCAGTTGCCTACGCGTCGTGTCGCGTTAAGCAGCGTGTTTTTACACGGCGACATCCGTGCAAGGCCCTATAAGGTGGAGGATTTTCGTGATGCGCTGCGCCCTACCGGACTGCTGCCTGAAGTCGTCGCACTGGAAGCGTACCAGATAAATCATGTCTGGGCGGTCACTATGTGCGGTGCTGATGCAAGAATGAGGCTACAGGCCATCAAGGAGCTTCAGGTGAAGGGGCGTCGCTGCCTCATCATCGATCCCCAGGACCGGACGGTGAAGCTGCGGCTCCACTGGCTACTTCATGGGGTCGAGGACGAGGATGTGAAGACAGCGCTCGCGGCCTTTGGCAAGGTGCTAGAGGTGAGCCGGGAGCGCTGGCGCGTCGAAGGCGTCGAAGGCGTCAGTGACAAAGGATCCACGACGAGGTCTGTGTTGGTGAACTTCAAGAGCGGTGTCAGCGTGGATGACCTGGCTCATCAGATCCGGGTCGCCGGTCAGCTGGCTCTCGTAGTTGCCCCTGGACGTCCGATGCAGTGCTTGCGCTGCAAAGGAAACGGCCACGTACGTCGCGAATAAACTGCCCCGATGCTCACTCTGCAAGCGTTTCGGGCATACTAACGCCAAGTGTAAGCGGTCTTACGCCGCAGCAGTTGGCCAGGCTGAGAGTGATAAGGCAGCAGGGCCAACCATGGACGTGGTTGAGGCCGAAGACGCGGCCAGGGGCACAGGAGACGCGGCGAACCTACAAGAGGTGACCCCCACAGTGGCACTTGACGCGGAGGAAGAACATGGGACGCCTAAACCTGCGATTAAATCAACGACACCGGCAACGGAAGAAAAAGACGTCGCGAAAGAGGACTATCTTCTTCAAGTTGCTGTGGTCGGCGTTCCGACCGCCTGCCAAGACCACACAGCGTTCGGGGCCACCCAAACGCCGGTTGCTGGTGCGGCCGTCAAGCGACCGCTGGAAAAGGAAGAAGACCTCAATGGTACCACCGAGGCAAGCAAGAAGGACGGACCGCCCGCAAAGGCACCCCTGGGTAGACGTTCTCGTTACAAGCCAATGTCCAACGTCGCGACAGAGAGGCAGATCGGGGACAAACCGGCGTCGCAACAAAACGACACCGGGCAACCGGGCAAGCACGGTGACGTCTAGCTATGTGCTAGACGTTAAAGGTAAGCACCATGCCTCGGGTTCACCTCTAACACTGTTAGTGAACGATGGCTTCCAACCAGCCTTTGAGGTTCGCCACACTTAATGTGCGAGGACTGGCCGCCAAGATAAAGCAGAGTCAGGTCTATCGACTCTTAGTAGACCAGGATCTAGATGTGTTGGCAGTACAAGAAACTAAAGTGGCAGGGGAGGAGGAAACTGGAGGCATGGTGCTTCGTTTCACGTCTAAGTATTTTGTTATGGTTAGTCATGCCGTTGGAACATATGCTGGCTGCATTATTTTTGTTAAAAAGTTACAGGGCCTTGTGATACAAAATTATTTTTCCTGTGTGTCGGGTAGGGTCGTGTCGTGCGATTTTTCGCTGGGCGAGCGTGACTGGCGGGTCATTTGTGTGTATGCGCCAAACGTGGTTAACGACCGCGTCAGTTTCTTTTCAGAAATTAAAAAAAAACATTTAAACGTTACGAAACCACTGGTTTTGCTAGGGGATTTCAATTGTGTACTGAGTGGGAGGGACAGAACGACAAAAATTGGATCGAGCGATAAGAGCGCCGAATTTTTGAAGGAACTGATACAGGAGCATGAAATTGTCGACGTTGCCGAATGTCTCGAAGGGGAACGCGAGGTGCAGTACACGCATTTTCATGGCTATAGTCATGCTCGCCTAGACAGGATTTACGTGTCCCTTCAAATTATACCTACATGTAACATTTACAATGTATTACCTGTTTCTTTCTCGGACCATTGCTTAGTCAAATGCGATGTGGGCTTTAAAAAAAGAAGCAATAGTTTTAACTGGGACCTATGGAAACTTAACGCAATGCTCTTACGGGACGAGTCTTTTATAAATTTTGTGTCGGAAGCAATACGCGATGTTAAACTGGATGGTAACATTAACATAGGTGTAGACTGGGAACTACTAAAACAAAGATTTTCAATAAAAGCAATTGAAAGAAGCAGCGTGTTAAAATACCGCGAAAAGATGAGAGAGAGTGCATTGAAAGCAACATTGCAGAAAATAATTGCGCTGGAAAACAAACAGCCTGGTCTGTTTAAAGATGGCCTAATCAAGATAAAACAACAGCTAGAGCAATTCCAGGAGCACCGCTGTCGCGGCGCGCTCGTTCGAGCCAGAGCAGAAGCATGGGCCGTGGGTGAAACGCCCACGAAACGCGCGCTAGGTATCGAGAAGACGCATGCACGCCGGAACGAAATTGACGTTATTGAAGACAATGACCAAGAACTGAGTGACCGAGAGAGATCCACATGTGCTTTTAACCGATATTACCAGCGGCTCTTTGCCTACAAGCCGGTGGATATCAAAGGGTACAAGGAAAACTATCTGTCATGTATGCCTCAACTATCAGCTGAAACGAAGTCGCTTCTAGAAGCACCCATTACCCTTGCGGAAATTGAAAACGCTATAGATAACCTGAGTCCTAATAAGTCGCCAGGTCCGGATGGCCTTAGTGCAGCTTTTTATAAAATGTTCAAGAACGAGTTGGTGCCTTTGTTGAAAGCGGTGTTTGACGTGGCATTTGCGAACAACGCATTACCACCATCATTCTCGGAAGCACACACCGTCCTTATTCCTAAGACAGACCAAAAAGTTGTCGCAGTTTCACCTGAAAGGTGAAGCATCAATTGCGATAGCAAACTTGAAGAGAGTTATACGGAGTAATGATAGCAGCTTTATCAGCTGTATAAACTTGGACATGCAGCAGCACCGGCAACACGCAGAACTGTTGTCGACGCCGTCGGCGTTTTGCCCGCGTTCGCTCAAAATGCGTGCGGCGTTGGTGACTGTTGCCTTTGCCTCTGATATAAATAGGCACTTGGTGCCGCAGCTAAATGTCGCCTCCCTTCCCTCCCCCTCCCCCCCACGGCCTTTCGTGCGTCGGAATAAGGCACGTTTCCTCTACATATATGGTGATTGTAGAGAAGGAAAGAGACGCCTACTTCTGCAGCCCTTAAGGGAGCACAGAGCAGAACGCGCGTTTGTTCTCCGCCGTGCGTTCACTCCCCGTGAAAGCGCGCGTCCCTCGCGCCCTTTCACTCGCACATACAGCGTTCGGCGCGCGGCGACGATTTCATCTCCATTGACGTCATACGGAACCTCACGGCGACGGCGACGGCGACGGCAGAAATCTGCTTTTGAGTGTCCATATAATTGCTATCCCAATAAAAGCCTCTAGAGCCGTTTAGTGTCAATCTTTACCAGCTTACCCAGCTTTTCACTCTTAAGTATCGAAAGCGTCAACCAGAGCTAGCACGTCATCGCCTGTCAAAGGGGAGCCTTCAACACTTCTTTAAGGTTCCGATTTCGTTGTAGATCTATCAGGAATATGAGAAAAAAGATGTACGATAAGTAAACAACGCGAAAGCAAGTTAAGTACAAAATCCACAAAATAAGAGCTCATGTAGGGTCACCGTCCGCTGGATATTCTCTCCCCTCCCCATTTTGCTCACCCATTGACCATATTGTTACGAAAATACGTACATTTACAGACATTTAGAAATTATGTATAGGCGACTACACTAAGCGGAAAGCAAAGTGGCGTCGAAGTTCATACGAGATTTTTCCTTAATTTCGTCTTCAGCTGAAGAACCATTGCAACATCTTCGTCTTCAACACGTGATACAACTCCCCGGGGGCCGGAACACTGACCTGGTGTTCATCAAAATGAGACATCGAAGGCCGGCACGTACGGCTTGAGTCAGGCAATATGAACAGCGTTCAGAATATGGTGGTTAGAAGCTGGCGTAGGTACGATTGGGGCAATCTCATAAGTCACGTCTGTGACCTGATGCAAAACGTGGTTGGGAACGTTGTAGCAGGAGAGAAGCTTATCAGGGAGGCCAATACACCGACACGGAGTCCAATAGTATCAGGACGGCATGTGTGGCGGTGGTCGTACGGGGACTTCTGAGATGCCTGCGACTGCACGAACTGCTTATGCGCAGTATGGCATGGCGTGGCAGCGAGGGCTATTCGGTTCATTTCGGCGCAACGGAAAGCAATGTTTCCATTGTAAGAGTTGGTTCGTGGCAATACAGTATATAACGGTGAGTAACCGGTGAGTGCATACGGCAGGCACTAACAAATCCTGACTAGGAGCTTACCACTGTCATTGAAAAGAAAAGTGTTCAATCACTGCATTCTACCGGTGCTAACATATGGGGCAGGAACTTGGAGGTTAAAAAAGTTGTCGCAGTTTCACCCGAAAGGCGAAGCATCAATTGCGATAGCAACTTAGTAGAGAGCTATACGGAGTAAGGATAGTAGTTTTATCCGCTGTACAAACTTGGACATGCAGCAGCACCAGCAACACACAGCACTGTTGTCGACGCCGTCGGCGTTTTGCCCGCGTTCGCACAAAATGCGTGCGGCGTTGGTGACTGTTGCCGGAGCCTCTGATATAAATAGGCACTTGGTGCCGCAGCTAAGCGTCGCCTCCCTTCCCTGCCCCCCCCCCCCCCCCCCCACGGCCTTTCTTGCGTCAGAAGAAGGCGCGTTTGCTCTACATATATGGTGATTGTAAAGGAGGAAAGAGACGCCTACTTCTGCAGCCCTTAAGAGAGAGAGAAAATGACTTTATTGACATTAATCCGGCATGTAGGGGTGGATCAGGCCACGTAGGGCTCCATCAACCCCCTATCTCACTAGACCTCAGCGCGGACCGGTCCGGCGCTAGCTACTAGGAGTTGCCTCCGTTCGCTTTTGCCGGGCCAGGGCCGCGTCGAGCCGCTGGATGGCTTGGAGTTGCGCCTGATGATCAGGCGAACTGATGTAGTGTTCCATGTCCGGTGGCAGAGAGTCCCGCACGGTTCCCCCCGCACACGCGTCACACCCCCACAGCACGTGGGCTAAGGTTGCCAGTTCTCGCGCACACACACTGCACGTAGCACTTTCAAACAGTCCGGGACACACGTGCCGGGCTAGGGCCGGCGTGAGTACTGTTCCAGTCTGTAGCTGTCGTAAGAGGACCCCCTCACGTCGCCCTAGTCTCGGGTGAGGCCCAGGCAACGCTCGGCGGCCCTCTCGGTACCAAGCGAGGATTCCTCCGTAGTCCAGTAGCGGGTCCGGGTCCAGGAAGTCAGCCTCGTCCGCTTCCGAGGGGCGGGGGGGCGCCGCACGGTACGCGAGCTCACGCGCGACGACGTCCGCCTCCTCGTTGCGGTTGGCCGCTCCTCCTGGGATGACTCCGACGTGAGCCGGGAACCATCGTAGATGGGTTGTGGTTGACTTGGTCCTCGGCAACAGGCTCGCCGCCGGCGTCCCGACGCTCCCGCGGCCAAAGTTGTCGATGGCCGTGCGGGAGTCGCTCAGGATCGTGGTCGCCTCCGGTATGCCGCTCAGCGCCAGGGCGATGGCGGCTTCCTCCGCTTGCTCCGCAGACGTCGCTCGGACGCTGCAGGCGTTGAGTACTTTCCCGTCCGTGGCCCGGACAACCGCTGCCACGTACGTTTTCGGCTTGCGTTGGTGTTTGGCTGCGTCCACGTACACCGCCTTTGCGTCGTCGGCGTATGTTTCTGCCAGCGCTCTCGCCCTGGCCACCCTTCGCTCCTTGTTGCGGTCCGGGCGCACGTTGCGCGGGAGCGGCAGGACCACCAGGCGTCTTGCTACTTGCTTGCTCACCTCCTCCCGCTTCGGGGCTTCCTCCCAATAGGATTCGGCCCTTGGCGGGCGCAGGCCGACCCTCTGTAGGATCGCTCTTCTGGCTTTGGTTGTTGCGAGGCGAGTCAGCTGAGTCGTGCGATGGGCCTCGCTCACCTCCTCCAGGGTATTATGGACTCCTAGTCGAGCCAGGGCATCGTTGCTAGTACTGGCGAGGAGGCCCAGCGCCGTCTTGTGGGCCTTCCTTATTGCAGCGTTGATTTTCTCCCGCTCGTGCCGCAGCAATCCGTGGAACGCGCCGACGTACGAGACGTGGCTCGTCACGAACGACTGCAGCAGTCGCAGGAGATTCGTCTCTCGCATCCCATGTCGTTTGGTGGAGATCTGCTTGACCAGGCGGGTCGCCACTCCCACCTTCGTTAGCAGCCGGCTCAGAGCGGTGTGGTTGCCGTTTCCCGCGTCGAAGTGCATGCCGAGTACTCTGATTCCTCGGACGTGCGGGATGGCGGTGCCGTCTTCGGTCCTCAGCGTGATGTTAGCCGCCTCCTTCTCCGTTGACTTGCGCCAGTGACCAGGAGGTGGCAATACCAGTAGCTCCGACTTCTGCGGAGAGCATCGGAGGCCTGTCCCCCGCAGGTAGTCTTCTATCTGCCAGATTGCCTCTTGCAGTGACTCCTCTATGTGGCCGGTCGTGCCTCCCGTCATCCACAATGTGATGTCATCTGCATATATTGTGTGCTGGACCTGCGGCAATCGGGCAAGGCGCTCGGCCACTGGTATCATGACTATATTAAAAAGAAAGGGGGAGATGACGGCCCCTTGCGGTGTGCCGACGCTGCCCAACCTTCGCTCCTCCAGCTGCAGGTGACCGACGTGGAGGCACGCCGTCCGATTCGAGAGAAAGGCCCGGATGTAATCGTATGTTCGCCGTCCCAGCCCGAGGCTCTCGACCTGTGCCAGGATTGCGGAGTGTAGCACGTTGTCAAAGGCACTTTTGAGGTCGAGGCCTAGGATCGCCCTGCAGTCGGTCTTGCTGGGGGACTCGAGCAGGTCGTGCTGGATCAGTAGCATTGCGTCCTGCGTGCTCAGCTGGGCCCGAAAGCCCAGCATCGCTGCAGGGTACGCGTCGTGCTCTTCCATGTAACTCTGCCAACGGTTGTTTAGGACCTGCTCCAGCACCTTGCCCGCGCATGACGTCAGGGAGATCGGGTGGAGATTCTCAATGCTGGGCGGCTTGTTGGGTTTAGGTGTCAATATCGTTCGGGCGGTCCGCCACTGCTTGGGCAGCGTGCCGGAGCGCCAACAGTCGTTGTAGAAATTCGTAAGGGCCGTGATGGCCACGTCGCCAAGGTTTCGCAGGGTCTTATTGTGGATCAGGTCCGGGCCGGCTGCCGACTTGCAGTTCAGCTCTTGCACCGCTCGGCGGACCTCCCATTCTTCTATATCCGCGTCGAGCGCGGGGTTGTCTGTGCCTTCGTAGTCCGGGTGGCGGACTTGTGCGGTGGCCGGGAGATATTGATCGATGAGGCATTTGCCCACTTCGTCCTCGCCGTGTTCTTTGATTGCCGCGTGCAGGATCTGCGCCAGTCTGTGTTGCTGGAACGATTTGCTCTGCGTCTCGTCACGTAAGTGGCGGAGCAGCTTCCACGTACGGCTGGCGTGCAGCTGCCCGTCGGCTTCGTTACAGATGGCATGCCACTGCTGCACGCAGAGCTGCGTGCTAGTATTTTTCGATTTCGCGGCCGAGGTGGGCGATGCGCTTGCGCAGTGTTCTGTTGTGCCGCATGCGCTTCCATCGGCGTTGCAGTGATTGTCGTGCCTCGATCAGGTGGGCCAGTCGAGGGTCCATAGTGGGGATCTATTCGTCCGTCTCCACTTCCGTGCTCACACGTGCCACCGCGTCTACCAGGCTGCGCGTCCACTTTTCGAGGTCCTCAATGGTGGGCGCAATCTCCTGCCGGCGGAAGGCGTTCCAATCCGTCAGCTTGTGCTTGCGAGTCGGGGCCTGCTTGCTCCGGACCCGCAGCGGCAATTCCACTTCTATGATGTAATGGTCACTTCCCAAGTTGAGCCCCGTGTTGGGCCAGCTCACCGGTCTGTCATCCGGGAAGTGCACGAAGGCGAGGTCGGGGGTGGTGTCCCTGGTTGCTGAAGTGCCAATTCGCGACGGCCGCTGCGGGTCCGAGAGTAGCTCAAACTCGGCCTCTACAGCCTCGTCCAGTAGGCTCCGTCCTTTGGCAGTCGTGCGGGGGTAGCCCAGTTCCCTGTGGGACGAGTTAAAGTCACCCGCCACGATGATCGGCATGTCGACGGCTTTTCGCCTGGCTTTCTGGAACAGCGTCCGGAACCGCTGGCTGCGGTGCTGCGGGTTGCTGTAGGCGTTCATCAGACAAACGGACTCTTGCGTCTTCTTACCGACCACGACTTCGGTCGCGCACAACTCCAGGGCCGTGTTGCCATCGAGGAAGCGGTCGAGCTTGATGAGGGTGATGCCCTTGCGTACAAAGGTGCAGACTCCCTGTGCCGCACCCGTGTTGCTGGTGCGCGCGCTGGGGGGTGATGCGTGAACGTGGTAACCCGGGAGTTTCGGGGTCTCTTCCATATGTGTCTCTTGAATCATGATCACGTCAGGAGGCGCGGCCATGGATTGTACTTGCTGTTGTAGTAGGGCCTTGCGGCACCGGAGGCCGTTGGCGTTCCAGTGCCACACTCTGAGCTTGGCGTTGTTGGCGGCCTTATCCATGGCTGGGCGAGGCTCCGGGCGACGTGCGGCTGCCGTGGCCGAGTTTCCCCATCTCCTCCTGCAGTAGTTGGACCATGAAATGTTTCATTTCCTCGAAGCCCGTGTTGATGCGGGCCTCCTCTCGGGCTTCGAGCTTTGCAAAGTCTGCCTTGACGTCGTTTTTGAAATTCTTCATGGTTGACGCCACGTTGTCGACCTTCTGTGAGATCTCTTTTGTGCACTTGTCATGCCTGTTTAGGCGCGCGTTGATGTGTTTGAACCGGGCCCCGTAGTTAAGGCCGCCTTGGGTATCCGTGTCCCTAGAGTGAAGTGTCGAGATCGATGAGATGGATTCGGTCTCGTCGTCCCCGGTGTTCATGTTCAGGTGTTCGTCCTCGTCCGACTCGACCACCGAGCTACGGCGGGCCTTCTTCTGGCAAGGGGTCTTGCCTTGTTCCAACGATTGCGGCGACGGTGGTGGCGGTGGCATGACCGGCGTCCCCAGCGGGGTGAACGATGCCGTCTGCTGCGCCGTTCCCACACTCCATGGCGTATCTGATTGGTTTCCGTGCTGTTGCGAAGTGAATCTTGCAATCAGCTCCTTCTGCTGTTTCATAGTCTCCTGTTGTTGCTTCACCGTCTCCTGCAACAGCTTAATCGTGCTCTCGAGCTGCATCATTTTGGATGCAAGCGAGTTGTTCTGCGGCTTTCTCGCCGGCGTGCGCGAGCGCTGGCGCTCCTTCGCGTCTTTTTCGCCCTTGGCTCCGCCTCTGGCGATATCTGACCACAACTTCCGGCCGTCACGTGAGGGACTGCGCCGCCTATCGCGACTCTCCGAGCGTCCGCGGCTTGGGGACCGCCCTCGGCTCTTGCTGCGGCTCTTGCGCCGCCCCTCTTGTTTGCTCGGGGAGAGGTCGGGGAATTCGTCTTTTCTAGAAAATCTGGCCTTGCTCTGGCCAGACTTTCCCGCCTTTTCCGCCGCCATCTTGCGCTCGTGTTCGCGCTTCCGAAGCAAGAATGGCGTCTTGAACTTGTTCGCACAGTTTCCCGTGCCGGTGGGATGCGAGCCTCCGCACAGTTTGCAGCGAGGTTTGCAATCCTGGGGTGCTATGCAGGATGCGCCGAGTTTCTCGTTCACCCGAGTTTTACCCGAGTTTGCTCGATGGCAGTCAGTGAACGAAGATAGCAAAGAACGTGCAATAACAGCAGGCAAAAAGAAATCTCGAGATAAAGCCTCGTATGACAACATGAGCGCACCCTGTGCGGCACAGTGCTGCCGGGCTTCAAGCACAGAGGACTGCGCAACAAAACGCGCCAGCGCCGCGTACTGTTATCAACGTATTATCGCAATTTAGCAATACCGTCACTGTCCCGCTGTCTATCTGCACACTTGCCGTGAGCCGCTTGCCACGCCTTTCTCGGGCGCGTCAAGGGCGTGCCTCCTTTTTCGGGCATTATCTTTCTATCCTCCGTCGAATGCGAACAGGGCACATGCGGTGCATTCTTGCACCTATACTTTCCCTCAATCGAATGCTTTGAAATACAACAAATAAAATAACCAAGATTTTACTTCTTAAAGTATCGTTTTTTTTGTTTTGAATGCTGTAAATTTGTGATGACAAACGGACATATAATGAATTATTAAATTTTGTACTTTTTTTGCCGCGAGTGGCGACAGTGAGGTGAAAGCTTACAAGCGGATACATTCTAGAGGGTCACACGCACGAGGGAGTTGATGCGGTGAGCAGTCGCCAGGGGCGCTGCAGTGCTATGTTCGATAAAGTCAGTCATGACAACGATCTGCCCATTCCCTGTCTAATAGGGGAATGGCAACGCAGCGCTGCGGCATGGCTGTTCACCGCAGGTGCTTCACTGCGGCGGCTATTAAGGCCGCCGCTTTACCAACTGAAACGACACTTTAGCCATAGAGACGGGAGCAACGGCTGTCGCTGCAAAATGGCTGTGCGGTATTCTGGGTCCGTAGTGACGCAGCACAATGAAAATGCACCAGTTTATCTGCGTGCGCGAAGTCTCCGCGATGCATTGCGAACACGAGCGTGCTGCCCAGCGACACAGTTCGTCGCTTGTCACCGCTTGCCCATTGAAGGTGCCTCCGTGCGCATGTGCGCAGAATTTGAGTGTGTTGTTCACTCCAATGCGCTTGCCGATTGCCTCTGCTGCTGAGCTAACAGCAATCGCAGATGGATATCGTAACGACAGCGCAGCAATCGCATTTTGGTGGGTGAGGGCTCTTGTGTGCAGTTAGGAAATTAGACTTCGAACGCAGGAAGGTGTTGCAATTGTTTAGTGTGCTGTGCTTGTGATGACAAAATGCCATTGCACTGGGTGTGTTTACGCTGACCGCTGACCGTGTTTGCTGCACTATATCATTGACAGAGCAGCCATCTCAAATGACAGCTGCGATACGTTGTCGTTGGAAAACACTACGCACTGCTCAAGATCGTCGTCCACCACGGCGCATCGACGCCTTGCAAGCAGCTACAGTGACGTGCGGCTAATTATTTGCTGTGCGCTACGTAGCCACAACGGAGGCAATGAACCGTGTTGTGGGGTCATCACAGCCCAAGAAGACATATGCATAAGGCAGCGAAAGTCGACGTTTTTTGTTTTTTATCGTGGTGCTGAGTACATCACCGATGACAGTGCGTTGTGCGTGTTTTATTTCGCCGGTCATGATTGTTAATGCCTCTCAGTTCCGCACCACGTCGCTGTTGTCGAAAAATAAGTTGGGCGTGGTCCAACCGTGGTGGGCGCGCACAAGAGTTACATGCCTCGCTCGGGGCGTGACCTATGGTTTTGATTGACACGCGAACTCGGGCCAAACTCGTACATCGCGAAACCCCCCTCGAGTTAAACTCGGGAGCATGGCGGCGGCAGCAGCAGCCTGTGTCATCGCATCCAGCGGCGGCAAGCGTCAATATTACCATCGGGACCCGTTCAGCTACATGACCGACGTAGAGTTTCAGCGTCGTTTTTGCCTTTCCAAAACGTCAGTGCGCTGGCTGTGTGACGAGTTAGGCGAACGCCCTTGTCTGCGGAGACTGCGTGGCGGGCATATTATGCTTTCCGAGCACAGACTGATGTGACTAGGCTGCGGAAGAAAAGTTCGTGCGATCGCTTCGGCTCTCTCCTGTTTCAAGCGCTGCTCGTCCACCGCGCCCTAGCCCCAGGCCAGGTCCGGCGTCGTCATCGGAGTACTGGGGCACCTGCGAGCACCTGGGGTTCAACCCGGGCCAACCAACCTGCGTAGGCGAAGTGGTCACATTATATTGGAAGACTCAGAATGGAAGCCGGGCTGCCTTCCGATGCAACAGGTGCCGAAATCAGTTTTCGCAGTTACACGGTAAAGCTGCACTGCACGGTCAGAGAGGCGAAGGACGTTACTTCGCCAACACGGACCGCCTCGGCCGTCCGAACGACCACCTCTCCAGGCGGCAAATGATTTGGCTCACGTACTGCGTGCGCAAAAGCGTAGACATATGGCTGTTGAAGGAGATGACCGGCGACTTGTTTCCTCTATAGGAGCACACCATCGCCGACAGGACGAACTACCCCCGTAAGGTCGCGAGGGACGAGCTGCTGGCGCGACCTCCGCTTGGTACCCCGGGTAGATAGCGCAAATTGATGAGTGCCTTCTTCGCGGCGAGCAAAGGTATACAATCGAGGCCGCCTAATGACGGGCGACAACTTTCCGCCAGCCGCCATAATTACGGCGGTGTTAAAGTTGGGGGCCCATGGGTCTTCGGCATGTTCTGCGCGACCAGAGGGGTGCTGCGACTTTCAAAGTCGACCGACGAAAGGCGGCGACGCTAGGCGCCATTATTGCAGCCAATGTTCAACCGGGGACCATTATTCATAGTGACGAATTGGCCGCATACAAATGTATCCCAAATTTAGTGGATGCTAACGGGGCTATGCCTCAATCCGCATTGGTAGACAGTCAACCAAAGCGTGAACTTTGTGGACCCCATCACGGGCGTTCACACGCAAAAAAAAAAAGAAAGTTATTGTGAAAAAGTGAAGCGCTCCCTCGTCAGCGATGGGTACAGGGTAACTGCACCGATGCTGGAGTCCCACCTGGGATGCATGTGGTGGCAGTCAACATCCACGTGCGCTGCAAAGATCCTTTCGTGCGTTTGTTAGAAGCCACGGATCGCTCGGGCTAGCCACTACAAAGACTCTTTCCTGCGGTTGTTAGAAGACATCGCTCGACGCTTGCCAGTATGGAGGTGTATCGCAAAGTAAAAGAAAATAAAGCGTAGTTTTCTGACCCTTGTATGTGTGCTTTCCGGCATTCCTATGTGCTTACACGGTAAGCGCGCGGCAAACCACTTATGCGCTAGCCGACGCTCACTTCGTCTTGTAGCTAGATGCGCGCGCTACTCACAGCTTTTCTTTAGCGCGAGCAACGAGCGATCTGTTAAAAGCCCAGTGTGAAAACCAGGCGCACACCGATCTCTGCTCGGAAATGGGAGCGCAAGCACGTAGCGAGCCGTACCAATCCAATCTAGAGCAAAGGAGCAACGAGCGATCTGTTGGAAACCCAGTGAGAAAAGCAAGCGCACACCAATCGGTGCTCGGAAATGCTAGAGCAAGCACGTATCGAGCCGTGCCAATCGAATCCCGAAAAAAAAGAGGGGGGCGAGCGTCCCCTCGTGGCATAACGCGAAACGTATTTAAATACAAATTAGTTTAATACACATTCCGTGTACATCGTGGAAACATTAAAATGCTTACAACCCACGTTAATGTGACTAATATTATTGTATTAAATGAATTTATTTTATAACTTGCTTGTGCCTGTATTGCACTCGGTGGAACGACAAACAAGTGAAAGAAGGCACGACCATGCACCGACCGTGTGATCACGTGAGCCCCAGTTTGTCGACCGCCCATATGGCAACGCCCAAGGGATAATAGCCACCCAGAGTGAATCTAGATTAACCAGTGAAACTGGAGGCGTGCCGATGGACAAACTTCGTCTTGTTATGATTTGTTCTTTGATCTTGGGGCGTCGCCAGAGCTCGTGAAGATCCCGAGTTTCGCCAAACTCGGGGCATCCTGCATAGCACCCCTGCTCGTGATTTTCGCCGGGGTTTGCCTTCCCGCAGGCGAAGCAAACCACCACATTCGGTCGGGGGCACACGTCTCTCCGGTGGCCGACCTGCCCGCATGTTCTGCACACTTCTTTGTGTTGGCGGTATAGCCGACAGCTCATTAGCGCGCCGCAGTATTTAACGTAGGACGGGACTTTGTCCCCCTTAAAGAGCACGATCACTGCGTGCGAGTTTCCGATCCGGTGCGCTTCGAGCGCCGTACCGTTGTAGATATTTACAACTTTCGCTCGGATCATTTCAGGCGTTTCGCTGAGCGGGATGCCTCCGATTACGCCCTTCACCGTATTTTCGGGTGCCGCCGCGTAAGCGCACACTTCGTATGCTTGATTTCCAATCATGAGTGCATGGATGGCCGCGTAGCGGCTGACTCTCTCGCCTTCCGGCGTGCTGATCACGATAATGTTTTGTGCAACGTTTGGACAGATCGTGTCCCTCTGTATGTCTTCGAGACTTATTCTCGCCGCACCCGCAATCGCCTGCACGAGCTCCGGCATCATAATCTTGCCCACCAGCAGTCCCCCGCGGGGCCTGACTATCACCTTGCATTCGCCACGTGGCACGTGAGGCATGCGTGCCGTCTTCGCGAAGTTCGCGTTGACTTTCTTGATAATCTGGGCCCGGGTTGGCTGGGCTGCCTTCTTACCGGGCTGGGGTGCCGAAACTTGCTGCGGAGTCTCGGCGTTGTTCAGAGTGGCCTTCTTGCCTCGCTGAGTGGCGACCACCCAACCGGCGATGTTTTCTGGGGTCTCGTCGATCGGCGTTCCGGGGACGGCAACCACCATGCGTCCCGAGCTGCGGTCCAAAGTGGGCTGCTGGTCCCGGGCCGGACTCGTATCCATGGCTGAGTGACCCGACGCCGACATTTCGCACGAAGCGGGGCCACCGGCGCGGTCCGATGCGGCCGAAGCCGTCGCTAAGCCTAGCTGGCCGGTTAGGCCTAGCTGGCTCGCCACTTTGTCCGGCGCAAAACAGGCGTAAAATCCGCAAAAATGGGCGGACTCACCAAAATTTGGGCTCTACGTGCTCCGGGTGTCAAGCCGAAACCGATCGTACCGGTTTTGGACGGGCTGGGGTCGAATGGTCCTCCCAAAATTGGCCTCATCGACGGAGCCGACGCGAAGTTCGTCCGCTCGCTCCGAACGCTCCGCAGCGTCCCTGCATCCTTTAAGGGAGCACGGCACAGAACGCGCGTTTGTTCTCCGCCGTGCGTTCACTCCCCGTGAAAGCGCGCGTCCCTCGCGCCCTTTCACTCGCACATACAGCGTTCGGCGGCGCGCGGCGACGATTTCATCTCCATTGACACATATGGAACCTCACGGCGACGGCGACGCCGACGGCAGAAATCTGCTTTGGAGTGTCCATATAATTGCTATCGCAATAAAAGCAATGCTGAGACTGGTCACATCATACAGGCCCATTTCGTTAACCAACACGGATTACAAAGTTTTAATGAAAGTTCTTGCAGGTCGCGACTACAGTCGGTCATTAAGGATCTTGTTGGACCACACCATACTTGTGGTATAAAGGGACGCACTATCGCCACAAATATACACACAAAGAGAAGCATTTTGGAATGTTGTGACGATTATCAGTATGTTGTTGCCATTATGCAGATAGATTTAGAAAAGGCTTTTGATTTTGTCCCGCATGATATTTTGTTGTTAGTTCTTGAACATGTGAATGTAGGATCAATCATCACTGATGGGGTAGCTCTGGTGTACCGGAACTGCTCAACACGGCTGATTATTAATAAGACACTGGGGCCTGGGGCCCCCATTAAAATAGAGCGTTCCGTTCGCCAGGGATGTCCACTGAGCCCGCTTTTGTTTGCCATTTATCTAGAAAGCTTTTGTTTGGCAATCATTCAGAACAGTAGCATAAGGGGCTTCAAACTTATGGAAGCTGAAGTGAAACTCATAGCATATGCAGATGATGTAGCAGTGTGCTGTACATCGAAAGAAAGCATTACAGAAGTAGCCACCATTGTTAAACATTTTGGAAATACAACAGGAAGCACAGCAAATTGGAGTGTCTGGGTTTTTGGCATGGTGAATGGCAGTCAACACCGGAAACGTTCGCCAACATTAGATGGATTAAATCGCCAGCTAAATACTTGGGCGTACCCCTCGAACATTACCGTCGTAATGAGGACTACTGGCTCGAGGAAGTTAAGCGAATTAAGGAAAAAACAACAAATTGGAAAGGCACTTATCTGTCAATGTTTGCGAAAAACCACTGTATGCAACTTGTTTTTAATAAGCAAGATATGGTACGTCATTCAAGTTTTATACTGTTCTCGTAGAAATGTGCAAGAAATCTACAGAGTTTTTGCTGTGTTCATTTGGACATCAGAATGGGAGAGATGTAGCCGAATGAACTTGTTTAAGCGAGTCAAAGACGGGGGCCTAGTCCTGGCACATCGTTTCGTTAAACAGCTAGTGAACAAGTTTACATTCTTTCGAGACGTGCGCGACCCCTTTCTGCGCACAATTTGTCAGTTGCGACTGAGCAAGCATCTGCCGGCTTATGTGGTAAGCAATTTAAGTATGCCTGGTTCTCTTCGAGGGTACCTAAGGGAAGTAGTTGACAGTGTCCGTTTTCTATCCGTACGTTTTTCTAATGATTACCTTTTTTCGGTGTCACGGAAAAAATTATACAGGGATACACTTGACATGATCATACCGGTTACCATGTATAGAGCCATAAACAGTAGAGGACAGGGACATGACGTTTTAAAGCGTGTTAAAAAATGCAGGTGCAGCCAGGTACAAAATCCTTTTTCTTTAAATTTCATACCGGGACTTTGCCATTACGGGCCTTTTTACAATAAAAGGGTTTTTATTTACCTTGGGGAGCAAACTGCCTTATATGTAAACAACTAGAAGCAATTGATCACGTATTTTTGCATTGTTGGGAAGGGGTTTATTTTTGGGACGTTCTTCAAAGAAGACTACAGAAAGAATTGCCCTTAAATTCATTAGGTATTAGATTTTTAACTGTAGAAAATGAGGATGGACTGCTTTTGGACCTCATTTTGCTAATGGGCCTCCACTGTTTATGGCGGGCTCGAATGGCAGGTTTTTATTGTGAGCCTGACCGAAGGCCTGCGCGACAACTTTTCCGGTAGGGTGTTTCCAAATTCATTGATGTAATTAAAGATCAGGAATGCCCCCCGGATTGACTGACGAGGATTAAGCCCCTCGCAACTTTAAACGAATTTTAAACCTGACATGACAGTGGCAGCCAAAACATGGCTGACCGCAAAACATGGATGCATGCAACTGTGAAAGTATGTGTATATGTATGATTATGTATTTTGTTTTTTGGCAAGAACTGTTGAAATTGGTGTCCACAAAGTGAAAGTTCCGGCAATAAAAAAAAAAAAAGTTGCGTAGCAATCTTGGTCGTGTTCTGTATGTGTGTCGTTGCTTGTTGGAGATTTTAGTACATTCTTGCCCGGAGTCAGTGCGCCTTCATGTCCTTGGTTACATTACGTATATGTATATACCATCAAATAATGCCATAATATTAAGTGATAGGACGTGGTTCTTCTTTTTTTCATGGATATTTATTCTTTTACTTTCTTATGCTTTTACAATACCATCGACTTCATATGATAATGCAAGCGACACTTATAAATCGAATAGGCCCCATTGTATTGTTGGTAATTATATTTCAGTTGCGTTAGTAACTGCCCTACCAAGGTAGTATTTAGTTAGTACTAAGTTAGTGCTTTTTTCTAGCTTCAGCCGGTAGTGAAAAGTACTAACCATCATTTTACTACCTGCACGTACTAAGAAGGTAGTGCTTTTTGGGACTAATAACGTGTTAGTATTTACTTAGTAAATATGACGACCTTTTTTTTAAGAGTGAAAGGTCAGAGCCGTGTGGAGATAAGAGACGGTGCGGGAGGCCGCCACCGCCGGGCAAAGTGCAGAGGAGTTGTGCAGAGAAGTTGTTGGCAGAGGAAAAGCTGCCCCCCCTCCCTCCCGCGCTGCCTTCCCGCTTTCTTGCTTTCGCGTGGGAGATTGAGTGGCCAGTTCCCCTTGCGCCCGGTTGCAAGATACCGTAAAAACCGGAATATAGGTCGAACTTTTTTTCAAGAAACCATTGCGAAAAGTCCACCCTCGTCTTATATACCGGACATTGGTGGAAAAACTACGGAAGTTTTGCAACAATGGGCAGATGAAGTAAACAGCCACCTTCGTCATCGCATTCAGGCTGCTTTTTCCTATTTTGTTTCAAAATGAGCGGAAGCCGACGGCAATTCACCGTCGCATTCAAGAAAAAGGCGACTGAGTACGCGGAAGCCCACGTCAACCTGGTGGGTTGCCGTGGGCTTCGTATCGTGCGACCATCGACCCGCGCGTTTGTCAGCACCTTATCATCACGGCACGGAGCAGCATTTAAATAAATACTGTCACCATTGTGCAACCGGCTGAGTCGCATTTGTTTAAAGGTAAGGGTGTCTTTCGGTACTTTTGCCATTGAAAATGTTTTTTTTTTTTCATTTTTAGAATTGGTTAGTTGGGGGATCGACCTATATTCCGGTTCGACCTATAGTCCGGTTTTTACGATAAGCATTCGGTGAAGCAGCACAACGTCGCCCCGCCTCCCTCCCTCCCTCCCATACCCCCACGGCCTTTCGCGCGACGGTAGCGTTTGCTTTCCGCCGTGCGTTCGCTCTCCGTGATGAGGCGCTTCCCCCGCACGGTTTCACTCGCGCATACGCTGCGCGGCGACGATTTTATCGCCCTTGGACTTTATACGGAACCTCACGGCGACGGCGACGGCAGAAATCCGTTTAAGTGTCCATATAATTGCTATCGCAATAAAAGAGTATACGTATTGGCACCTGTACTTTTTTTATCGTTCACCGGTGACCGCTTTTCACCGGCTAACAAATGTTATCGCCAGGCAGAGATCGCGCCTGCTTGTATCGGAAGTTAAGTTTCTCGAACGTTATAGATACTTCTATCCGTTGTTCATTGTCACAGACGCTTATATAATCTGATTGTACGAGCGACTCGAATTTTGTAGTACTTTCTGGAAGACATGCGGGCACCAGGGATTACTCTGACACCATCGATGACTCATGTATAAAAGCCGATGCGTCTCGCCGATGATCAGTTTTTTATCGACGACCCATGATTGTGCTCGCCGTTACTTTCTTTGCTGGGCACAGGATTGCCCAATAAAGAATCAGCTTCGTCATTCATAGTTTTAGCACTATTTTCATCACCGTCACTACTACGTGACATCTCGCCAGACACTCAGACTGCGTCTCAGACATCTGACTCCATCGCCTCGAACGATGGAGTCTGAGGCTTCAAGCATTCGACATCACCGTTGTTTACAAGTCCAGGCGAAAGCACTCTGACGCCCACTGCTTGTCTCGCGCCCCCGCCAAACCCCCGCCACAGGACGACCAGGATGACGACACTTTCTTTGGACCCATCAGCGCCGACGAATTCGCCGAACAGCGAGCCGACCCGGAACTAAGGAGACTTGTAGACTACCTGGAAGGTAAGACCGTCATTGTGCCGAAGGTGTTCAGGCGAGGATTGGCGTCGTTTTTCTTGCAAAACTACAATCTCCGAAAGAAAAACTTCTCGCCACTCCGAGCCAACTACCTCCTCCTGTTGCCAGCAGCATTGCTTCCAGAGGTTCTGCAACCTCTCCATGACGACCCAACGGCTGGACACCTCGATTTTTCCGGCACGCTCGCGAGGATCCAAGAAAGAAGTCACAGGCCTGCGCGGCACACGCAGCACAGTCACAGCATAAGCTGGTGAGGTGGCTCAAGAGTAGCTCCACGTTGGGCACCACACACAACAGGGTCTTCGCGGCAGTCTGTTCGCCGCGCTTTGGCGAGAACGATCTGAACGGTCCGCCCGGCGTCGACGGCGAGCTGAGGCTTGTAATGCTCTCTGCACAGCAGTCTGTTGAGCCCGATCAAGCCTTACAACTGTAACTTACATGTCGGGCGCGCTGCGTTTGCAGGCACCTTGACTAGATGGCGCCACCACACTGGCGGAGGCTCGGCAGCTCGGGAGCACGTTCATTGCGTGCCTCGTCTGAATGCCTCGTCGTGCCTCGTCTCCATTGTCGTGCTTGGGAACGTTTTAAAGCACGTTTCCGCTGCTCGTTAGCAAGCGCTTGCGTGGCTCAGTGGTAGAGTATCCGGCTCCCACGCAGCGGGCGCGGGTTCGATCCCGGCGGGAATTGGGTACTGTTTTCGCGTTTCCGGCGATAGCGGTTACGCGGCGGGAGCCACCGGCGGCGGCATAATCGCAACCCGAAAGGGCTATTGGAATGAGCCCATAACAGCTTACGCTGTAAAATACTACTGGCCTCGCCTCTCTGCCGACGTCGCCCATTACGTAAAGGCATGCTGAGACTGTCAGCGACGCAAAACACCGACGACAAGGCCAGCCGGACTTCTACAGCCGATCGAACCACCTCGCCGACCCTTCCAGCAGATCGGGATGGACTTACTGGGGCCTTTCCCGACGTCGACGTCCGGGAATAAATGAATCGTCGTAGCTACGGAATACCTCACCCGCTACGCCAAAACAAAAGCCTTGCCCAAAGGCAGTGCCACCGAGGTAGCCAGACTCTTCGTTGAGAACATCCTCCTGCGTCACGGTGCCCCAGAAGTCCTCATCACCGACAGAGGCACGGCCTTTACGGCAGAATTAACTCAAGCCATCCTGAGGTACAGCCAGACAAGCCATCGCCGCACCACCGCCTACCACCCGCAGACGAATGGCCTCACTGAGCGCCTAAATAAGACCATCGCCGACATGCAGGCAATGTACGGCGACGTCGAACACAAGACGTGGGATGCCATCCTTTGCCATTTAACAAGACGGGACACTCGGCAAATACTGGCAACAGGTAGCACGTCACCATACGTCACGCTATAGTATTGATGCCGAACGTTAGTTGCCGCGAGCATCGAAAAAAAAAGAGAAGTGAAGATGTTACGGGGAGAATATATATAGAATGGATATATTTACAGGGTAAGGCGCACAACGCTGCAGCAATCATACAGGGGAGCGCGTGCACACCAGAAAAACCACCCGTCGTCGTCGTCATCGTCCAAGCACCGACCACAGGATCGCCGCTCGTGACATTACCCGCCGGCGGCAGAAGCACCGTCCCGGTGCAATTAGGGCCCGGGCTGAGAGTGGTACGGTTTAAGACGCGAGACATGGACTATGTCACTCGCGATTGTTGCAGAGGCCGACGTAGGATTTAGCGGAGCGATTTCATAGGTCACATTAGTGACTTTGCGTACGACGCGGTAAGGGCCAGCATAACGGGAGAGAAGTTTTTCGCATAGGCCAACGCGACGTGACGGGAACCACAGCAAGACGAGCGATCCTGGAGGGAAGTTCACCTCCCGGTGTCGGCGGTCATAGAGACATTTTTGTTTGACCTGTGAAGCCGACAAGCGATCGCGGGCAAGCTGACGGGCGATGCCAGCACGGGCAAGAGCATCACGAGCATAGGCAGAGGATGTGTCTGCGTGAGCATGAAGTATGGTGTCCATGGGTAATGGTGGGTCGTAGCCAAACAGTAGATAAAAAGGTGAATAGCCAGCTGTGTCGTGACGAGAAGAGTTGTAGGCGAAGGTCACAAAAGGCAAGTTAATGTCCCAGTCTCTGTGGTCCTCAGACACGTACATAGCAAGCATATCTGTGAGAGTACGGTTGAGGCGTTCAGTAAGGCCGTTTGTCTGTGGATGGTACGCAGTGGTGAACTTGTGATTGGTCTTGCAAGAACGAAGAATGTCGTCGACCACTTTAGACAGGAAGCAGCGGCCGCGGTCCGTGATTAACTGACGAGGAGCATCGTGGCGCAGGATGACGTCGTGAAGAAGGAAATCGGCTACATCAGTAGCACAGCTGGTGGGAAGTGCTCGTGTAACAGCGTACCGCGTTGCGTAGTCAGTAGCGACTGCAACCCATCTATTGCCAGTGGTTGACATGGGAAAAGGCCCTAGAAGATCGAGTCCCACCCGGAAAAATGGTTCATCAGGGATGTCGAGGGGCTGAAGGCTGCCAGCAGGCAGTAGGGCAGGAGTCTTGCGTCGCTGGCAGTGGTCACAAGCCGCAACGTACTGTCGCACAGAACGGTAGAGACCAGGCCAAAAGAAGCGCCTACGGATGCGATCATACGTGCGTGACACGCCTAGGTGTCCGGCCGTCGGTGCATCGTGAAGCTGGCGCAAAACAGTAGAGCGAAGATGCGCGGGGACAACAAGCAAGAGCTCAGCGCCGTCAGGCCGGGCGTTGTAGCGGTGTAAGGTGTCATTGTGGAGCGCAAACATCCGTAGGGAAGGGTCAGGGTGTGGCGAGTTGAGACCGTCTATAATAGGCCGCAAAGATGAGTCGCGGCGCTGTTCGTCAGCTATGTGGACGAAGTCTGTAATGGCCAGAACAAAGGTGTCAGATTCATCTTCCAGTGTATCAGGGGGATCTACCGGGTATCGTGACAAGCAGTCAGCGTCTTGGTGAAGCCGTCCAGATTTGTAGAAAACAGAAAATGAGTACTCTTGCAAGCGGAGTGCCCAACGGCCAAGGCGACCAGTGGGATCCTTGAGCGAGGAGAGCCAGCAAAGCGCATGGTGGTCTGTAATAACTGAAAAGTGCCTGCCATACAGGTACGGACGGAATTTTGCGATGGCCCAGACGAGTGCTAAGCACTCGCGTTCTGTGATAGAGTAATTTTGCTCCGATGGCGACAGAAGGCGGCTTGCATAGGCGACCACGCGGTGGATGCCGTGCTGCTGTTGTACAAGGACGGCGCCTATACCGTGGCCACTGGCGTCGGTACGAACGTCCGTGCTGGCTGACGGGTCGAAATGTGCTAGAACAGGTGAGTTCGTTAGGATGGCAACGAGCGATGAAAAGGCGTCCGCTTGGTCACGACCCCAAGTGAAAACGACGTCCTTCTTGAGTAGGCCAGTTAGAGGGCGGGCCACTTCCGCGAAGTTCTGGACAAAACGACGGAAGTATGAACACAGGCCAAGGAAACTGCGGACATCCTTGGCCGACCGTGGAGTAGGGAACTGACTAACCGCGCGGACTTTGTCAGGGTCTGGCTGCACGCCTGCAGCGTCAACAAGGTGGCCGAGAACGCAGATTTGACGGTGCCCAAAGCGACATTTCGACGAGTTAAGCTGAAGCCGAGCGCGGCGAAAAACATCAAGGACGGTGGACAGGCGAGTGAGATGGCTCTCAAACGTAGTCGAAAAACGATAACATCGTCCAGGTAGCAAAGGCATATGGACCACTTGATGCCTCGAAGAAGAGAGTCCATCATGCGCTCGAAAGTAGCAGGGGCGTTACATAGGCCAAAAGGCATCACTTTAAATTGATAGAGGCCATCAGGAGTCACGAAGGCGGTCTTCTCGCGGTCTTGGTCGTCCACAGCGATTTGCCAGTATCCTGAGCGCAGGTCGATGGAAGAGAAATATCTGGCGCCGTGCAAGCAGTCCAGTGCGTCATCAATACGCGGGAGAGGATACACATCCTTCTTGGTAATCTGGTTAAGGTGGCGGTAGTCTACACAGAATCTCCAGCTATTGTCCTTCTTTTTCACGAGTACGACGGGAGAGGCCCAAGGACTGCATGAGGGTTCAATTATGCCTTTGCCCAGCATTTTCTCCACTTCCTGTTGGATGACAGCACGCTCCGGAGCTGACACACGGTAAGGCCGTCGGTGAATAGGACTCGCGTCGCCGGTATGAATGCGATGGGTGACGACGGAAGTCTGGCCCAAAGGACGGTCGCCAAAGTCAAAGATATCCTGGTAGGAAACCAGCACGCGGCGAAGGGCAGCGGACTGTGCCGGAGCGAGGTCTCCTGATATCATGCGGGCGAAGTGGTCGCAGGACGAACCTGACTGCGATGACGGCGGTGAAAAATCCGGTGGAGGTTCTGTGGTCAAGGCAGAAACCGTGTGGCCGGCCAATGGGGTCAGATGAGCGAGTGATATGCCGCGAGGAAGAACTTGCGTCGAGTAGCCAAAATTGAGGATGGGAAAGGCGGTGCCGTTGTTTCTCACTGTCACCCAACAGACATTGATTTATTTTAAATACTTTGCCGCGAAAACTAAAACGTTTTGCGTAGCAATGAACTTAAACTTTGCGACTTATTTTCCTTGCCTTACCTAGCCACAGGTCAATGACGCGCCAGATGCATGCGTCATGCGCCAGACACTCCCCCGAAGCGAGCGAGGGCGGCTGCGCGCGCGTTTGAGCGCTCGCCAGCGGCGACCCGTCTGTCTCCTTTTTTTTTAAATGTATGCTGGTTTCTTAGACTACCGGCGTATTCTTGCGTTCCTTCTGCACAGAGACAAGACACCACTGCACTATTGGACTACGGCAAGGTGAGAAATTTTGTTTCACAGCCTACGACGCAATTAGGCTTACGGCACGGCACCGAATCTTTGGACGCAGTTAGCGAGAAACAGCTCGGCCGTCCCGGCGCAGTTAATTTGAGTTAATGAATCGTGCTGGGACATGTTTCCGACAATTCCTAGGGGATTATTGTAACTTATTTCGATTCTGTTGAGGCACACTGGCCGCGCAGCGCGCTGTGACGCAGTTAGCGATAAGCAGCTCAGCCGCGGTAACCAAGTTAGTTTGGCGTGTAATGAATCTTAGAGGGACAGGTTTGGGACGTTTTCTGTGGCCCCGCAACAGCATATACATTTTTTCGGTACTCACGCCTGTCGAAAACGCGATGGGCGATTGCCAAGAGTGATAACATGGGAGTGTGTTGCTGGCGCCGGCTGAACGCGCGAAAGATAACGCCAAGGAACATATCAGAAACTTGTAATTGAAAAATTCCGTCTTCTAAAGGACTGAAAACAGGCTTTGCGCCCACGCATTTGTCTTGAGTGCGAGTAGAAGGCATTCTGCGAACGTCTAGCATGGTCCGGCAGGGAGCCTCTGTTGCGTCCGTCTCTGTGTATGTACTATGTAGCCTACCGTCGGGTCACCCGATTCCAAGTTTTGCAAACGCGAATTCACCTGTGTTCTTGTGCTGCTAAAGTGCAGGAAATAATTCCCGGAAATGGGGGAATGCTTGGAAATCAGATGTTTTCATATTTTATGGTATTCTTTGGGATGAGTCGGGTATTTTCTACGCCATGTATGTAAAAGCGAATTGCTTTTGTTTTTAACGCCGGCCATTCACCGCTTTCGCACGTTTCGCCCCTACACGCAGTATTCCTATATCTAAATACCAAATGACACATGCTTGTAACATGCTGTTAGATGCTTGTAATTTACTTTTTTTCAGCTGATGCCATCCGATGGAGCTTCATTCGGGAACTACTGCTTACCTGGATTCACAACGTTGGATGAAAGCGCAAAAAGCGCGGAACGAGCTTTTAGATGAAGCAAAATAATTATTTCCTCATTGCACAAGGAGTCTTGCGTCTACTTTGTGCAATTGCACGTTGCACAGATTCGATGGGACTTGACAAGATCGTTCTCAATCATTTTTACTGAATAATAAACCGATTCCGCAGGAAGACTGTGCGCGGTCGGGCAAAAAAAAAGGCGCAGCCGGCGTGCTAGCTAGCGTTCAAAATGCGTGCGCCCAAAACCGAAAACGGAAGTGATTGATGCCGACCGCTTGAAGCGCTGCCGTCAATTCGGCCTCCGGGCTCTATGGGAGTGTCCGCTCTTGTTGAATTGCTTTCTCTATAACGCTGCTTTTTAAGGGGAGGGTATTGGCACGTGTTCTTGTTTATCTTTCACCGGTGACCGCTTTTCACCGGCTAACAAATGTTAAATGTTATCACTAGGCACAGGACGCGCCTGCATGTATGGGAAGTTTCTCGAACATCATCAATGCTTCTATCCGTTGTCTATTGTTACCGACGCTTATGTAATCTGATTGTATGAGCGACGCGAATTTTGTAGTACTTTCTGGAAGACGCGCGGGCACCAGGGATTACTCTGGAACCTACGATGACTAATGTATAAAAGCCGACGCTTCTCGCCGATGATCAGTTTTTTATCGACGACCGATGATTTTATTCGCCGCTCCTGTTGTCATGTGAGTTACTTTCTTTGCTGGGCACAGGATATACCAATAAAGAATCAGTTTCGTCATTCGCAGTTTTAGCACTGTTTTCATCACCGTCACTACTACGTGACGGTATATTCAATAACGAGATCATTTAGCTGTTGCAAGGAGGTCCCCAAATTATGGAAGTAGTGACCTGCGTAAGAGGCGTAAGGGTACGGCCACGCTAGCGGCAAAAACGCGCGTTTTTAACGCGCGGCAAGATCGGCAGGAATCGGGAGTCTTGCAGCGTGCCGGGCGAAATGGGTTCGAGACCTATTTCTGCGGCAAATGCCGCGTGCCGCGAGATAAAGAACCAATCAAGAACGACGAGGGTGACGTCCTGGAGCCATCACAACCGGACCGCCGCCGGTCCGCGCCAGGTTTTCAATCGACGATCGTAGTCTCTCGCATGAAACAACGAGCGCTCGCGGTGTTGCTCGCGCGTTCGGAGAGCGCGGGAGATCTTATCGCGCTGCCGCGCGGCGAGACGCGCTTGCCACGGTGGCCTCGCGGCAAGGCGCTGACGCGCGGCAACTTGCCGCTCGCGGCATGACGCGCGCGTTTTTTGCCGCTAGCGTGGCCATACCCTAAGGCACCCAAAAAGTTGTCGCAGTTTCACCTGAAAGGTGAAGCATCAATTGCGATAGCAAACTTGAAGAGAGCTATACGGAGTAATGATAGCAGCTTTATCAGCTGTATAAACTTGGACATGCAGCAGCACCGGCAACACGCAGAACTGTTGTCGACGCCGTCGGCGTTTTGCCCGCGTTCGCTCGAAATGCGTGCGGCGTTGGTGACTGTTGCCGGAGCCTCTGATATAAATAGGCACTTGGTGCCGCAGCTAAACGTCGCCTCCCTTCCCTCCCCCTCCCCCCCCACGGCCTTTCGTGCGTCGGAAGAAGGCACGTTTGCTCTACATATATGGTGATTGTAGAGGAGGAAAGAGACGCCTACTTCTGCAGCCCTTAAGGGAGCACAGAGTTGGCGCTGAGCCGTGCTCCCTCAAGGGCTGCAGAAGATAGCGCCAACCTTTCCCTTTCCCTCAAGAACCACTTATCTAAGGGAGCACAGAGCAGAACGCGCGTTTGTTCTCCGCCGTGCGTTCACTCCCCGTGAAAGCGCGCGTCCCTCGCGCCCTTTCACTCGCACATACAGCGTTCGGCGCGCGGCGACGATTTCATCTCCATTGACGTAATACGGAACCTCACGGCGACGGCAACGGCAGAAATCTGCCTCTAATAAGAAATCTGCCTCTAATAAAAGCCTCTAGAGCCGTTTAGTGTCAATCTTTACCAGCTTACCCAGCTTTTCACTCTTAAGTATCGAAAGCGTCAACCAGAGCTAGCACGTCATCGCCTGTCAAAGGGGAGCCTTCAACACTTCTTTAAGGCTTCCGATTTCGTTGTAGATCTATCAGGAATATGAGAAAAAAGATGTACGATAAGTAAACAACGCGAAAGCAAGTTTACAAAATCCACAAAATAAGAGCTCATGTAGGGTCACCGTCCGCTGGATATTCTCTCCCCTCCCCATTTTGCTCACCCATTGACCATATTGTTACGAAAATACGTACATTTACAGACATTTACAAATTATGTATAGGCGGAAACACTAAGCGGAAAGCAAAGTGGCGTCGAAGTTCATACGAGATTTTTCCTTAATTTCGTCTTCAGCTGAAGAACCATTGCAACATCTTCGTCTTCAACACGTGATACAACTCCCCGGGGGCCGGAACACTGACCTGGTGTTCATCAAAATGAGACATCGAAGGCCGGCACGTACGGCTTGAGTCAGGCAATATGAACAGCGTTCAGAATATGGTGGTTAGAAGCTGGCGTAGGTACGAGTGGGGCAATCTCATAAGTCACGTCTGTGACCTGATGCAAAACGTGGTTGGGAACGTTGTAGCAGGAGAGAAGCTTATCAGGGAGGCCAATACACCGACACGGAGTCCAATAGTATCAGGACGGCATGTGTGGCGGTGGTCGTACGGGGACTTCTGAGATGCCTGCGACTGCACGAACTGGTTATGCGCAGTATGGCATGGCGTGGCAGCGAGGGCTATTCGGTTCATTTCGGCGCAACGCAAAGCAATGTTTCCATTGGAAGAGTTGGTTCGTGGCAATACAGTATATAACGGTGAGTAACCGGTGAGTGCATACGGCAGGCACTAACAAATCCTGACTAGGAGCTTACCACTGTCATTGAAAAGAAAAGTGTTCAATCACTGCATTCTACCGGTGCTAACATATGGGGCAGGAACTTGGAGGTTAAAAAAGTTGTCGCAGTTTCACCCGAAAGGCGAAGCATCAATTGCGATAGCAACTTAGTAGAGAGCTATACGGAGTAAGGATAGTAGTTTTATCCGCCGTACAAAATTGGACATGCAGCAGCACCGGCAACACACAGCACTGTTGTCGACGCCGTCGGCGTTTTGCCCGCGTTCGCACAAAATGCGTGCGGCGTTGGTGACTGTTGCCGGAGCCTCTGATATAAATAGGCACTTGGTGCCGCAGCTAAACGTCGCCTCCCTTCCCTCCCCCACGGCCTCTCGCGCGTCGGAAGAAGGCGCGTTTGCTCTACATATATGGTGATTGTAAAGGAGGAAAGAGACGCCTACTTCTGCAGCCCTTAAGGGAGCACGGCACAGAACGCGCGTTTGTTCTCCGCCGTGCGTTCACTCCCCGTGAAAGCGCGCGTACCTCGCGCCCTTTCACTCGCACATACAGCGTTCGGCGGCGCGCGGCGACGATTTCATCTCCATTGACGTCATACGGAACCTCACGGCGACGGCGACGCCGACGGCAGAAATCTGCTGTGGATTGTCCATATAATTGCTATCGCAATAAATGGGCCGTATTCTGAAACGTTCCACTTCGGCGATATTTCGCTTTTGGCTTTCAGGAGCACGCTGATTAGGAAAACCGGAAAATAAGTCACGCCACCTAGTAGTTCCGGTGCACGTCATTTTGACGTCACGGTGTCAGTGCGTGCTCCCGACACATATTGAATAAATTAACACGCCTGTGTCGTACTGCGGCCGATACATTAAAAAACAACACACCCGAGCCGCTCTGCACTCGCACGGTGCACCCTCTCGTGTGTATCGCGAAGCGTTCGAGTGCGCGTGTTGGTAGTGCACGCTGACGTCACGGGTAAGCAGCCGGTTGACTTATCGAACGCGACTATCGCCTAGGCGAACTATCACCGAAATGGAACGTTTCAGAATACGGCTCATAGAATCTCCAGAATAAGTTAGGGACCGCACAAAGAGCGATGGAACGAAAATGGTTAAGCCTAATGTTAAGAGACAGGAAGATAACGGTGTGGATCAGAGAGCAAACGGGGATAGCCGATATTCTAGTTGACATTAAGAGGAAAAATGGAGCTGGGCAGGTCGTGTAAAGCGTAGGATAGATAACCGGTGGACCATTAGAGTTACAGATTAGATACCAAGAGAAGCGAAGCGCAGTCGAGGACTGCTGAAAACTAGTTGGGGTGACGAATTTTGCAGGTGCAAGCTGGAATCAGCTAGCGCAAGACAGGGGTAATTGGAGATCGCAGGGAGAGGCCTTCGTCATGCAGTGGACATAAATATAGGCTGATGATGATGGTGATGATGATCTGGTGGTGTCTTGGCGGGATGAATTGTAACCGAGGAGAGAGAGAGAGTAAACATCTTTATTATTATTATTTGAAGGAATAGAGGAGCGTGGGAGGAACTCTCAGTCCTTCGTCCCTAACATGACTTCAGCAACGTTTCGAGCCCCTTGTATCATGGCTCGGAGGACCTCGGGAGATCCGTCACGGAGGGCATCGTCCCATAGCTCTTTGTTGCGTAGGGGGTAAAGGAGAGTTGGCAAGGGAGTAAAGAGGTTTGCAGTGCACTCAATCGTGACGAGGAAGATTGTGGGCGAGCTGCCACAGCCCGGGCAACGGTCTGCATAACAGTGAGGGTAGAATTTATTGAGAGAGACAAGATTTGGAAAAGTTGCGGTTTGTAACTGGCGTAATGCCACTGCTTCCTCTCGCGAGAAGGACGGCGGTGGTGCGCCGTGGGTGAGACGAATGTGTGTATAATGACGGAAGACCTCTCTGCAACGGAGCAAGGGATCCCCCAACCCTGAACTAGTCGCCTCACCACGGCGAGCCGCCCGAAGGGAAATTTTTCGGGCCACTTCATGTGCGCGTTCATTACCTGGTAGCGAGATATGACCAGGGGACCGGAGTATGTGGATGTGGGGAGATGTGATTGATGCATTTTGCGAGATCTGTTTGAGAATTTGGTGTGCCGCTCTCGGGATGCCATATCCTGATTAGGAACGCCCGGCATGCTTGTTGTGAGTGCGTCAATATTGCTACATGCGTATTGCGTGTTTTGGGGGACAAGGCGCGCGGGTGCCCTGACGAAGAATACGAACTGCTCCTTGTTCTCGAGCTGTCGGAAGTGGCCAGTGCGGCAGTTATCTCTTGTAAATATACATTGTAAACAGTCTCCAGTGCATAATCCTTCGTTCGCGTAACAATATATACGCTTCCCCGGAACACGGATGGCGTATCGAATCGCAATAGCAACGCCGAGAATGTCTCTGTAAGCGCCATCTGTTTGGCGCATTGAAGCAGAGTCCTTCAGGAATTCGGTGTCATCCAACACAACCGAGGTGTAGCCCTCTTGAGTGCGTACTGTGTCCGTGTATAAAGTATGTGTTTACGCGATGTTTGCAAGCATGCGGCCAAGCTATCGTACACGGGCTTTGCATCGTCTTTTGTCGTTCTCGGGGTGCATATTACGTGGCAATGAATCAATACTTAGTACCTGGCGTATCGCTGGCGATAAGGTCGTTGGATGGGTTTCGGTCTCAAGTGGAGGGACAGAGTATTCTAGCCGTGTGAGAAGATGGCGGCCAATAGGGGTGAGTAGGAGGCGCTGGCGATGACTGACCCAATGTGCCTCTAGCAACTCGCCTACTGTATTACGTGTCCCTAAGTTAAAGAGATGGCGTGTAGAAATAAATTTGGAAAGGCCATGGGCCAGCTTCGTCGCTTTGCGATGGCTAAGCAGCATCCCGATTGCGGGGGTCGCCAGATATACGTAGAACGCATGTCAGTCAGTGTGTGGTTCATTCGTTCTGTGGGCCTACTTGTCTCCGGGTGGTAAACGGTGGTGATATTGTGCTAAGTTGTGCCTGAGCACAGAATGTCGTCAATAACTCTGAAGAAAAAGCACCAGCCTGTGTCGTAAGGATCTGCTGAGGAGCGCCCTGGTTCAGAATCACATGATGAGATGTCGGCGCGTCCCTTGCGCAGCTAGTCTGGAGGGTTTTAGTAATCGCATACCCCGTGACATTGTCGGTAGCAGCAGGTCGCTCGCATCATTGAAAGAGGTCACAGCTTAAATATATAGGTGGACAGAGCGATAAAGGCTGGCCTAGTAGGAACGACGCCTCACGCGGTTGTATGTGCGTGTCACATCGAGATGACTAGTGGCAGGCTCGTCGTGATACTGCTCGAGGACAGTCGAACACATGTGCGTAAGTTCAATGAGCAGGCGCTCGATGAGTCCGGAAAAAAGTTGTGATAGTAAATCTTGCAGTACTGTGGGCGTTTATTACGCACGTCTTCTTCATCTGTATATTATCATCATCATCCTACGTTGCGCGATCCTCATCTTCAGTTATGTGGGATCATCATCATCGGGTGTGTGCTTTTGCTGGTTCGCTGCCGAGTCCTCGGGCCGAATAAACGTCGTGCCAACAGAGACGTCATAGTACAAACATACTCAACGAGGAGGCAGAGGTTCGAGAGCCTAAACGACCAATGATCGGATCTAACGCAAAGTCGCGGTACTGGTGGTCGCGGATGTAAAGCAAGCCCGAGCTAGGCAAAACACCCGCTCCAGTGTCGTGGTCAGCAATGTCGGAAGTCCACAGTGCACAGACACACAATAGAAGCCGTTACGCAAGTGACAAGACTTGCAGACGACCAAAAACGCATATTCATGTAGGTCATCAAGGGCCAGCGACCAAGTCGGCTCGTGGTGTCCTTGAGCGAGAATAGCCAGTAGAGGGGAATGGTGACCAGTGGTCATCAAAAAAGACCAGTCGAAGAGGTACGCGCGAAACTTTGTGAGCTCCCAAACGAGGGTGAGTGAGGCACTCGGTAATTAAGTAATTGCGTGCGGATGCAGAGGGAAGACGGTTTGTCTACCCTATGATGCATGCATTACCGCGATGGTGTTCGGCAGCGACAGCGGCCATGCAATTGCCAGTGGCGTCAGTGCACACTTCCGTTGGAGCACATGCATCAAATGTGATACTGATATTAGGGAGGCTGTAGGGATGTTAGCGCAATAATGCAGTACATTCCTCTGAGCCTCAAACAAAAAAAAAATGGCATACTTCTTGAAAACGTCGCTTAAGGGACGTGCCATGGCAGCATAATTTTGTACGAAGCGCCGCAGACATGACAGCAAGCCAGGAAATCTCTGAACATCTTTCGCTGAGAAAGGAGCAGAGAAATCCCGCACGGCACGCATTTCCGCCGGGTCGAGTTGGATCTCAGCAGCGTTCACAAGGTGACCGAGCACGGTGATCTTACGGTGGCCGAAGCAGCGCTTATATGATTAGAGCTAAAGGCCTGCGACGCAGAACACTGCAAGAATGGTTCGATAAGGCCGGCGGGCAAAAACAAAGATACATGATCAAGGTAGCATAGATAAACGGACCACTTGAACACGCGGTGAACTGAGTCAATCATGCGTTCGAATGTGCCCGGCACATTGCACATTACAAAGGGCGTGACTTTGAACTGGGAAAGATTGCGCGGTGGCACTAATGCAGTCTTCTCGCCTTATAGTTCGTTGATGGAAGTTAGCCAATAACGTCACCAAAATTCACGGTATTGGAAAAGTATTTGGCGCCGTGAAAGGCAGTCAAGGCGCGTCAAATGTATACACGGCGACGGGGTACGGGGTACGGGTATTTCTTTTTCTTGTTTTTCGCTGTATGGACACCCCAGGAACATTTTCTCCATCGCCGTTGGTGTTGCCGTGGGGGTGCTTACCCGAATAAAGTCCAAGTTTGAAGACCACGTGGTATGTTTATGGTCACGTGCTGTGTGCGGGTGTGAGGGCAGCATACGAAGGCAAGCCGATTACGCTGTAAAGGCAAGCCGACTTGATGCGCTGGAAAGGTCGGCAGAATCTTACTCACCAAAAGCTTTAAGGCAGTGTACTCGCTCCCACTTATGTGCATTCTGTGCGTCGTCTTCCCGTTTGAGATCACGCGATCGAGCCCACGCTGCAACACGGCTGGGCTAGAGGACGAGAGCACGCATATCTTCATCTAGCAACTTCCTCTAGCGTGGCCCGCGCACTTACGTTGGATTTCATCTGCTGTGGGCACCAGGGCGAAGGACGAGTATGCAAGGGTGAGCTAGGCTGGTGGCCTAATGCGTGCTGTCTTACCGCGCGTAGAATATTGGAGGTTTCTCTGTTGCAGATTTCTCTATTACCTAATTGATGACATGGATATGATCCATCGTAGAACACCCCTTCCTGAAGCCAGCCTGTTCTCTTGGTTGGCTGAAGTCAAGTGTTGCCCTGATTCTATTCGAAATTATCTTGAATATTTCTTACAATATTTAAAGCAAACTACTGCGTCTGTTATTCTTCAGTTATTTAACGTCTCCATTCTTATGGATGAGTATAATGTTGGCGTTCTTCCTGCTTTCTGGTACACTTGAAGTCGTGAGGCATTGCGTATAAAGGGCGGCAAGCTTTTCAAGCATGATATCTCCTCCATCTTTGAATAAATCGACTGTTATTGCATCTTCTCCGGCAGCTTTTCCCCTGGTCATGCCTTTCAAGGCCCTTCTAACTTCATCGCTAGCTATAGAAGCAGCCTCTGTATCCTGTTCATCACTACTTCGAATGAAAGTAGCATGGCTGCTCTGGGGACTGTACATGTCGGTATAGAATTTTTCCGCTGCTTTTACTATGTCGTCTATATTGCTGATGATATTACCCTGCTTATCCTTCAGTGCATACATTTTGCCTTGTCTTTTGCCAAGTTTTCTTCTCACTCATTTTAATGCTGCGTCCATATTTTACGGCTTCCTCAATCTTTTCCACGTTATAATGTCTGGATATCCCTTAATTTCTTCTTGTTAATCAGCTTCGACAGTTCAGCGAATTCTATCTGATCTCCCGAGTTTGACACTTTCATGTTTTGCGGTTTCTTATTAGGTCCTTTGTTACTGGGGACAGCTTAGGTAATAGAGAAATCTGCAACAGAGAAACCTCCAATATTCGACGCGCGGTAAGAGAGCACGCATTAGGAAACCAGCCTAGCTCACCTTTGCATAGTCGTCCTTCGCCCTGGTGCCCACAGCAGATGAAATCCAACGTAAGTGCGCGGGCCGCGCTAGAGGAAGTTGCTAGATGAGGAGATGCGTGCTCTCGTCCTCTAGCCCAGCCGTGTTGCAGGTTACCTTGGTGCCTTACCTCCCACTTCAATTGCTCTTCTGAGATCAGCCTAGTTATGGTTTCAATCATTACCTCTATGTTGCCTTCATCTTCCTGTTCTAAAGCTGCATATTTGTTTGCGAGCACCAGCCTGAATTGGTCTGCTTTTACCCTTACTGCGTCTAGGTGGGCCTGCTCCTTCTTGACTAATTTTATTTTTTCTCTCTTCAAATTGATAGAAATCCTAGACCTTACTAACCTATGGTCACTACACTTTATCATACCTAACACTTCTACATCCTGGACTATGCTGGGATCGGCAGATAGTATGAAATCTATTTCATTCCGTGTTTCTCCATTAGGGCTTTGCAGGTCCACCTCCTGTTGCTGCGCTTCCTGAAGAAAGTTTTCTTTATTCGGAGCTTATTCCTTTCCGCGAATTCTTCCAACATCTGTCCTCTAGTGTTCCTAGAATAGATGCCGTAGTTGCCAATTGTTTGCTCACCAGCCGGCTTTCCCCACACTTTTGCATTGAAGTCGCCCATGACTACAGTATACTGAGTTTGCACCTTCCTCATTGCTAATTCAACATCTTCATAAAACTGTTCTATCTCGTCATCATCGTGACCGGAGGTAGGAGCGTAGGCTTGTACTACCTTTAATATATACCTTCTATTAAGCTTTATTACGACGACTGCTACCCTCTCATTAACGCCGTAGAATTCATCAATGTTGCCCGCTATGTGTTTAAGGACTAGACATCCTACGCCGAATTCTCTCTTATCTGCAGACCTCTGTAGCAAAGGACGTGGCCGTTAGTCAGTACTGTATAAGCCTCACCAGTTCTTCTAACCTCACTAAGACCAATAATATCCCAGGCAATACCTGATAATTCTTCAAATAGCCGTGCTAAACTAACCTCACTCCATAGGGTGCGAGCGTTGAACGTTGCTAGGTTGTTTCCAGTGGCGGCCCGTACCAACCCAGATATTCTTAGCACCCTCTGCCGCGTCACCAGTCTGACCGCCGCCATGGTCATGTGCTCCGAGCCGCTGGGGACTAAGGGCAATGGGTAAATTGTAGGAGTCATGAGGGAGCTAGTGGTCGAATACTGCACAAGCGAGGCCAATTCCTGTTACTCTGCTGCAATTTTTGTTTTACGATTGAACCGATCGTACACGTAAATTATTTACGTATCCTCCACACCAGACGACTTACTTGACCCAAGAAGTCTTACTTTCGAAAGTGATACATAAGTGTCGTTTTTTAAGTACTCTCCTAAAACTTTTCTTACACTTGTATTTTTCCCGCACTCATTGACGCCCTACTTTAGTTCCATTGTGAATACGGGCCTAAGATATATCGGGCAGAAACTTGGAGATTAACAACGAAGCTCGAGAAAAAGTTAAGGACCTCACAAAGAGCGATGGAACGAAAAATGTTAAGTCTAACGTTAAGAGACAGGAAGAGAGTGGTGTGGAAAGAGAGCAAACGGGGATAGCCGATATTGTAGTTGACATTAAGAGGAAAAAATGGGCAGGTTGCGCTGCTGAGCACGAGATCGCGGGATCGAATCCAGGATGCGGCGACCACATTTCGATGGAGACGAAATGCAAGAACGACCGTGTGCTTGCGTTGTAGTGCACATTAAAGAACCCCAGGCGGTCAAAATTAATCCGGACCCCTCCACTACGGCGTGCCTCATAATAAGAACTGGTTTTGGCACGTTAAACCCCAGAAAGAAGAAGAATGGAGCTGGGCAGGCAATGCAATGCGTCGGATGAATAACCGGTGGACCATTACAGTAAAAAAATGGACACCAAGAGAAGGGAAGCGCAGTCGACGACGGCAGAAACATAGGTGGGGTGATGAAGTTAGGAAATTTGCAAGGGTAAGTTGGAATCAGCTAGCGCAAGCCAGGGGCAATTGGAGTTCGCAGGGAGAGGCCGTCGTCCTGCAGTGCACATAAATATAGGCTGATGATGATGATGATGAGCAATGTGTATGTTCCTCTACTTAGCTCTCATCTGTTTCACAGCTATGACACGTGATAAGCAAAGTGGCCAATGTTTCATTCCTCTGTGCAGCCACGGCCAAGCGTGACCGGACGATAATCGGCTTCTGCTTCTTGGTTAATACGAGCTATCAGCGAATAACAGCTGTAGTTTGATAATCTACTATATGACGAAATATGGCAGGTGCTGAGAGCCCTAAACCAGGTGAGAAGGTTAAAGAGAGAGTGTGTGCGAAAAAAATCCGGCACCATTTCATCCTGTGAAAGTGGATGTGCATCGAGGCCGTTGCCGACGTTAGACCACCACCACAAGTGCCGACGCATGTGACGCGCGCACGCACGTGTGCTAAAGTGCATCATACATGCTCATTCGTGGAAGCAAGCGCAAGTGCCCTATTGAACTCATTCAATTTTTCAAAGTAAATGGCGTCAGAGAATTCCTGAAATACAACTTACACACAAGCAGCAGACATGATAGCTTCGGAGTGTAATTCGAATATACGGGAAACATGTTTCTGTTACGCGCAAACTCTAAGTCCTTTTCCAGCTACCGTTTGAGGTCTGACTGAGTGGCCGCAGCCGCTAGGTGGAGTACGGTATTTGGTCCTTATTGTAAGCCGTTATTTATAATATATAATTTTTAATTGTAAGCCGCAATTATAAGCCGTTATTGCTATTTAGCGCCTTTTTATCCATCCGTGTGAAACGATTACGAACGGTGATCGAACGTGCACCGGTGGTGGCTGCGTCTCGCGCGCCTGCCGTAGCTTTAAAGCCATCTGCGATGGCGACAGAGAGCACCGACCATAGGTCGGCAGTGTGGGAGAATACTCACTCACACTCACTCACCATAATTTTTTCCAGGCCCCGCACTCACTCACGTTCACACTCACCCCCACTCACGCTCACTGCACTCACTCGCACTCTTACTCACTTCCACTCACACTCACTGGCGCTCACTCGCACTCGCACTCACCTCCACTCACACTCACAGACACTCAATTGCACTCATCTCCACTCACACTCACAGGCACTCACTCGCACTCACCTGCACTCACACTCACCTGCACTCACACTCACTGGCACTCACCTGCACTCACACTCACTGGTACGCATTCGCACTCGCACTCACCTGCACTCACACTCTCTGGCACTCACCCGCACTCGCACCCACCTCCACTAACATTCACTGGCACTCACTCGCACTCGCACTCACCTGCACTCACACTCACTGGCACTCACTCACACTCGCACTCACCTGCACTCACACTCACTGGCACTCACTCGCACTGGCACTCACCTGCACTCACACTCACTGGCACTCACTCGCACTCGCACTCACCTGCACTCACACTCACTGGCACTCACTCGCACTTACCGGCACTCAGTGGCACGCACTCGCACTCGCACTCACACTCACCGGCACTCACTCGCACTCACTTCCACTCACATTCACTGGCACTCACTCGCACTCACCTCCACTCACACTCACTGGCACTCACTCGCACTCACCCCTTTGAAATGAGTGTGAGTGTGAGTGAGTGCACTCATAAGTCACTGTGCCGATCTATACCGCTCACAATTCGTGTATATTCATAACGAAGCTCCCAATTTAGCACCTGTTGCATCGGGAGTGCGCCAAGGCAGTGTTTTGGACCCAGTTTTATTTTTAGTATACATAAAAGATTTGCCTTCCCGATTACATGGTAACATCCGTCTATTTGCTGACTATTGTATTTCGTACCGCGAAATTAATCACAGTGATAATCACCATATACAAAATTCAGCCTTTTCTTGGTGTCAGGAGTGGCAAATGACTATAAATGCCCCAAAATTTGTAACGCTAACAGTAAGAAACAGATATCTGAGTTTACTTACATTATTAATGACACACCTCTCACTTGTGCATTTCAGCGTAAATATTTAGGTGTCACTTTTGTGGAGAATCGATGCGATTCGGACGATGACAAGATAAGAAACCTCAGTACATTTTTGTCAGGAATTTCGAAAAAGTGGTTCGACATGAGAATCTGAGACCACCTTATGACACGTGGAGTCAATGGAAACAGAGCTTCCTGACATCGTTTGAAATTAACCGGTTAAAACGGTGGAACAATTCCATTTTGTTTAGACACAAAGTCGGAAGCCTTCAAGAATTCTTTTATGAAAAGCGAAGGCTACTCCTGCTCGCTGACGCAAACTTTCCTGATGCATCAATTGTGCCACTGATTATGCTAGGCATGAACAAAGATTGTCAGAAACAGCTGCTGGCCAAATCTCCTAGGACCGTCGAGGATCTCTTGCTCGCCCTGAACAACGTTGTTGTACAGTCCCTTGCGCATGCTGACCGACATCTAACTACGCGGAAAAAAAGCCGAAAATGTCGGTGAAGTGGACGCTAACAGCATAGTAACCCGAGAGCAGATGAACGCAGAAGCGAAAGAGATATCACTTGGGAGTGAAAGGATGGAAAGCCAAGTACAGTGTAAGGACAGCGCATCTGTGTCATACAACGACAGAGCTGTTGTATATTTATTGAAGACTAACATTCTTCATGCCGAAATGAAAATTAATGGCAGAGGCACGCATGTGCTAGTGGACACAGGAGCGTCTGTGAGTCTGATAAATGAGGTCCTGGCAGACAAAAGGGAAATCCGTCAAGATAAAGCAGTGGAGGTGCAAAGTTACGACGGCAGCAGAAGAATTCTGCATTACTGGACAACAGTGATTGTTAAATACCAGACTCGGACAATCGAGGTTAAGGCACTTGTAATGAATGACGTGAATTTTTCTTTCATACTGTCAAGGTCGGACATGAGGCGCCTTAGGTTAAACATATCTTGGAAAGATACTCAACTTTAGAAGAAAACTGCTTGGCACAAAAAACGCAGGTTAGGACGGTGAGAAACGCAGACGAGATACTGACAACGTATCCTGAGCTCATCTGCGTTGGAGCGTACCCTCCTGCGACTTCTTTCCTGGAAGTTCCATTGAAGCTGCGAGACACAAATGTAGTCCGCAAGAAGCCCTATCCGCTATATCTCACGAGAAGAAAGTATGGCTCAAAAACGAACTCCAACAAATGCGAGATGCTAACATCATCAGGCCCTCGACATCCCCGTTTGCATCACCTATAACAATTGTGCCTAAGGAGGACGGTACATTCAAGTTGTGCACGGACTACCGATTGATAAACCGACAGACAGACTTGTTTCCAATTCATATGCCACGGATCGATGACATAATTAATGAAACTGGAGGATGTGAGTGGTTTTCGCGAATCGATCTCTGCAAAGGTTATTGGCAAGTTCCTCTACAAGAAGAATACAAGAAGTTAACAGCTTTTGTTACGCTATTCGATGTGTACGAATACAACAGGCTTCCATTTGGCTGGAAGAACTCGGGCGCTTGGTTTCAAAAAATGATGAACAGTGTTCTATCTGCTTGTACTGAACAATTTTGTAACATCTACGTGGACGACATAATTGTGTACTCTAAAACAGAGGACCAGCACGCAAAGCATTTATCACAGGTTTTGGAAGCACTGAGTAAAACCAAGTTGTAGATCAATGTGAGAAAAAGCGAGTTCTTCAAGCGGTCTGTGGTATTTCTGGGCAGAGTGTTTGACGGCCACACGAAAAGCACCAAAGCAGAGTCTGTCGAGAGGATAAAGACATTGCCTCGGCCGTACGATTTGCATTCATTGCGAGTTTTTCTAGGTCTGTCTGGACACTTTCGAGCCTTCATACCACACTACGCCACCATGACGAAGTGCTGACATCTCTTATACAGAAAGGTGCACCGTTGGTTTGGAGTGAACATTGCGAACAAACATATCAAGCACTTGACAACATCATACCTTCAGATCCGGTCTCGATACTTCCGGACTTCGAAAAACCTTTCGAGCTCTGCACGCATGCATCACTTTATGGAACTGGGGATGTCCTCTACCAACGGGATGACTCAAAGCCACCAGCGCGCCAACTCAAGGCTGTGGGTTATTACTCATACACATCATACACATTTACGAAAGCCCAAGAAAACTACCCTACTACGGAAAAGGAAGCACTTGCATGGTAATGGCTGTAAGGTATTTCCGAACGCATCTTGAAGGTCGACAGTTCAAGCTGTTTACGCACAACAAAGCACTTACCTATCTTCTGAATATCTCGCAACCTAAAGGCAGAATTGCGAGGTGGATCAACAAACTGCAGCAATGCACATTTGAAGTGACCAACAGACAAGGGGACAAGCTACCAGAAGCTGATGCATTATCGAGGCTGCATATTTCATCTGCAGCAAATACGGAAAAAGTGTGCGCCATCGACATCTGGGAGGGAACAGAGGAAATTCGACCACAGGGGGAGAAATTTTACGTGCCAAAAACATGCCGGCGAAGAATCTTGCCACTTTACCACGACAGCGCCGAATCGGGTGGGCATGACGGATTCTCAAGGACGTTCAGAAACCTAAACCAGCGCTTTACCTGGGAAAGTATGAAAGAAGACGTACACGAATATGTCCGAACTTGCCACCTGTGTCAAATGGCTAAAGCCAAATACAAACCTAGACGAAACGAAATGGTCATTCCCAAGTATTCGAGCGTACCCTTTGAAGTTGTCCACCTCGACTTCGCTGAAGTCAAAAAGAAGGGGGAAGGCGTGCGGAGGACGCAGGCTTTCCTTGTCGCCATTGACGAGTATACGAGACTGGCAGCAGCTAAATGTGGAAGGGAGGATGCCAACTCTGTAATCGCCCTAATGGAACGCGTCATCTTCAAGACAACTAAAGTATTGGTCTCTGACAATCGACCTGCTTTCCGTAGCGAAAAGCTCAGAACATGGGCCGAACAGAGAGGCATCGCTCTAAGGTTTTCGACTCCGTACCATCCGGAAGGCAATGCACTCGCAGAAAGGTTAATTCGCGACCTCAAGAAGTAATTGGATTTATACCCTACCTTCCCTGGTGGATGGAAATGTGCCTTGGAAGCTGCAGTGACTCACCACAATAACACCTACACGGAGGTGTCGGGCTGCAGTCCATATGTTTGTGCAAATGGAGCAAGTCCTTGGCTTCCTGCAGATCATCAGTTAGGAATCGCCGGCCGCGTTATTCTTCTAGAGACCCCCAAGACAGCCGAACAGCAAATTAAATATAAATTTGGAATGAAGAGAAACTTCGACAATAGGCACCATCGTAAGTTGCCTGTGGTTGAACCTGGAAGTTTTATACTGGTCAAGAAAGGACTGAGCGGCTCCAAGTGCTAATTTAGTGGTCCATACATGGTCATCTAAACGGCAAGCCAGCAAGGAATCCTCATGTCAGTGTACTACGGGACTCCGGCGAAGACGATCGAAGTTAGCTCTGTTGGGAACATCATCCCGTACCATCCCAGGGGGGATGGAGTCAGAGGCCCCGGAGAATGTGGAGTGCCATCAAGACAAAGTCGAAGTGGCGCGAGTACCGGAGGAGAAGAAGAAGAGAAAAAAGAAGTTCAATAAAATGGAGGAACGGCTTTATCCGTCTCCGTTGAGTTCTTTACAACTTTAACATACGCTCTCAGGTGGGAAAGCCATGTTAACAAAATAAACTCAAGTGGAAATCAATGTGCATGCTGAGCACTAAAGCGACTCTTCTTTTTGAGAAGACACCTTCGTCTTGCGCCCCCAGATAAAATTTGCTGGCCTACAAAATGCTTTTTCGAACAGTGCTGGAGCACGCCAATATTCTTTGGTTTCCGTACACAAAAGAACTCATTGCAAGAATCGAACGGGTGCAGAGGAAGGCAATAAGGTTCTGTTTTAAGAAATACAAGTTAACCGATTCATTGACTGAGTTATTAAAGAGAGCTGGTTTATTGACACTGCAAAGTAGTGCGAAACTAGCATGACTAAAGTTTTCGTTTCAATTTATTCATGGTGACATTAACATTGACGTCAGCCCCAACCTCTCTCGGCCCATCTCTCTGTCATTGACATTAGACGTGTGCATGCTTGCCGCCTATGCTCGCTAACTCCCCTTCGGTCGTATTGAGCCAAGAGAGCGGGAAATGGAGAGATTGACTGTCCGTATACTTAGTCAACCACTTAACGCCGAAACAAACACAAAAGGGAGAACAAAGCGGCATCTATCATTGCATCTTCGCTTTTTCTCCTTGTATGCGAGCGTGCGTGTCTGTTACTCTGTGCTAACTTGGCCAGTCCCTCTTCCGCTCTGCCTGTTTATATAAGGAACATGTACGTGTACGTTTAAGAGGGAAGCAGGAAGAAAATGAGGAGCCATTCCACCCTCTGAAGGCGGATGACCAGCGAAGGTGTAACAAATCACACGGTATTAAACGTCTTCACTCAGTGGAAGTCATGCCAAAATTTGCCGGTCATGATTTGGATATGTCTGCCATCAGCGCTCCCGCCCATACATATTCCCTGGCGTATTAAAGAAAATGTCGCAGTTTCGCCCGAAAGGCGAAGCTTCGATTACGATTGCAAATTAGTAGAGAGCTATACGAAGCAAGGATAGTAGTTTAATGGGCCGTATAAACTTGTAAACATTCGCCTACTAACTAAATAGACAGGCGCGGTGTCACGCGCGCACAGGTAAACATGAACGCATCTCGCTCGATGACCGCGGAAACTCGCTGTCAGAACGCTGGAGCAAGGAGACGCAGCTATAGCCGCGAACGAATTGACCTTCGTGCCGTCTCTCGCTTCAAAGCGAACTAAACGTCGAAAACACAGCGCATGCGAAGTTACCGGCTTCAGTTGAAGATTGTTCACGTCGCAAATCGCTTTGAAGAGGACGGCCGCGTGGGCGCGCACTTTTTCCACGTCGCAGATCGCTTTCGAGATACGACACCCACGCGGCCGCCGCCAGAACAAGACGACCCTCCCGCTGTGCCTGACGCGCGACAGAAGCAGCGCGCCTCCGCCCCGCCGTCTCCCTCGCGCGCCCGAGATTGAGCAGCAAGTTTCGGCTTACCCTCGCAAGCGTGCACTCGCACACGCATCATACCGCCGGCAGGCGGCGACGATTTTACCCTGTTTGGACTTTATGCGGACCTTCACAACGGCGTCCACGACCACGGTAGAAGTACGCTTGGAGTGTCCATATAATTGCTATCGCAATATAATATATCCGCTCATTTCATTATACACTGTCTCACACATGCCTGAACCTTGGATTATTACGACCTTAGTGAGTGGTTTTTATTTTGGTGTGCACAATCTGCTAGCGCGATAAGTCATCACCGCGAGTGACCTTGTACAAACAACGTGCCTCCATTTTCCCGCAAGTAAGGTGAACCGATATCACCTGTGCTTATTGTTCAAGCACTCACCACGTTCACACTCACTTCCACTCACAAGCACTCACTCATGTGCACACTCACCTGCCCTTACGCCCACGTTCACATTCACCTCTGTACACCCAGAAGCACTCACCACGTTCGCACTCACAGCACTCAGTCAAGTTCACACTCAGTTCTACTCACACAGCACTGATTCACGTTCACACTCATCTCCACTCACACACACAGGCACTCACCACGTTCACACTCACTTCCACTCACACTCATTGGCTCTCACCTCCACTCACACTCACTGGCACTCACCTCCACTCACCTGCACTCACGCTCACTGGCACTCACTCTCACTCGCACTCACTTCCACTCACACTCACTGGCACTCACGCGCACTCGCACTGACTTCCACTCACAGTCACTGCGTCACAGACCCCGTGAACGCGGCGCAGACGCCGGACCAAATTCCAAAGGCGACTTATCAGCTTCCGAAAATAATCACACGAAAGCAAGGAGAATTAAGAATGGGCCCTCTGGTGCGCCAGCGAACGCCGGTTGCTGTCCAAAGACCGAGTCAGAGCCCATAGTTGCCAAAACGCCACAAATTATACTCTTCACGCAAGGCAGTTACAAAGACACGTACACACTTAGGCTAGACAACACAATACAAATCAGATGGGTATTAAAAAACACAAGAAAATAATTCACGACAAGCACTAAGGGTCCAACACGTAAATTAAAAAATGAATAGGAACACTAAGTGTCCAATCATATTCACCATGCTGGTCCTGGAGTCAGACGATCTCGGCGTAGCTCGGGGCAAATTTGGAAGAAGGAACTTCTTCCGGAAATGCAGACGCTTGTCGACTAGCTTGCCGGGGAATCCCTTTCTTCCGCAGACGCTCGGTCTTCACGTTACATCACTTCACCGGTGCGGACTGAACTCCCCTGCTGATTCGTGCACGGCGGTTATATAGCTTCCACAGGCGTTCTCGAACCTTCCTATCGGAGTCGTGATCTCGTAGCATGGCCAAAGCCTGGGAATCTTGGAAGCTTTTCTCGTACCTTCGACCGCAGCTGTCGAAGCGTTGTCGAGGGGGGTAGGTTTATGACTCATCCCGTTGGCGCACGCTCACGCTGTAGTTATTTCTCTCGACTCGCCGGGTGAGAAGGTGTCTCGGCGCGCGCGTGTGCTCTCTCTCTCCAGTTAACGTCGCTTCGTCGATGCTCTTCTAGACGTCTCGGCGCCGTTGTTCGCGTTGATGTTTGAGGCGTATGCGCTCTCCCCCTCTGTTGAAGTTGCCGCGGAGCCGGCGTGTTCTTTTGCTGGCTTGCGTGACATGCGGCGCGCGCTCGGAATACGTGCTCTTTTGTGACACTGCCCCCCACTTTAAGAATATTCTGTAATAATATTGTGACGGAAGGATAGGAGGAAGGAAAAGAAGAAGATCGAGAGACACTGGCTGCTGCGTGTTGTTGCTGGTCAGCTATCTTGACCGCACTAACTCTACTTATGTATATATTGTAAATACATCCAGTCTATACTCCCAACATCACCGTAACATGTGGATGAGAGGTGCGGGGTACCAAGGCTGGAAACGGAGCTCCGCAGTGGACGTCGCATCACCGTCCCCACTATGACTGACGGTGAGCACGCAGGATCAACGTCGTTGCCGCCTCCAACGTCACCGTCGCCAGCTACGTCGTCGTCCCCATCGGTTGTGGTCCTGGGACCGATGGCGCGGACGTTGAACTGCTGGCTATGTACGAACGCGTGAGTGGAGTCAACAGATGGGACCCTACGCTTATGCTAGCTAACGTGTTGTTGCACCTAAGAGGTACGGCAAAGGTGTGGTACGAAAACCACGAAGAGGAGCTGACCAGCTGGCACCAATGCAAAGAGAAGTTAAAAGAGTTGTTTGGCCAACCAGCCGGCCGTAAAATTGCCGCAAAGCAGGAACTCGCCTCCCGTGCCCAATCCCCCACAGAGTCCTAAGTATCGTATATCCAGGACGTGCTGGCGCTTTGTCGTAAAGCCGATTACGCCATGACTGAAGCTGAAAAGTTTGGGCACGTGCTGAAGGGAATCGTTGACGACGCCTTTAATCTGCTCATGTGCAAAGGCTGTTCTTCAGTTGATGCTATCGTCAAAGTATGCCGAGAATTTGAGCAGGCCAAAAGCCGCGTGTCCTGCAACCATTCGCCAGACTTCCCAATACTGCCGCAACGTCTACGTGTGAAGAGCAGCACACAGAGCAGCATGCGTCGCCATCAGAGGGCGTGGTGCGAATCGTTCGACGTGAACTGGAAGCGATGGCGCCCGCAGATTTCTGTTCGCGTCGCGCTGACGTTACCCCTCTTTCAGTTCCGCTCGTTCAAGCCATCGTTCGCCAGGAACTTGAAAGCATGGGTTTACATTTTGTCTGTGCTGTCGCCAACCCCAAAGCCAACGAACGCCCTTCTACTCTGTTTGATCCACCGCGACGCTTCCCTCCGCGTTATCGCAACCCGACTGAGTGGAGAACTGCGGACGACCAGCCGATGTGTTTCACCTGTCGCCGTATTGGTCATGTCGCCCGATACTGTCGCAACACGTGGCCCTCAACACCTCGCAAGCCGACCAACCTGAACCATTTTGATGGAAATTCCCGCCGTGTTTCGCCCTCCGCCGAGTCTAACAGTGCCGACAACTCTGCCAGGAACACGTGGTACAGTCGCTCACCATCGCCTCGCGCACACCAGTCTCGTTCACCACAAACACGTCGCCCATCTTCCCGTTCGCCGCAGCCACGTCGCCTTTCGACCCCTGTGGCTTTCGACCGCGTTCTTCGGAAAACTAAGAACTGCAGCCCTCGGAGGTGGTGCTGCATTGACAACTACTGCAGCAAATCCTCTGTCTGTACCCACAAAGCGGAGTATAATTGACGTTAAAGTAGACGGCGTACCTGTCCAAGCACTCACCGACACTGGAGCCCACATATCTGCGATGAGTGCTAACCTACGTAGACGTTTAAAGAAGGTCCTGAGCGCAAACTGCACAAGTGCTTCGTGTGGCCGACGGTGGCGTGCTGGTTGTTCTCGGAATTTCTCTCGAGAAAAGTGTACGGCAGTACGAGTGAAGCCGACGGGAGCGGACGTGTCGAGTTGAGGTGCCGTTTCAGCGCAGCAGGAGCAGCGTGCCAAAGAGATAAGTTTTCTTATTTTATATTTCCTCTTTGTTTTTTAGGAGGGTTAGCATAGCCAAGCAATCTTTATAAATTATTTTCATGCTTTTTCACTTTCTTGGTCTTCTCGTTGAGGTAAAAGTAGGTAAATTTTTTTTGACACATCTCCGCCTTGTTAGTACGAGATGATGGTTGGTACTACGGGAAACCCACGCATGCGTTGTTCTGAGTGCGAGCGTTCTTACGCGTTGGAAGAAATGCCGTTTAAGTCTGCACCCGAAGCGAACGGTGCAGATTTTATCTGTAGGATGTGTGCGCTAGGGTCGCGGCTAGACCGTCTAGAGCAAGAGAAAGACAAGCTAGCTAAGCGGGTTGGAAAGCTAGAAAAGGAACTTAAAAGCGAGCAGAAGCAGAGGAAGGTGTAGAAGAAAAGCTAGTTAACGTAGAGAGGCAGCTGAGGGCCACCATTCAGCAAAGCAATGATGAACCCATCGAGGCGAGCACCGTGAATGGAGCTGGCTCCGATGCGAGTGCAGCTAAGACAGCCGAACTCGCCACGCCGGGAGGCAGTGGCGGAACCGTCAGTGATAGTCACGAGGGGGATACCACTGACGCGGCCGCGGAAGAGAACAAAGCCAAGGGCAAGAATAAGACAGGAGGGGAGAGCATTGTAACCTCGGGGGTAGCTTTCGGCGGTGAGGGGGAAGAAAAGCGTCGAGTAGTCTTTCTTGGGGATTCCAACATGCGTAAAGTAGAACCGGCGATAACAGAGAGGGTAGGTGCAGGCGAACGAGTCCAGGTTAGCGCGCTTCCGGGAAAGCCGATTAGAGAGGTGATAGCGAAGGCCAAGGAACGCATGTGATGATGATGATGATTTATTGGCATCCCCTTTGAAACGGGGTGGCGACAAATAGTCACCTAGCCTGCTTGATTAATCAGGTATACTACACATGTTCTTTATCTAGCATTTTTGTATACCTCTCATTATCTTTCTTTTTCAAAACTTAGCTTGTACCGATGCCTATGATTTTAAGAGATCAGGTCGTATCCATCTTTTCCCTGCTTTTTTTCCACCAGTACTCTAATCGTCTCTTGCTGATCTCTACGGCTGATCTGTTTATGTTTCCTTCCACTTTAAACCCAAGCGCTTCTGGGAGTTGCACGTTACCTACGATTCTCGCTGGGTGGATCCTGTCGCATTCCATTAGGATGTGCTGAGTGGTCTCTGAATTTTTACTGCAACATACACATGTCTCATCTAGTTCCGAATATTTGTTCCGATATGTTTTCGTCCTTAGGCAACCGGCTCGAGCCTCAAATAGCAAGGCACTGCCCTTTGTGTTATCGTACAGATTTTCCCTTCTAATTTCTTTCTTCTCATTCTTGTAAATCTCCATTGTCCTTTTCGTTTCCATTCTTTGCATCCAATTCAAGGTCGCTATTTCTCTCACTTTCTTTCTGATGACCCCTGGTTGTCTATTTACAGTTTCGATTATCCTGTACTTGGTTGCCAACTTCCTTGACCTCTTCCTACATTCTGTGTCCACGCTTTTCATGTAGAGATACTTGTGCACTTGAGCCGCCCATTTATTTTCATCCATGTTCCTGAGCCTTTCTTCAAAACTAATTTTGCTTTGTGCTTCTCTGACTTCAAAAGAGGCCCAACCCATGTCTCCATGCACTGCCTCATTTGTCGTATTACCGTGTGCTCCCAAAGCCAACCGGCCTACTGATCTTTGGTTAACTTCCAAACCCGCCAATATATCCGATTTTAAGCATAAAATGACATTTGCGAATGTTAGCGCTGGCACCATTACTCCTTTCCAGATTCCACGCACCACCTCATACTTATTGTGGCCCATTGTGTCTCCATTGTGTGAGACACAATGGAGGAGAGACACCTAGTGGTGATAATGGGCGGAGTGATTGACGTACTGCACGGACGAGGAGCAGGGATCATAAAGCAAATAGCCAAAGGGGTCACCGACCTGCGGAATGTTTCAAACGAAGTGCAAATCGCGGTGTGCACGGTGCCAGAGGTTGAAAGGCAGCGCTATGAAATTGAAAGGGCAATTCTTGCAGTAAACTGGGAAATTTGGACTCTAGCTAAAGCAATGAATTTTGCGGTCATTGACATCAACCGAGAAGTGCACCGAGCAGGCCGCGAAGGCGCTTTCGTGTGTGACGGGATATATCTTAGCGAAAGGGTAGCAACACCGGTCCGACGTCGATTCGCAGCACGAGCTGTACCTTTTTAGGCGGGCCCCAGACAATCAGGAAGCAGGATTAAGCATTGAACGTAGCGAAACACCAGTAAAGAGCAGAATTAGACGACCAGGAGTCAGGAAAAGACACAGAGAGGATAAGAATAGAGAAGGTAAAATTTGTTACATTAACATGCAGGGTGATCGCAAGCCGGAAAAATGGCTGGAAATTCAAACGCAGCTGAATGATGAAGCGGTTAGCGTGTACGCCTTGACCGAAACGCATCTAAGAGATTTGGAGCAGCCGCCTATTATTGACAATTTGGTATGGGAAGTGTGCAATAGAATGACCGGGTCAAGGAAAGGCGGAGGCGTAGGCGTACTAATTAGGCAAGGTATGAAGTGGCCAAGGGTAAACGAGACATGTAAAGAGCATTTGTGGATTAGCGGCACATGGCAAAGTAAAAAGACGTGGCTGGGAGTAGCTTACCTATGGACAGGTAGTGATAGCAGAGAAAAAAATAAGGAATTGGATGATTGCATTAGAAGCGATATTAATGAGTTCAGTAAATCGGGCCAGGTGATATTAGTGGGAGATATGAACACACACATGGACGATTTAGACGGATATACTGATTACAACGGCTCTCTAGTGCTGGATCTGTGTGATGAACAGAACCTTATAGTAGTTAACAGGGAGAATAAGTGTCATGGAAAGGTAACGTGGCAATGCGGAAACAGGTAGTCATGTATCGACTACGCCTTAGTCTCCGAAACGGCCTACGAACAACTAGACCAAATGATAACAGACGAAAATGGAAAAAATAGCCTGGGAAGCGATCATAAACGTTTAGCATTAAAGTTTGGGCGAGGTACTAGCGCAGAACATGAACCAATAGCCTCGGAGTTTTTAAAAATGAATGACGAGCAAATAAAAGAGGTTGCAAATAACATAGAGTAGCAAATTGAGGATTCTCCTACAGCAGTCTAAGAATATAAGGAACTGGTGGACGTTATGCAGCATGAAATAAGGCGGACACGGCAAAACAATTGTTGGATTGGCAAGAGGAAACCACGTAAGTGGTGGAACAAGGAAATAAAACAAACTGTAGAATAGCGTAAAGAGGCATCTAGGGCTCATCGAGAAGCCAAAAAGTTGACATTACAAGAGGAAGAAGTGCTCCTTAGATGGAATACATACCGAGAAAAGAAAAGGGTGGCGAGTGAGCTCGTGCAAGAGGAAATTAAATGCGCAAGTGAACGTTGGGTGCATAACAGTCACACAAGAGACAAAGGCGCTCCAAAAAGATTCTGGAACCATATAAAAGCACTCGGAGCTCCAACTAAAAACTCGCAAACGGCTATAAGGGATGAAGACGGTAACATCTACGAAGGAGATGATGCGATGCGGTACATCACAGATGTTATTAGGGATAACTTCGGCACGAGAAAAAGCGTAGTTCAGACAACAGATCCAGCAACAGCAGAGAGGCCTGAGAGATCAAATTTAGCATAGAAAGCTTTTATTGGTAAAGGCAGAAGAAAATGTCCCTAACAACACAGGAGCAGGACCTAATGAAATCCCAATACAGCTAATCAAAAACCTCGGTCCAAAATGCAAGGCACTGCTGACTAATGCCATAGAGCAAGTGATTAGAACAAAGAAAATTCCCGTTGGATGGCGTGAAAACAAGATGAATCTCATCTACAAAGGGAAAGGAGATAAGGATAAGACGAGCTCGTACAGGCCAGTTATAGTAACGTACGTCGGTGATATATAGATTGGCAATGCAAGCCATAAAATTAGAACTGTCGGAGTGGGTGGAGGAAAACGATGTATTGGGGGAACTACAGAATGGGTTCAGGCCAGGGAGACGTTGAGAAGACAATATGTTTGTACTAACTCAGTGCATAGACATTTCAGTAGCTCAGAAAAGACCTTTATGGATAGCATTTCTAGATATTAAAGGAGCTTATGACAACGTAGACAGGGAATTTATTGTGGGATATTCTTCAATATGAAGGCATAGATGACGATTTCGTAGAGCTGCTGAGGGAGATATATAGAGACAACCAAGTACAAGTGGTATGGGAAGGTAGAAAAGGAAATGAAATGGTGGGAATCCACCAAGGATTGAAGCAAGGATGCCCTCTGTCACCATTGTTGTTCACGCTTTACGTCAAGGATATAGAAAGACGACTGGAAAACAGCGAATTAGGTTTTGATTTATCCTACATGCGTAATGGACAAATAGTGCAACAGAAGGTCCCTGGACTGATGTACGCAGACGACATTGTGCTACTAGCGGACTATAAAAAAGATTTACAGATACTTGCGAATATCTGTGGGAATGCAGCGACAAATCTAGGCCTTAAGTTTAGCACAGAGAAATCAGGAATTATGATCTTTAATGAACACATGAGTAACTTCGTGGTGTCAATTCAACAGCAAGTGATAGCCATAGTGAAGCAATATAAGTACCTCGGCGTACACATAGACGAAGGAAAGAATTACTCAAGCAACCACCAAGATAACCTGAAAATAAAGGGGAAGCGGAATGCAGCAATAATGAAACACAGAGCACTGTGGGGCCACAATAAGTATGAGGTGGTGCGTGGAATCTGGAAAGGAGTAATGGTGCCAGCGCTAACATTCGCAAATGCCATTATATGCTTAAAATCGGATATATTTGCGGGTTTGGAAGTTAACCGAAGATCAGTAGGCCGGTTGGCTTTGGGAGCCCACGGAAATACCACAGTGCCGCAGTGACGCAGTGCAAGGTACATGGCTTGGGCTTCTTTTGAAGTGAGAGAAGCACAGTGCAAAATTAGTTGTGAAGAAAGGCTCAGGAACATGGATGAAAATAAATGGGCGGCTAAAGTGCACAAGTATCTCTACATGAAAAGCGTGGACACAGAATGGAGGAAGAGGTCAATGAAGTTGGCAACCAAGTACAGGATAATCGAAACTGTAAATAGACAACCATGAGTCATCAGAAAGAAAGTGAGAGAAATAGAGATCGTGAATTGGATGCAAAGGATGGAAACAAAAAGGACAATGGAGATTTACAAGAATGGGAAGAAAGAAATTAGAAGGGAAAATTTGTACGATAACACCAAGGGCAGTGCCTTGCTATTTGATGCCCGGCCGGTTGCCTAAGGACGAAAACATATCGGAACAAATATTCGGAACTAGATGAGACATGTGTATGCTGCAGTAAAGATCCAGAAACCACTCAGCACATCCTGATGGAATGCAACGGGATCCACCCAGCGAGAACCGTAGGTAACGTGCAACTCCCAGAAGCGCTTGGGTTTAAAGTGGAAGGAAACAAACAGATCAGCCGTAAAGATCAGCAAGAGACGATTAGAGTAGTGGTGGAAAAAAAGCTTGGAAAAGATGGATACGACCTGATCTCTTAAAGTCATAGGCAGCGGTACAAGGTAAATTTTTGAAAAATAAAAGTAATGAGAGGTATACAAAAATGCTAGACAAATAACAGGTATAGTATACCTGATTAAATCACGCAGGCTAGGTGACTATTTGTCGCCGCCGCGTTTCAAAGGGGATGCCAATAAATCATCATCATCATCATCATCATCGAATGTGTACTGTGCGTTTAAGTATAGCCGACCACCCTACTTCTGTTCTCTTTGCTGTGATCGACAACTGCCCTCACGACGTTATCCTGGGGTTAGACTTCTTATCCAACCATTATGCTCTCATCGACTGCGCAACCGGCGTCCTTCAGTTGGAACTGCCTCAACTCGCCGATGCTCCAAGCACCGCGCCGCCACCGCGCCTGTGCTCGCTTCAAGATGTGCGTCTGTCACCCGAGGCTGTCACTTACGTCGCTTTGACCGCACAGCCACAGGTTCCTGACGGTGACTATGTACTTCGCCCCATCGTCGACGTGCTTTTGAACCGAAACGTTGCTGTTCCGCATACGCTGATCTCGGTTACGAATAATGACGTCGTTCTCCCGCTTCTGAAATTCAGCCTGTGCCCTCAAGTACTTCCGGCCGGCATGTTCTTCGCCAGCATTTCTAGTACGTCCGAATTTGACATTGAGAGTATGGATGATGAGAGTGGATTATTAGCACCAATTGCAACTCACAGCTCTGGTTCTTTCACGGATGACTTCGCCAAAGTGATTGCACCTGACCTCACCTCTGTTCAAGCCAAGGACCTTCGGCGACCGCCCTTTCGGCCAATCATCTGTTGTTCACCACCGTATTAACACTGGAGATATGAATCCTATTCGTCGGCGTCCCTATCGTGTATCACATACTGAACGTAGAGTAATCCAATCAAAGTCGACAAAATGCTATGCAAAGGGGTAATCGAACCATCAGCCAGTCCTTGGGCTTCGCCAGTCGTTCTTGTGAAGAAAAAGGATGGTACCTACGTTTTTGCGTCGAGTATCGCCATTTAAACAAGATCACGCGAAAAGACGTCTACCTATTATCACGCATACATGACGCCTTGGACTGCTTCACGGAGATACATACTTGTCGTCCATTGATCTTCGGTCCGGCTACTGGCAGATTTCTGTTGATGAAATGTACCGCGAGAAGACTGCCTTCATAACACCTGATGGTTTATATCAGTTCAAAGTGATGCCCTTTGGCCTATGCAATGCTCCTGCGACATTTGAACGGATGGACTCTATTCTGCGAGGCTACAAATGGACCACCTGTCTTTGTTATCTTGACGACGTTATTGTTTTTTCTCCCATGTTCAGCAACCACCTTACGCGACTCGCTGCAATTCTTGCGGTCTTCCGAAAAGCCGGCCTTCGGCTGAACTCCACGAAATGTCAATTCGGGCGCCGTCAGATTACCGTGTTGGGACATCTCGTTAAGGCAACCGGTGTACAACCAGATCCGGATAAAGTTCGCGCCGTTCGCAGTTTCCCTGTGCCTCGTTCTGCTTCTGACGTGCGCTGCTTCGTCGGCCTGTGTTCTTACTTTCGGCGTTTCGTCAAAAACTTCGCCGACGTTGCTCGCCTTTTGACAGATCTTCTCAAGAAGAATACGCCTTTCTCGTGGGGCCCGGAGCAGGCTCACGCGTTCGCCGCTCTCATCGGTTTTCTGACCACCCCTCCCATACTTGCCCACTTTGATCCATCTGCACCGACCGAAGTCCACACTGACGCCAGCGGCCACGGCATCGGTGCTGTTCTCGCCCAGCAGCAGAATGGTACCGAGTGCGTGATAGCTTACGCCAGCCGCCTGCTGTCACCTTCTGAGTGGAATTACTACATCACCGAACGTGAGTGCTTGGCTTTAGTGTGGGCTGTCGCCAAGTTCCGGCCATATTTCTACGGCCGCACGTTTTCGGTCATTAGAGACCATCATGCCCTCTGCTGGCTGTCTTCCCTCCGCGACCCGACAGGAAGGCTTGGTCGCTGGGCTTTGCGGCTCCAGGAATTTTCTTTTATTGTCATGTACAAGTCTGGACGTCTGCACAAGGACGCTGACTGCCTGTCTCGTCATCCCGTGGATCCTCCTGATCCTGTTGCACATGATCTGGAGACCTGCGTGTTGGCTTTCACTGACATGTGCGACATGCGCGCTGAACAACATCGCGACGAGTCCTTGCAGGCCATCATCGCCGGAGTGCAATCTGGCAGCACCGACGACCCGTGCCGTATGTTTGTGCGGCACCACGGCATCCTCCACCGCCGCAATATCAACCCTGAGGGCCCTGAGTTTCTCCTTGTCCTTCCTCGTCATCTACGATCCGTCGTTCTCGAACAACTTCACGATGCACCAACGGCGGGACACCTTGGAGTTTTGCGCACATACGACCGCGTACGACGACGGTTCTTCTGGCCGGGACTCTACCGCTCTGTGCGTCGTTATGTCGAAACTTGCGAATTGTGTCAGCGTCGGAAAAAACCTCCCCTGCCACCTGTCGGACGACTCTATCCAATTGAAGTTCCCTCTGAACCTTTCTATCGCGTAGCCCTTGACCTGCTTGGCCCTTTTCCGACGACTACTCGAGGGAATAAGTGGATCGCCGTCGCTACCGATTACGCGACACGCTACGCGATAACCAAGGCGTTGCCGACTAGTTGCGCAACTGATGTCGCAGATTTTCTCCTCCATGACGTCATCCTCTACCACGGTGCACCTCGACAGTTACTTACCGACCGCGGCTGCTCGTTCGTGTCCCGAGTTGTTGACGACCTCCTCCGCTCTTGTGCCACAGAGCATAAGCTGTCCACCGCCTACCATCCACAAACTAACGGTCTTACGGAACGTCTCAACCGAACACTCACAGAGATAATGTCGATGTACGTCTCCAATGATCACCGTGACTGGGACGCCACGCTGGCCTACGTGACATTCGTGTATAACTCGTCCAGACATGACACCGCAGGATATTCACCCTTTTATCTTTTGTATGGTCGCGACCCCACGTTGCCATTTGTCACCATCCTACCTTCTGTGCCACGTGTTACAACTGAGTACGCTCGTGAAGTCATCGATCGCGCTCACATGGCCCATGAAGTCGTCCAATCTCGTCTATTGGCATCGCAGGATATACAAAAAGAGCGGTACGATCGCCGCCATCGCGACGTTAAGTTCGCCCCAGGTGCTTGGGTGCTTCTCTGGTCACCATGTCGTCGTGTCGGTCTCTCCCAGAAGCTTCTCTCTCGCTACACAGGGCCTTATGAAGTCCTACGTCAGGTTAAGGACGTCAATTACGAGATCTCGCCGTTACAGTTTGATCCGTCCCCAAGTCCGACGCCAGTTGACATCGTGCACGTTTCGCGGTTGAAGCCATACTTCGCTCGCAGTTCTTCGCCTGACATGCGCCGAGACGGCGCCTCAGCACCCGGGGGTCCTGTTACGGAAGGATAGGAGGAAGGAAAAGAAGAAGATCGCGAGACACTGGCTGTTGCGTGTTGTTGCTGGTCAGCTATCTTGACCGCACTAACTCTACTTGTGTATACATTGTAAATACATTCAGTCTATACTCCCAACATCCCCGTAACAATATTCAAGAAAACACAAAAGAAGCGGGCACAAGAGTCCACTACGCACGAGTCCGTAAGTCCATAAATCAGTGCACCATCACACATCCGCACCCCCACCAAACATCAGCCGCGGCACATCGAGCACACACACAAGTCACACAGGTTCACTTGGACTACACAATAACACATCTCTCGCGTTACAACTACACTTGTACTACACAAAAACACATATCTCGCGTGACAAGGCAAACATTAGAAATATAACATGTGCAACGAGTATATAAAACTATGATAAAGTAGTTTCCAAACAAATCAACACTTTTCTCATGATGTATGAATAAACATTCGGTGCACATGTAAACACTTTGCACCATACACTAATCGTCAACGGTTATTAAATTTGAATTTCCAGCCCTTAGTTTTTCGATGGTGGTGTTTGATTTGGTTATGAGTCCCGGTGGGTTTATTTTCGTAATTGGGCGTGGAAAGGAGCTGGAAAGGTTTTGTCTGAAAATTCGCTCGAGCTCAGAAGACAGCTGCTCGTCAGCAGTTGCTGGTTTTGCGCGAGCTTCTTTAATCGTCGATGGTTCGATCTTCGGCTCTTCTTCCAAAGGTTTCGGATCGTCTGGGGCGCGAACTCCCTCAATGTTCCCTAGAATTAGGTCATACAGCAGGCTGTCCATACAGAGAGCAGTGACATTCCCACTGTAGTAGGGGTTGTCGACCTCAATCTTTGCTTCGGCAAGTTTCCTAGCCGTACCATCGACCAGGTAAACTAAACTGGTTTCACCCGTGAGCTCGTCGTCATTGACTGAGTCCCTCCGTACGATCACTGTGCTGGTGCTGGTATCTCGTAACACCGTAATTTGTTTTCCTCCTACGTTTCCGGCAAGGACAGGCATAGCTTTTACAGGAAATTCTGGGCGTTCTGTCATCATCGCTTTAACGACCGAAATTCTTTTTCCGTCTCGGAGTTCTATAAAGTCGTCGTTTACGTCTTCTTGGTGTTTTGGTGGGGCATACACACAGAATGCTTGAGAAATTTCCATCACTCCGTTGAGGCATGTATCGGCTTTGTGCCCAGTTCGCCCACATTTAAAACATTTGACGTCATTGGGGCGCATAAAATTGCTCCGACAGTTGCTAGCATGATGGCCCAGTCGGTTACAGAGATAACACCTGGGAACAGGCTTCGGAGGGTTTCTCCTTTCATCGGATGCCTGTTTCTTTGCGTCCTCTGGCTCCTCTTTTCTGATCTTGGAGAGATTGGTGCCTCCCTGTGCTTCCAAAAATTGGTCTGCCAATTCCAATATATCTTGAAGCGATTTAGCTTTCCTTTCTTTCAGATAGAGTGACAGGCTGTGGTGGCAACTGATGAGGAACTGCTCCTTGATCTCTCTAAGTGCACCGTACTCCTGTGCAGTCTCTGAAAGTTCGGTCCAACTATCAAAATAGTGGCTGAGCCGCGCGGCAAATTGCGTGGCAGTCTCGCCATCGGCAGGCTTTCAGGTCCTAAACTTGTCTCGAAAGTCTTCTATGGTGAACCTAAATCTCTTCAGTAAAGCGGTTTTCACCCTTTCATAATTAGACGCATCGGGTGGCGTCAGTCTACCGTACACACTAAGTGCTTCGCCACTCAAATACGTGCTCAACGCAGTGGCCCATTGATCCTCTGGCCAATTATGGCTTTTAGCAACTGTCTCAAATCTGTGCAAGAAAGCATCCAGATCATCTTTTCTTTCATCGAATGCCACAAGCAGCTTGCTTTGGTTCAGACGGAAGCTAGTGTCTTCTCTTTCAGTGCTTTCGACTGATGCCTGGGCGGAAGCGTCTGTGCGCTGCTGCAAACGAAGTCGTTCGAGTTCTAACTCGTGCTGTCTTCGTCTTTCTCTTTCGACTATTTCAGCTACTCTCTGTCGCTTCTTCTCCTCTCTTTCTTTTTTTATCTGTCGCTCCTTCGCCTCTCTTTCTTATTTTATCTATCGCTCCTTCGCTTTTCTTTCTTCTTTTCGCTCAATCACCTCTCGTTCTTCTTTTCGCTCCTGTGCCTCTCTTTCTTCTTAGGCTCTTTCGGGCGCTAGCTTCTCTCTTTCTACAGCTTATTTTTCCTTCTGACTAACCCACTTCTGTAGTTCAGCTCCGGAAAGACCCATCTTCTCACCAAGGGCAACTAATTTCTCGAGATCCACAATTCCCCTCAAAAATCTAGCCGCGTGCAAAAAATATCTGCCTAGATTTCAACAATCGAACTACTCTCTGCACACAAGTTAGCAAAACGTTGTGCAACACTCAAAATCGTTTACAATGGCAATGTAAACGACTCTAGGCTCTTTCTCCCTACTATGGACAAACAACAATTTGCACCAGAAAGGTCCTGTCGCGGACGCCAGAAATATTGTCACAGACCCCGTAAACGAGGCGCAGACGCCGGACCAAATTCCAAAGCCGACTATCAGCTTTCGAAAATAACCCCACGAAAGCAAGGACAATTAAGAATGGGCCGTCTGGTGCGCCAGCGAACGCCGGTTGCTGTCCAAAGATCGAGTCAGATCCCAGAGTTGTCAAAACAAAATATATTCTTCACACAAGGCAGTTACGCATACACGTGCACACATAGGCTAGACAACACAATACAAATCAGATGGGTAATAACAAACACAAGAAAATGATTCACGACAAGCACTAAGAGTCCAACACGTAAATTACAAAATGAATAGGAACACTAAGTGTCCAATCATATTCACCATGCTGGTCCTGGAGTCAGACGATGTCGGCGTAGCTCGGGGCAAATCTCGAAGAAGGAACTTCTTCCGGAAATGCAGACACTCGATGAACTCGTCGACAAGCTTGCCCGGGAATCCCCTTCTTCCGCAGACGCTTGGTGTTCACGTTACATCACTTCACCGGTGCGGACTGAAGTCCCCTGATTATTCTCGCACGGCGGTTATATAGCTTCCACAGGCATTCGAACCTTCCTATCGGATTCGTGATCTCGTAGCATGGCCAAAACCTGGGAATCTTCGAGGCTTTTCTCGTACCTTCGTCCGCCGCTGTCGAAGCGTTGTCGAGGGGAGGAGGGTTGATGACTCATCCTGTTGACGCGCGCTCACGCTGTAGTTATCTCTCTCGACTGGCCGGGTGAGAAGGTGTCTTGGCGCGCGCGTGTGCTTTCTCTCTCTCTCTCTCTCTCCAATTAACGTCGCTTCGTCGATGCTCTTCTAGACGTCTAGGCGCCGTTGTTCGCGTTGCTGTTTGAGGCGTATGCGCTTTCCCCCTCTGTTCAAGTTGCCGTGGAGCCGGCGTGTTGTTTTGCTGGCTTGCGTGACACGCGGCGTGCGCTTGGAATACGTGCTCTTTTGTGACACACTGGCACTCACTCGCACTCGCACTCACTGGCACTCACTCGCACTCACCTGCAATTACACTCACTGGTACTCACCCGCACTCGCACTCACATGCACTCACACTCACTGGCACTCACTCGCGCTCACCTGCGCTCACACTCACTGGTACTCACTCACACTGGCACTCACCTGCACGAACACTCACTGGCACTCACTCGCACTCGCCCTCACCTGCACTCAGTGGCACTCACTCGCATTCACTTGCACTCGCACTCACTGGCACTAACTCGCACTCGCGCCTTTGTAATGAGTGCGAGTGAGTGTGAGTGAGCGCACTCATCGGTGAGTGCGCCAACCAATGACGCCGACTGCTGCCAGCTCCATGTGCTCTGTGTTCTCGCCGCCATGTTCGCGTTGAAAGACGCGTGGGCCCCAATCTTGAAAGCGACCGGCGACACGGCGGCACAGTGCGGCGAGTGCTGACAGCTTCGTGTGCCCTGTGATTTTGCCGCTTAGTTCGCCTTGAAGCGAGGGGAAACACAACGGTGAATCCGCTCGCTTCTGCGGGCATATCTTGAAAGCGATCGTCTTACTGGACGGACGAACGAACGAACGGTTTTCCTCACTGGGGAAGCATAGAAATGCTTATGCATTTAAAATTGTAATAGCGGGCTAATCCACAGGCGCCGACTACGGGGGGGGGGGGGGGTCTCCGGGGCTCCAGCCCCCTCTGGAATTTTCCGGGGGGGGGGGGGCTGAGACCACCGCCTCTAAAATGTCATTACCGGAGTTCTGTTACCCAAATAATTTGAGGACTCTTTTGCGTTGCCTCCACATTTTCACTTTTGTTGTGGCTAAAAGCTTACGACACCATTGTTGGCGCAGACGTGCACGCCTGTAATTTATACTTTCGCTTTATTTCGGCAAATACTTACAATAGGAGGACAAGCACATTAGAAGCACCAGCGGCGGCTACCTTATCAGCGTTTTCTCTCATGAACATTTTTTTTAAATTTCCGCTGCGCACACCACGCACAAACACACACATATATATATATTATATATATATATATATATATACAAAGGACAGTTTACTATTTTAAATAGAAGCAGGTAGCCAACTAAATGGATAGCCTATACCTAGAGAATGAATATGTTGATTTATGTTCACCTCGCTTCAAATTACTTTGCGTGCTTTTTTGACCCTGAAAAAAACGTGCAGACTTCAGTGTGACCCCTTCGGCAGAGTCTTCCATCAACGGCGTGTGAAAGGCACGTGAGTGATGTGTGCCTCAATATTGATTCTCTTTCAAGTAGGCAATGCTAACGACTGGCTACAAAATAAATGAAAAAAGCTCTTCTAATTATTTACAACATTTATGCGTTAGGGATGGAAACGTCACCTCTTGCATGCAGGGGCCATAAATACGGGGTGTTTCAGCAAACACTTTCAAAAAATATTTAATGGTTGCCTGTGGCAGATAGCACAATTCTAGTTCATAAGCTGGTCTACAGAGAAGAGGTGGACATTACTGGCACAAAAATTGAAATGAATAATCGACGAAATAAAAAATCACCAATTCGGTTTTTAACATTAACTTATGGCCCGTGTGGCAATTTACAAATTCTAGCCGTGGAATTCGCAAGGCGGATGCACTAGGAACTAATTCTCAGGTTGGCACCAGTTTCGAGAAAATTCCCGAACATTTCGGATAAATGCATTGGGGTTCCAGTTACCTTTGCGCTTACCCGCCGTGGTTGTTTAGTGGTTATGGTGTTGGACTGCTAAGCATGAGGTCGCGGGATCAAATAACGGTCACGGCAGCTGCATTTCGATGGGGCGAAATGCTAGAACACCCGTATACTTAGATTTAGGTGCACGTTAAAGAACCCCAGGCGGTCTAAATTATTCCAGAGTCCTCCACTACGGCGTGCCTTATAATCAGGTCGTGGTTTTCGCACGTAAAATCCCATAATTTGTTCTTTTCATACTTTTGTGCCTTGATGCATAAAACTACGTTTTGTTGAGAAAGTGACTGGCACGCCAGTGTATTTCTCCGCAAAGTTAGAGAATTATTATCTCGACACTGGTGTCAGCCTGAGATTTAGTTCAAGGTGGATCCGCACTCCATGGCTAGAATTTGTAAATTGCAACATGGGCCATAAGGTAATTAGCTAAAAACTTAATTGGTTAATTTTGTTCATTAGTCGATTATGTATTTCAATTTTTGTGCAAGTAATGCCTGCCTCTTCGAGTAGACGAGCTCATGAACTAGAATTCTACTATATGCCACAGGCCACCTTTAAAAATTTATGGAAAGTGTTCGCTGAAACACCTTGTATATAGAATTTACTCAGTAACAGAAATGATGCCAAGCCGGATTCACTCGAAATCAGAATAAGTAGAAGTCTAGAAGTCATGCGCAGCAGCGCTTATGCTCAGACTCAAAGTACTAAAAAATAAAAAAGAGTGCAGTTTGGCCGGGAAGGCAGAGCAGTATTAGTGATAGCGAAGTAGAAGACAATTACATGAAGGAAGATTCTTACCGTGTAAATCCGTGTAAGGATCGCACCCATGTAAGGAGCCGCCCATAACTTGACAGCCAATATTTAAAAAAAGACATCCAACCGAGAAGCAATCGTGTTCCGTGCGATGATTCTGATCGGGCTCAACAGCGAATTGTCGCGCGCAGTGTACTTTCGCGCGTCGCTACTGGATGTCGAGAGGAGGCGATCGCGGAGGTTTACTGCGGATTCATACTCGTAGTTGGAAAAATGAGGTCAAATGACCCGGTCCCATGAAAGGCTCGCCAAAATCGCGACAGAAAAGTGTGGTCCCTTATACGAGTCTATACATCAGTTATAGTGGCCATATAAATTGTAGTAAACATTCACCTAAAATTAAAATAGTAAGCATAGTGGACATAGTAAGCACGGACCATGAAAACGTGTAAATACCTCACTGGATGACCTCGAGCACTCGCTTTCACAACGCAAGCATTGTGAAGAACGTCGGCAGCGGAGGCGAACGGTTCGTACAGCCGCGCGATTCACCGCAACTCCGAAAGTTAAATTCATCATCATTAACTGTCTATTTTATTGCGATAGCAATTATATGGACACTTCAAGCGGATTTCTGCCGTCGGCGTCGCCATCGCCGTGAGGTTCCGTATAAAGTCCAAGGGCGATCAAATCGCCGCCGCGCGCCCTATATGCGAGCGAAAGCGCGCGGGGGACGAGCGCTATCACGGAGAGCGAACGCACGGCGGAAATCAAACGCGACCGTCGCGCGAACGGCCGTGGGGGTATGGGAGGGAGGGACGCTGTGCTCCGTCACCAAAGGCGTATCTTCCAACCGGGCGCAAGAGGAACTGGCCACTCAATCTCCTACGCGAAAGCAAGAAAGCGGGAAGGCAGTGCGGGAGGGAGCAGGGGGGGGGCAGCTTCGACTCTGCCAAAAACTGTGCTCGTACTTTGCTCAACTGTGGTGGTCGCCCGCACCGTCTCTTATCTCCACACGGCTCTGACCTTTGTATGCGCTGTGCATTCGCCGCTCAGTTTCCGTTGAAGCGATAGACCGCACGAACCTTTGCCCGTTGCGGCGGCTGCGCTTGCTGCCAGCGTTTTGACAGTCGTCCGCGGTCATTCAGTGTGATCTATTCTTGTTTGCTTGCGCGCGCAGACACCACGCTTGTCAATTCAGTTAGTATGTGATTGTGTCCAAGTTTATGCAGTCGATAAAACTACTATCCCTACTACGAATAGCTCTTTACTAATTTGCTATCGCAATTAATGCTTCGCCTTTCGGGCGAAACTGCGACATTTTTTATGTCCACTACTGATGGCCTTCGTCAGTGATCTGCAATGCCCTCTGTCTCTTAACTCTGCAACACTAGGGGCGCGGAAAGACAGCCCGGCAAGGCCGGCCATGAAGTTAGCAGCCATCCCTGGTCGCCCTTCATCATCGCACCCACCGATGTTTACCAACAATTAGACATGGCACGCGGGCCGCATAAGCGTCAGCCGCGCACAGTCATTCACAGCTACGGCAGGGCTTGAGGAGAAGATGCGTGCTCTCCTTCCCATTTGCGTTTGATTACGTGACCTACAAGTAACCGGAATATTGAGCGCGTGGGAAAATAATGCCCAGAAAGTTGCCATCCTTTTTGGCTCACTGTTACGTGCTTTTTCCCGCACCCACAGGGTATGGGTCGCTCATGTATATGGCTCTTCGATTTAATGCGGAACATCACGGCGACGACGACCGTGACAATTTGCCTGACGTGTCGATATAATTGCTTAATTGCTTTCGCCATAAAGCTAGAACTAAAGATTTTTACAAGAGGGTATATATATATATATATATATATATATATATATATATATATATATATGGGTAGGTTTCAGAAAGCTGGTCGGGCCCCAGAACCCACCGGAAAAATGAAAACTTTCCGCCTATGGGCTAATCAACTCATAGTCGAGACATATTCTGACCCACAGTTGACTTCACAGTTGGCAAGTTCATCAGTCAACCTCTGTCACCCGTCCATGTATGGAGGCCACCACATAGCCCAATTTGTAGATTCCCGCACAAAGCAGCACTGACAGTCGGTGGGTCGCACTAAGGGCGTGTAACTACGCGTAGGCGCCACTTCCAGCCTAAGCCTGAGCAGAAAATTCGGAATGCTGTGCTGAAGTTTTGGTGGTAGCCTAAATGTTTTGTTAGGGTGCAGTTTCTTGCGTCCGTGGTGATTTTTCGGATGGTGCCAGTGCTTTTTTGTCGCTTTGCGCATGAGATTCGAGTGAAGGCAGCTGGCATTCACTCTTGAAAATGAAATCATTAACAGTGGCTCTGAATTTTCAAAGGCCTTCTTCACTTCGGCGTTAACCATTTCATTGCCATGTAGACGATAGCTTACATCTATGTTAAGGGTAGTTTATCTGTTTGTAAGCCCTGTACGTGTACTTATCTGATGGCGAATTAACATGCCTCTAGTCTAGAGATGGGCAAAACGGCTGACATCAGTGAGCGGCTCGGAACGAATTAGCTCACTGAAATGAACCGGTTCATTTCAACGGCTCACCGGTTCACTTTAACGTGTCACCTCTGTTATGCATATTCTATAGTTATTTGGCTTTGAAAAAAAAAGATATATGCATAACTAAACAAGCGTGTTATTGGTATTTTCGCTATGTTTAGAGATTACTTTTATATATTGTAAAAGCATGAATTTGTAGTTGTAATGAAACTTTCTTGTCTCATATTGAGGATAAAATGCGTATAATACTGTAACAAGCAGAATGCGACGTATATTTTCCAGAAAGAAAAGTAACTTCATCGTCATTACAGGAGCTTTTCTGTTTTGTGGTACTTTAAGATCAACTTTGGTCAAAATAAGAACACAAAATTATTGTACATTATCTTACAACTTTATTTATTTTATCCTCATACGCACGCTCATTATAATATGAGTGAGCTCTAACGCCACACCCGTGTGCTTAGATTTAGGTGCACGTTAAAGAACCCCAGGTGGTCAAAATTTCCGGAGTCCCCCACTACGGCATGCCTCATAATCAGATCGTGGTTTTGACACGTAAAACCCCATAATTTATTATTATTTTTAACGCCATGCAAAATGAATGTCGTAATAATCTCTTGAAGTACAATACCACAATCATACTAAAGATCCACAAGACTACCGCACGTACCTTTCGTTTTTTTTTCTGTTGAGCGCACGCGCGATACTGGCGATCATGCCACCATACGCCAGGGCAAAAAAAAAGAAAAAGACGCAATGAAGGTCTATTACAACACAACAGATCATTCGCCTCGTTTTATTGGCGTGCTAATGATACACGCTTAGAAAATGCAATGAAGTGGATGCCATGGGCGACATTTTGATGACTACGCTAGTTAGCACAAATGATGACCAGGACGTAAACTGCACGTTCACAACACTTCGAAGATGGTCTTCCGTGTCTTTAAAGACACGGAAGACCATCTTCGAAGTGTTGCACCAGCGCACGATGTGCGATCGGTGAAAGTCGTGAGTAATTGTTCGAACAGCAGCAGGCAACGAACGGTACCATCCTTTGTCAATTAAGGCTTCTTTACTTCTCCCTTCGGTGGCATCGGGACGCACAAAAAAAAAACAAAGGGACTGCTGCGCACACCACACTGCGAGCGAGTACGAGTAGCGCGAGTATGCCGACGCCGGCCACCAATCGTCGGTTAGAAAACGAAATCTCGAAACCCAGCAGAAGACAAGGCTCTGACGGCACGGTCCGGCACAGCTCACTGAAGGAGATATAACCGGCTTCCTCTCTCCTAAAGAACCGCCGCCGCTCACTTACTGAACCACCGCTCCCTCGCTCTTCAAAAGAGCGGCTCAAAAGATCCGGCTCGCTCCTGAGCGCTCTCTAGGAACGGTTCCTCATGGCTCGCAGAACGAGAGAGAGCCGGCTTTCTCTCTCCGAAAGAACCGCCGCTCACTTACTGAACCACCGCTCCCTCGCTCAGGAGCGAGCCGGATCTTTTGAGCCACTCTTTTGAAGAGCGAGGGAGCGGTGGTTCAGTAAGTGAGCGGAGGTTCCTTCGGAGAGAGGAAGCCGGCTCTTTCTCGAGCCGTGGCGAACCGTTCCGTCTCTTCTGCTGGGTACGATTTCAGCCCCATCTATTAGCGGTGCGAGAAAGCAAATGCCCTCCCGCCATTCCTCGCAAGAGTCACCGCCACCCCTTCGCCTTCGACTGTCTTTTGAGCCGCTCTTTTTGAAGAACGAATGAGTCGTGGTTCAATTGAGCGGCGGTTCTTTCGGAGAGAGAACCGGCTCCCTTTCTCCAAAAGAACCGCCGCTCACTTTTACTGAACCACGGCTCACCCGCTCTTTAAAAAGAGCGGCTCAAAAGATCCGGCTCACTCCTGAGCGAGTTCCGCTCAGGAGCGAGCGGTGGTTCAGTAAGTGAGCGGCGGTTCTTTCGGAGGGAGAAAGCCGGCTCTCTGTCGTTCTGCGAGCCGTGAGGAACCGTTCCTAGAGAGCGCTCAGGAGCGAGCCGGATCTTTTGGGCCGCTCTCTTGAAGAGCGAGGAAGCGGTGGTTCAGTAAGTGAGCGGCGGCGGTTCTTTCGGAGAGAGGAAGCCGGTTCTATCTCCTTCAGTGGGCCGTGCCGAGAGCCTTGTCTTCTGCTGGGTTTCGAGATTTCGTTTTCTAACCGACGATTGGTGGCCGGCGTGGGCATACTCGCGCTACTCGTACTCGCTCGCAGTGTGGTGTGCGCAACAGTCCCTTTGTTTTTTTTTTGTGCGTCCCGCTGCCACCGAAGGGAGTAGTAAAGAAGCCTTAATTGAGAAAGGATGGCACCGTTCGTTGCCTGCTCCTGTTCGAACGATGTCTCACGGCTCTCACCGATCTCGCATCGTGCGCTGGTGCAACAACACTTCGAAGATGGTCTTCCGTGTCTTTAAAGAGAACAAACAGGTGAACGTGCAGTTTACGTCCTGGTCTTCATTTGTGCTAATTAGCGTAGTCATGAAAATATCGCCCATGGTATCCACTTCATTGCATTTTCTGAGCGTGTATGATTAGCACGCCAATAAAACGAGGCGAATGATCTGTTGTGTTGTAATAGACCTTCATTGCGTCTTTTTCTTTTTTTGCCCTGGCGTATGGTGGCATGATCGCCAGTATCGCGCGTGCGCTCAAGAGAAAAAAAAACGAAATGAACGTGCGGTAGTCTTGTGGATCTTTAGTATGATTTTTGTATTGTACTTCAAGAGATGATTTCGACATTCATTTTGCATGGCGTTAAAAAATAATAATAAATTATGGGGTTTTACGTGCCAAAACCACGATCTGATTATGAGGCACATCGTAGTGGGGGACTCCGGAAATTTTGACCACCTGGGGTTCTTTAACGTGCACCTAGATCTAAGCACACGGGTGTGGCGTTACAGCTCACTCATATTATAGTGAGCATGTATATGAGAATAAATGAATAAAGTTGAAAGATAATCTACAATAATTTTGTGTTCTTATCATGACGAAAGTAGATTTTAATGTACCACAAAAACAGAAAAGCTCCTGTAATGACGATGAAGTTACTTTTTTTCTCAGAGAAGTACGTCGCATTCTGCCTGTTACCATATTATAAGCATTTTATCCTCAATATGTGAAAAGAAAGTTTCATTACAACTACAAATTCATGCTTTTACAATATGTAAAAGTAATCTCTAAACATAGCGAAAATACCAATAACACGGTTGTTCAATTATGCATATATCGTTTTTTTTCAAAGCTAAATAACTATACAATGTGCATAACAGAGGTGACGCGTTTAAGTTAACCGGTTCATTTCAGTGAGCTGAGCCGTTCAGAGCCGCTCACTGAAGTGAGCCGTTTTGCCCATCTCTAATGGATAAGGCGCTAAAGAGCGATAACGCCTAATAATGATCGGAACGTGATCAGCGCACGTGGCGCCATCACCTGCAGTGCTTTGTTCGCGTCATCAATGCACCTTGCCACGCATCTCATACCAGTTGGTGTCCCCGCAGCGCTGTCGTTAGTACTCGCCGGATCAGCTTTCACAGCACTGATAATGACACCGCGCTGCGCGGAGATGAGCGAGTGGCACAATGCTTACGCATACGACGCTTACGCATACTTAGACAGGCCGGAGTACACTTGTGCCTATTTGAACGAGTGGGTGCCCTGCGGCCATTGGAATTGAAAGCACAACCTCCCGCAGCTGAGGCAGGCGGTCTACAAATAGGCCACGGCTTTGGTAGCCGTTGTCATCGTCGATGACGACGATGCGGTCGTTGCATCGTCATCATTCCTGCTTCGTCATTCAACTCTCATCATGCCGTCATCGCATTCACGCCCTGGTCGCCATGCCCTGGTCATCATCCCATACCGTTGTGATGCCATCGATGTCATTGCGTCGTCGCCATGCCTTCGTTGTCTACTGTGGTCGTGATGCCGCCGTAATCGTCCCATCGTCGCCATTCTGACTACGTCGTGCCATCGTCCTTTCCTCAGAAACGTGATCCCATCGTTGTCATACCACCTTAGTCATTCCATCGACGTCATTCTTTCTGCGTCAATCTATGACAATCATTCTGTCGTAATTAAATAGTCAATATGACCCGTTTTTGTGCTATTATCGTCATTGCGTTGTCGTCCTGCATTCGAGGTCAAGTTCATGTTTATTGTTTGTTATTGGCAAGTACAAAAAACGGGCTTACATGTTATATACATCATCAGGAGGTCCCAGAGAGAATCTGCCAGAGGGACCTCTTATCAATAGTGGGTACATAAGAGTATTAGAGCAGCAAGAAGAGGGCGAACAAACAAACAATAAAGCGACCATGGCGGCACGACGTCGTCTTGCCGCCATGGTCGTTTTGTTGCCACGATTCCAGCTTCGTCAACCGGTTGTCGTCATACCGTCATCGTCCCGTCATTGTCGTCATATACTCGTCGTCATACACTCCTCGTACCGCCGTTGTCCTCATGCCGTTGTCGTCACGCTGTGAACCATTCATCATTTCAGCATCTCAATGTGGCCATGCCATCACCATCGTCATACCGCCTTCGTCGTTCCATCGACGTCACTCCATCGTTGTCACTCCATGACCAACCTTGGCAAGCAAACTGGGCCATCGCAAACTGGGCCCGATAACTGATGCAGCGTGTGTCGAATATAGGCAAGGCAACGGAAGTCAAAGAATGGCCACAGCAGGAATAAACGTTTGTTCAGCAATACGAAGTGTGATTATATTGTTTGAATTCTAACGGAATTATCATCTCTACGCATCGTAAGATGTCTTTTTTTTTTTAGAGCGAAGCCCTTAGGCACCAGTTCCTGCACTTAGTATCGGTGTGCCTCGGCCTCCCTCGTAACCGAGCGAACGAGCACAGTGAAAAATCAAAGCGAACGCGCAGCGCAGTGGCAGATGAGAGAAAGGATGAGACGGAAAGCGGAGGGGCAGTGGAGGGGAGATGGCCTGCGCATGTGCTGAGTTGCAGCCGCGTAGGTGATCTAATCTGCCCTTCTGAAGGGGGGGGGAGTGGCAAGGTGGCATGAGATTGGGAGGGCTACACTAGTCCGCGGCGAAAGCTCCCAAGGTCAGTCCGCGGTACCGACGTGTCTTACGGGGACCACTGTTCTTGCATGTGAAGCCCCTATATAAGAAAAATATCACCATCCTTTGATCAACGCCGCTTCTCTCTCTCCTGTATCTCCGATTGGACGATGATAGCGCGTGCTTTCACTGCTTTATATATATATATATTTTTTTCGCCTCAGAGCCATGTTGAAGTCCTCTGCGCAGCCGCAGTCGCCGGCGGTGGCGGCGAGCGCTCGGCCTGAAAGCTTCAACGTGGACTTTCTAGGGCCGGCACCTGTGACTTGCCTTCGCAAGCAAAAAGTAAAGGAAAAACCAAGCGCTTTAGGAGAGGAGACGGCGGAGGAAAGAGTAGATGGCGGTACTTTTTCTATTGACCCTTTTCGCGGCGATCCCGTGGGCGCTGCCATGTTTGATCACGTGTTGACGCGTCCATTCCTTGCCTCAACTGCCTCCGTTGCCTCCTTGTTTACAATGGAAGTGTATGACGCCGGCGCGGCTTAGTAAACCTCTGTTTTCAGAGATATCGTAGACGATGACTAGGTGGATGACACGAAGCTTTGATCACAGCTTCAGAGAACATGCAAAAGCGCTTTCGGAGCTGATTAAGCTATGTCCTAAAGGCGCAAGCAGCGCATATGGTGCTTGTTCTAAAGGCGCGGCTAAATATGTATTTCAAGCTATCCCAGCTTTCCGATTATGAATTCAGTCAGGATTAGTGTGTTTTGCTCTTTGTTCTTTATTCGGCAAATATTTGAAGCAGTGGCTTGTCAGTTTCTGACTCAGTGGAGTTCCTCGGTGCGACCACTATCTGATTATTTTCTGCTTAATCGCTCGCGGGTGTGCTCAGTTCCGATAGATTTGTTCTTGCTGCACACAATTCTTGAAACGTAGCTGTTTTGTGCATTATAATACCGTGTAGCAAATGTATATTACAGCTAGTAACTCGCTTACTCTTGTGGACCGTCACGAAACATACAGCTTCGACCATTCGTACGCCATAGGTGTACTCCGTCATTTATTGTGCGTATACAGTGCGCATATATATTCAAGTGTGCGCCCGTTCACTTATTCTTGATACCTCGGCGATAGAGTGGGCGTAAGTTTTCCTGCCATTTGGGACAGATGTGTAGAGATAACGTGCGCGAAACTTGCTATGACAGGAAGCGGCGATACTCCTTTTGTCATTGTTTACCGAGTGGTACTCAATCTTGCCGACGTTCTGGGGATGAAGCCCTTTCTTTGAAGGTTAGCGATACAAGGCTGGCGGATGAGGAAATTTCTGTATCCCGGGGAAAGCCGTAAATCACGAAGTGCCGGTAACACGTTCGGACAGTTGCAGCAGCGGTCCGCGAACTTGCCCACACAGATTCATTCTATTCCTTAACATGCCAGTCACAATTTTTGCTGCCAACTACTGCACACGTCTTCAATCCACATGATTCAATCTAGCATGATCGGAGCACAGTGTGTTAGCGAAAACTCAGTTGCATTTCCGACAGCTGATCGCACAGAAGCAAGGTAGAAGCAGTAATGGTTTCGTATTCGTGCGCGGTCGCTGAGGAGAGGTATGGCGCGCCGCCGTGAGCGCCATTTCGTTTCGCTAAAACAAACTGCTCCGCGAAAAGGGTCAATATAGGGACTTGCAAGGGGTGATGGAGAGTGGCTACGAGTAAGGCTCTATGTGGCGCTACCTTGCGTGTTGTCACCGCTGATATTGGGGGCACGATTTCCCAACGACGAAGGGCGACTCTCGTCACTGGTGGAACGAAAGCTGCAAAGAAAAGCGTAGTGCAGCGCAAGACGGGCTGTGCGGCGAGGATGGCTACGATATGGCGCCAGAGTAGCACATATGTCATCTGTATGGAAACAAAGCGCTGCATTAGCGGAAGTCTGTTTGCGACAGCTGCTGTGAATCGCGCCCACGAGTCACCCACGCGCTGCCTCTCGCGATCTCCCGATTAGCGAGGCAGTCGCGCCACACTTCGCTCCGTTTACTATGTGTCGCACGAGACAGATTGCCCGCGCCAGCTACGAAACTCACAGCATTCTCTTTCCTTAATATAAACCGTGTACCTATATAATCATAATACAAAATATTGACACGAGCAATGAAAAGAAGTATAGAGCTGCGCTCAAATTTCGCATTAGGGAGTATCGTAATCATCGGTGAATTTTTTCTTCAATGTTGCTTTCCCTTGCAACGCTGCAAATATCTCGAATACCTCCGCTCATACATATTCATAGAAATTTTCTGAAGAATTGTTCATCTGCGAGAAGGATTAAATCTATAGAAGCAACGGGACGGCCCATTCCTGAAGCTGTGTTCCTAAAGATCGGCTGCAGGAACTCGCCACCTGTCAGCTCTGTGAAAATTCTCAAGGTGGTGGCTAAAGCATTTAATTGGTTCTTCGCAGTGGGCCATGTGCTATGTCGAGAACTGAAAATGAGGCGTTGTTAAAAGCAATTGTTTGCCCGTTTGCGTGAGGATGAAGCGCGCTTGTGCCAACGGCGAGTACTTGCCTTCAGTGTGAGTCTTTATGAAAACTGTCACAGTTGTATTATTCTTGACTTCAGAGAAAGTTTACGCCTTTATATCGTTACATGTAACTCATGCCCAAGGCTATGTACACTTTATTTACAGGGAAGATAACGGAGGCCAAAATGGCGACGCTATATCAAGCGAGAACCCGTCGCCTTCCTTCTGCTCAGTGTAGCCACACTTTGGCGGTGTCTGTTCCGTATCATCACCCCCGGCAGTGTAGATGTGTAGCTTAACGGATGTTTAATTTTTATTTCATATACCTCACAGGCTCCAGAAGCAGTATTGCGTGAGGGGGGCGGTACAGATAACAATTGTGGAGAAAAAACATGTTATACGGTTACATAAATATGAACACAACGAGAATAAAATATTAAATAGAGCACGCAAAATAAAAATAAAAAGAAAGCAAGGTATACTAACAGTTGTTAGCTTTCCAGTATGCAGTAAAGCAAACAATCTTAGCACAAATGCTTACATATGTACACAACAACGAAGTTAAGAACAACAAAACTAAAAAGACACTGATTTTTAGTGAAGTACTAGCCAAATATTGCACTGATTTTTTGTCTGAAGTTTACTGGGTCGTTAATGTCAACGATGTTATCAGGAAGACCATTCCACAGCGCAATGACACGTGGCAAAGCTGAGCAGTTGAATGCACCCGTGTGACCGAATATGCGTTGGAAACTGAGATGATTATGCAGACGTCTAGATGTGCGAGAGGGACGAACGAGCGGTAAAGTAGATGGATGTACATTGTGCATGATTTTGTGTAGAAGACAAAGCAACGCTATATTCCTGCGTGATTCCAAAGATGAAAGCGACAACGACAACTTGATGGTAGTTACGCTCGAAAATAGGCTATAATCTCTTGGCAATGAAACGTGCAGCACGGTTTTGAATCGACTCGCGTAGGTGGATTAGATATGCCTGATGAGGTGACCGTATAGAAGCTGCGAATTCGAGCTGAGGTTGCACTAATGTTTGGTAGGCTATCTCTCTGGTGAGGGAAGGAGCGCTGCGAAGGTTACGTTTTAGATATCCGAGAGTGCGCGATGCTTTAGCCGTTATTTTTTCAATGTGGAATGACCATGAAAGGCTCGGTGTTAGAAGGAGGCGAAGGTACTTGTATGAAGATGTGCGAGTGACGATACGATTGCCAAGCGAGTAACTGAAAATAGAGTAGGATTTTTTGCGAGTAAATGTCATTACATTGCATTTGTTAGTGTTCAGGGTCATTTTCCAATCCAAACATCAGTTAGTGACACATTGAAGCCGGGACGTAGCCAGGGGGGGGGGGGGCGTTCAAACCCCCCCCCCCCGAAATTTTTTCCGCAACCTCCCCCCCCCCCCCACTTACCCACCCTTTGTTCTCGTCGCTTGGCGCTGACATAATTCATGAAACCGGTGCTACTATCACACTTTCATTCCTGGGCGCTTTTGTTTGAGTTGGTAATTTACAGCGAATCATGTCTGCATATGGAAAAAACTGTCACGGTGTTTGTCAAGTCTTTGACATTCTGTGAAATCTGTGAAGTTTTGGGCGAGAATGTGGCGGCCGCATTCTGAAGCAACAAATGCGCAACGAATGAAGCAACAAATGCGGCAGCCGCATTTTAGATGGTGGCAAAAACGCTCGAGGCCCGTTTACTTAGATTTAGGTGCACGTTAAAGACCCCAGGTGATCAAAATCTCCGGTATACATTCCCGTAAACTTCAGGTGCCAGTTAGGCCGCTCTCGCGCAGGATCTTCGCGAGAAACGTCTCTTGTTTGGGATTGTGCCCCTACGGAAGGCTGGTAATTATTGTTGTGTTGTTGAATCCCAAACCAGCAATTACGGAAGGCTGGTAGTTCCTGTTTTGTTGTGGAATCCCAAACCAGCAATGTACACATGAAGGGGTTGATGACAGCAGTGAAATTCCACCGACTCGCAACAGAGTGCACGAAACAGACAGCCGACAAGCATGAATTACTGCTGTGCGCAGTACAGCGTAAGTAAACTCTTGTTGCAGGCGCTGACAGTTCTCGTCGGATATTACGAGTCCTGAGAAATTGATTATGTGCACTATGCACTGAACAAGACCGCAGTTCATTCCTGCATCACTAGTACACCAATCAGTCAAAATTCTGTGAGGTACAAGGCCGCTTCCTGTTTGCACCGGCGTAAGTGAAGCAGAAATGAGTTGCACGCACTACTTAAAATGCGTACACATGCCATATCTATGCTGTGCGATGAAATATTCTGTACAATTCTGTATCTGTTGACGTAAAGGCAAATGACAGCTGCACGCTCGCACACAGCGGAAGACACAGCGGCCCATGCACTTGCCGCAAGAAATGCAACCCTCTCGTATGAGGGAGCAGGGCGACGAAAGCTTCGGAAAAAAAGGCCTTACGCGTTTTTGCGCGTATTTAAGTTTTCTAGCGCAAAGACGCAGCGAACAAGCTATTGCTATGGGAGAAGGTGTATAGCCTGGTCACACGTGCATTTTCACGCGTATAGCCGTCCTTGACTTGACAAACGCACTTCGCCCCGACGAGGACGACGCCATCTACGCTTAACGGAAATTAACAATTAATGATGGCTTCTCCGATCGCACGGGTCGTCTCAATGATGAGTTTTCGAAGACTGGTCCATTCAGTGGCGCGATGAGAGACCGTTGCTCCAAACGCCCACTGTACCTGTCGTACTTACTGTATTTACTGAGCTTACTTTACTTTTTACGTAATTTCTTCACAAGCACTCGAACACGAGAGGGGGGGGGGGGGTACCATGTCTTTGATATACATGTATAGAGTGTGCTTAAACTACCGATATTTATTATCGATCCCGTGACGTAGAGGAAAGCAGCAGCTTGCGCCCCCCCCCCCCCCCCGGTCGGGCCGGTGAACCCCGCCCCGAAAAAAATTTCAAGCTACGCCCCTGCATTGAAGGTCATGTTGAAGAGCGATATGATCAGTGGGGGAGAGGATTTGACGGTAGATAACGCAGTCATCTGCAAATAGTCGAGCACTGGATGTAATGTTAGATGGCAAGTCATTGATGAAAATCAGGAAGAGTGAGGGTCCAAGACACTTCCCTGAGGTACGCCTGATGTTACGTTACTGAAAAGGGTCAATGAGAGTGGACTGCTTTCGACAAGACAAAAAGTTTCTTATCCATGAAATTGTTAGTTCGTCAAGGTTTAAACATGAGAGTTTAGAATGAGGCTACAGTGAGCAACGCGATCAGATGCTTTAGAAAAATCCATGAATATGGAGTCAGCCTGAGCATTGTCGTCCATATTTTGAAAAAGATCCGTAGTGAATTCGATTAGTTGTGTGTCACATGAAAGGCCTTTTCTGCATCCATGCTGATGTTTAAAAAAGAAGTCGTTACATTCTAAGTGGTGAACGACATTAGTAAATATGATGTGTTCGAGTAACTTGCAGGGAGCGCTATTTAGTGATATGGGACGGTAATTACTAACATTGCTCTTGTCACCTGATTTGAAGATGGGTATGATTTTGGCGACTTTCCGATCATTCGGCAGGTCTCCTGTTGACAGTGACTGCTGAAATATACGACTAAGGATTGTACTGGAAGGGACTACTGTAGGCTTTGAGATTTTCGCATTAATGCCATCAAATCCGGAACAAGTCGATAATTTGATATTGTTAATCAAAGTAGCGATTCCAGCGGCTGTTACTCTAATAGGAGTCATATATTGGTAATCTAACTCTGCCATCTTTGGCATATTGGAATGGTCTTCCTTTGTGAACGTGAAAATGAAGTAGTTGTTAAGAACAGATGCGCAGTGCTCTCGCGGAAGACCAGTGCCACCCACCAGTGCGGGAGTGTCAGTGGTGTTTGAAGGAGATATGGTTTTCCGGAACTTCTTGGGATTATTTTTATGAGTGATTGGAGGTCATCGGAAAAGAATTTATGCTTTGAAGGACGAAGGGAACTGCAGTAGGCTTTTTCGCAGGCTTTATGTTTATTTCACGAATCTAGCGTGTTGAATCTTTTGGCTGCTCTGTATAAACGTTTCTGTTTGTTTTTTAACGCATTCAAAGTTTTATTAAACCATGGTTTGGAGCAGTTGGTGCGAAATGAGATCTGAGGTATGTATTTATTTGCTAGACCTAGTAGCGGTTCTTTAAAAAGGCACTAATTTTTGTTGACTGATCGTTGAGAAAATGTTGCGATAAATCTAGATGGGAAGATTTGTAAATCACGGTTAATGACATTATAGTCTGCTCTTTTATAGTCAAATATACGTTTGTTTTGTTAGATTACGCGTACATGAAGGTGTGCGAACTGTAAATTCCAATAACGAGTGGTCACTGAACCCATCAGTGATTGAAATGGCGCTAACTCTTTTAGGTGCTGTTGTTAGAACAAGATCTAAGACGTTAGTAATGCGCGTTGTTTGAACCACTAGTTGCTCAATGGAAAAATTAAGGACGAGCTGTACAAAGTCATTACATGTACGCGAATTGCCTCTCGAGTTAGGCCAATCTATATCCGGAAAATTAAAATCGCCAAGAATGAATATATCAGCTTTAGGGAATTTAGAACGAACAGCAGTAAGCTTCTCACGCAAGTTAGAAATGAAGTTATCAGTGCTGTCACGAGGCCTGTAACACACTCCGTAAAGTGACTTTGACAGTGTCGATGTTATACAAACCCACACTATCTCAATAGCGGAGCGTATCGGTACTATAAACGAAGTGATGTGTTTCTTTATTGCCAACAAGGCCCCACCTCCCCTTCGATTATGTCTGTCTCGGCGATAAATGACACAGTCCTCGGTATCAGGAAAAACTTCGCTGTCATTCACGTCACCACAGAGCCAAGTTTCAGTTAGTGCCAAAATGTAAAAGTTATTGTTTTCTAAGTACGATACGATTTCGGTGCGTTTAGAAATTATACTACGAATGTTAGTAAATGACAAAGCTAGGTGCGATGGGTCGACGTGTCTATGTTGCCCAGCAGAGGGGTTGTCAAATGCGCATGTTATCAGGTTAAGTTCTAGCTATCGCGAAAGTGGTACCACGGAATCGGACGGGGAGTCATATCTGTAAGTAGTGTTATCTACTCGCAGTTTGTCGAGGGTTAATTTCAACGGCACGCCCCTGGTTTTCGCGAAGGCAATAAGCTTGCGTCGGGCGATGCGCGTTTGAAGGGAAAAGTCTCCGCGAACGGCGAAATCCGTGCCTTTGAATTTATAGCCATTTTCTATTATGCTTTGTTTATCTTTAAAAAATGTAAATTTAGCAATTATTGGCCTGTTCTTCTCTCTGTTAAAATGGCCAAGGCGGTGTGCGCGTTCTATTTGGGTGGGTTCGATGGCGATGCCAAGATGCTCACTGCACAAGGTGATAACTTTTGATTCAGATGACGACCATGATTCATTTCGATCATCAGAGATGCCAAAGAAGAGTGAATTACACCACGGAAGTCTATTTTCGGCATCCTCACAACGCATCTCTATTGATTTAAGCTGCCTCGAGTTAGCACAGGATTTTTCAGGTGACTCGGGTGACGAGCTATTGCCAGAACTTTTAATCGATACTAGATCGCCGTCAACAGTATGAAGCCTAACGGATAACTGCTTCAGTTGATCGTCGACAGATGTCTGCCAACTTTTAAGGGCTCGCAGGTCACTTCGAATTTCATCCTCACCGGTTTCGATGCATCGCAACGATTCCAAAATGGTATCTAGATCACCGGGACCTGGATTTGATTTAACATCTGCAGAAAGAAGTAAGCGCACCCGACATATGAACAAGCACAACAAGTTCTTACAGCGTTTGACAGCAAGTAGCAGCTCGCTGGGGCGCGACACCACAAAGAGACATCGATTGCTGCTATTCAGTCAAAAACAACGAGTCAGGTAACTAACCTGTACCGGAAGCATTGGTGAACGCTCCATGTCGAAAACGGTGTCGTGCCCCAGTGGGGCGGCGCCGAATGATGGCTTATAAGCTGCGTATTCCGTGCTGATAGTGGCGGCAGCATGTCGTCTTGACACACCTGGTTGCCAGCAGCAGGCAGGGATGAATCCCAGTTTTGGCGATGGCGGGCATTTCACGCCGCGATTAGTTGCTGGAATGCTGACTGCTTCCTGAGTAGCACATGATGCGGTAGACAAAGGCAAAGCCAGCAGAAGAAGGTGCACCTGTACCGGAAGCATTGGTGAACGCTCCATGTCGAAAACGGTGCCGTGCCCCAGCGGGGCGGCGCCGAATGATGGCGTATAAGCTGCGTATTCCGTGCTGATAGTGGCGGCAGCATGTCGTCTTGACACACCTGGTTGCCAGCAGCAGGCAGGGATCAATCCCAGTTTTGGCGATGGCGGGCATTTCACGCCGCGATTAGATGCTGGAATGCTGACTGCTTCCTGAGTAGCACATGATGCGGTAGACAAAGGCAAAGCCAGCAGAAGAAGGTGCACCTGTACCGGAAGCATTGGTGAACGCTCCATGTCGAAAACGGTGTCGTAGCCCAGCGGGGTGGCGCCGAATGATGGCTTATAAGCTGTGTATTCCGTGCTGATAGTGGCGGCAGCATGTCGTCTTGACACACCTGGTTGCCAGCAGCAGGCAGGGATGAATCCCAGTTTTGGCGATGGCGGGCATTTCACGCCGCGATTAGATGCTGGAATGCTGACTGCTTCCTGAGTAGCACATGATGCGGTAGACAAAGGCAAAGCCAGCAGAAGAAGGTGCACCTGTACCGGAAGCATTGGTGAACGCTCCATGTCGAAAACGGTGCCGTGCCCCAGCGGGGCGGCGCCGAATGATGGCGTATAAGCTGCGTATTCCGTGCTGATAGTGGCGGCAGCATGTCGTCTTGACACACCTGGTTGCCAGCAGCAGGCAGGGATCAATCCCAGTTTTGGCGATGGCGGGCATTTCACGCCGCGATTAGTTGCTGGAATGCTGACTGCTTCCTGAGTAGCACATGATGCGGTAGACAAAGGCAAAGCCAGCAGAAGAAGGTGCACCTGTACCGGAAGCATTGGTGAACGCTCCATGTCGAAAACGGTGTCGTAGCCCCAGCGGGGCGGCGCCGAATGATGGCTTATAAGCTGTGTATTCCGTGCTGATAGTGGCGGCAGCATGTCGTCTTGACACACCTGGTTGCCAGCAGCAAGCAGGGATGAATCCCAATTTTGGCGATGGCGGGCATTTCACGCAGCGATTAGTTGCTGGAATGCTGACTGCTTCCTGAGTAGCACATGATGCGGTAGACAAAGGCAAAGCCAGCAGAAGAAGGTGCACCTGTACCGGAAGCATTGGTGAACGCTCCATGTCGAAAACGGTGTCGTGCCCCAGCGGGGCGGCGCCGAATGATGGCGTATAAGCTGCGTATTCCGTGCTGATAGTGGCGGCAGCATGTCGTCTTGACACACCTGGTTGCCAGCAGCAGGCAGGGATGAATCCCAGTTTTGGCGATGGCGGGCATTTCACGCCGCGATTAGTTGCTGGAATGCTGACTGCTTCCTGAGTAGCACATGATGCGGTAGACAAAGGCAAAGCCAGCAGAAGAAGGTGCACCTGTACCGGAAGCATTGGTGAACGCTCCATGTCGAAAACGGTGTCGTAGCCCCAGCGGGGCGGCGCCGAATGATGGCTTATAAGCTGCGTATTCCGTGCTGATAGTGGCGGCAGCATGTCGTCTTGACACACCTGGTTGCCAGCAGCAGGCAGGGATGAATCCCAGTTTTGGCGATGGCGGGCATTTCACGCCGCGATTAGTTGCTGGAATGCTGACTGCTTCCTGAGTAGCACATGATGCGGTAGACAAAGGCAAAGCCAGCAGAAGAAGGTGCACCTGTACCGGAAGCATTGGTGAACGCTCCATGTCGAAAACGGTGCCGTGCCCCAGCGGGGCGGCGCCGAATGATGGCGTATAAGCTGCGTATTCCGTGCTGATAGTGGCGGCAGCATGTCGTCTTGACACACCTGGTTGCCAGCAGCAGGCAGGGATCAATCCCAGTTTTGGCGATGGCGGGCATTTCACGCCGCGATTAGTTGCTGGAATGCTGACTGCTTCCTGAGTAGCACATGATGCGGTAGACAAAGGCAAAGCCAGCAGAAGAAGGTGCACCTGTACCGGAAGCATTGGTGAACGCTCCATGTCGAAAACGGTGTCGTAGCCCAGCGGGGTGGCGCCGAATGATGGCTTATAAGCTGTGTATTCCGTGCTGATAGTGGCGGCAGCATGTCGTCTTGACACACCTGGTTGCCAGCAGCAGGCAGGGATGAATCCCAGTTTTGGCGATGGCGGGCATTTCACGCCGCGATTAGTTGCTGGAATGCTGACTGCTTCCTGAGTAGCACATGATGCGGTAGACAAAGGCAAAGCCAGCAGAAGAAGGTGCACCTGTACCGGAAGCATTGGTGAACGCTCCATGTCGAAAACGGTGCCGTGCCCCAGCGGGGCGGCGCCGAATGATGGCGTATAAGCTGCGTATTCCGTGCTGATAGTGGCGGCAGCATGTCGTCTTGACACACCTGGTTGCCAGCAGCAGGCAGGGATCAATCCCAGTTTTGGCGATGGCGGGCATTTCACGCCGCGATTAGTTGCTGGAATGCTGACTGCTTCCTGAGTAGCACATGATGCGGTAGACAAAGGCAAAGCCAGCAGAAGAAGGTGCACCTGTACCGGAAGCATTGGTGAACGCTCCATGTCGAAAACGGTGTCGTAGCCCAGCGGGGTGGCGCCGAATGATGGCTTATAAGCTGTGTATTCCGTGCTGATAGTGGCGGCAGCATGTCGTCTTGACACACCTGGTTGCCAGCAGCAGGCAGGGATGAATCCCAGTTTTGGCGATGGCGGGCATTTCACGCCGCGATTAGTTGCTGGAATGCTGACTGCTTCCTGAGTAGCACATGATGCGGTAGACAAAGGCAAAGCCAGCAGAAGAAGGTGCACCTGTACCGGAAGCATTGGTGAACGCTCCATGTCGAAAACGGTGCCGTGCCCCAGCGGGGCGGCGCCGAATGATGGCGTATAAGCTGCGTATTCCGTGCTGATAGTGGCGGCAGCATGTCGTCTTGACACACCTGGTTGCCAGCAGCAGGCAGGGATGAATCCCAGTTTTGGCGATGGCGGGCATTTCACGCCGCGATTAGTTGCTGGAATGCTGACTGCTTCCTGAGTAGCACATGATGCGGTAGACAAAGGCAAAGCCAGCAGAAGAAGGTGCACCTGTACCGGAAGCATTGGTGAACGCTCCATGTCGAAAACGGTGTCGTAGCCCCAGCGGGGCGGCGCCGAATGATGGCTTATAAGCTGCGTATTCCGTGCTGATAGTGGCGGCAGCATGTCGTCTTGACACACCTGGTTGCCAGCAGCAGGCAGGGATGAATCCCAGTTTTGGCGATGGCGGGCATTTCACGCCGCGATTAGTTGCTGGAATGCTGACTGCTTCCTGAGTAGCACATGATGCGGTAGACAAAGGCAAAGCCAGCAGAAGAAGGTGCACCTGTACCGGAAGCATTGGTGAACGCTCCATGTCGAAAACGGTGTCGTAGCCCAGCGGGGTGGCGCCGAATGATGGCTTATAAGCTGTGTATTCCGTGCTGATAGTGGCGGCAGCATGTCGTCTTGACACACCTGGTTGCCAGCAGCAGGCAGGGATGAATCCCAGTTTTGGCGATGGCGGGCATTTCACGCAGCGATTAGTTGCTGGAATGCTGACTGCTTCCTGAGTAGCACATGATGCGGTAGACAAAGGCAAAGCCAGCAGAAGAAGGTGCACCTGTACCGGAAGCATTGGTGAACGCTCCATGTCGAAAACGGTGTCGTGCCCCAGCGGGGCGGCGCCGAATGATGGCTTATAAGCTGCGTATTCCGTGCTGATAGTGGCGGCAGCATGTCGTCTTGACACACCTGGTTGCCAGCAGCAGGCAGGGATGAATCCCAGTTTTGGCGATGGCGGGCATTTCACGCAGCGATTAGTTGCTGGAATGCTGACTGCTTCCTGAGTAGCACATGATGCGGTAGACAAAGGCAAAGCCAGCAGAAGAAGGTGCACCTGTACCGGAAGCATTGGTGAACGCTCCATGTCGAAAACGGTGTCGTGCCCCAGCGGGGCGGCGCCGAATGATGGCTTATAAGCTGTGTATTCCGTGCTGATAGTGGCGGCAGCATGTCGTCTTGACACACCTGGTTGCCAGCAGCAGGCAGGGATGAATCCCAAGTTTTGGCGATGGCGGGCATTTCACGCAGCGATTAGTTGCTGGAATGCTGACTGCTTCCTGAGTAGCACATGATGCGGTAGACAAAGGCAAAGCCAGCAGAAGAAGGTGCACCTGTACCGGAAGCATTGGTGAACGCTCCATGTCGAAAACGGTGTCGTAGCCCCAGCGGGGCGGCGCCGAATGATGGCTTATAAGCTGCGTATTCCGTGCTGATAGTGGCGGCAGCATGTCGTCTTGACACACCTGGTTGCCAGCAGCAGGCAGGGATGAATCCCAGTTTTGGCGATGGCGGGCATTTCACGCAGCGATTAGTTGCTGGAATGCTGACTGCTTCCTGAGTAGCACATGATGCGGTAGACAAAGGCAAAGCCAGCAGAAGAAGGTGCACCTGTACCGGAAGCATTGGTGAACGCTCCATGTCGAAAACGGTGTCGTGCCCCAGCGGGGCGGCGCTGAATGATGGCTTATAAGCTGCGTATTCCGTGCTGATAGTGGCGGCAGCATGTCGTCTTGACACACCTGGTTGCCAGCAGCAGGCAGGGATGAATCCCAGTTTTGGCGATGGCGGGCATTTCACGCAGCGATTAGTTGCTGGAATGCTGACTGCTTCCTGAGTAGCACATGATGCGGTAGACAAAGGCAAAGCCAGCAGAAGAAGGTGCACCTGTACCGGAAGCATTGGTGAACGCTCCATGTCGAAAACGGTGTCGTAGCCCAGCGGGGCGGCGCCGAATGGTGGCTTATAAGCTGCGTATTCCGTGCTGATAGTGGCGGCAGCATGTCGTCTTGACACACCTGGTTGCCAGCAGCAGGCAGGGATGAATCCCAGTTTTGGCGATGGCGGGCATTTCACGCCGCGATTAGTTGCTGGAATGCTGACTGCTTCCTGAGTAGCACATGATGCGGTAGACAAAGGCAAAGCCAGCAGAAGAAGGTGCACCTGTACCGGAAGCATTGGTGAACGCTCCATGTCGAAAACGGTGTCCGTGCCCCAGCGGGGCGGCGCCGAATGATGGCGTATAAGCTGCGTATTCCGTGCTGATAGTGGCGGCAGCATGTCGTCTTGACACACCTGGTTGCCAGCAGCAGGCAGGGATCAATCCCAGTTTTGGCGATGGCGGGCATTTCACGCCGCGATTAGTTGCTGGAATGCTGACTGCTTTCCTGAGTAGCACATGATGCGGTAGACAAAGGCAAAGCCAGCAGAAGAAGGTGCACCTGTACCGGAAGCATTGGTGAACGCTCCATGTCGAAAACGGTGTCGTGCCCAGCGGGGCGGCGCCGAATGATGGCTTATAAGCTGCGTATTCCGTGCTGATAGTGGCGGCAGCATGTCGTCTTGACACACCTGGTTGCCAGCAGCAAGGCAGGGATGAATCCCAGTTTTGGCGATGGCGGGCATTTCACGCAGCGATTAGTTGCTGGAATGCTGACTGCTTCCTGAGTAGCACATGATGCGGTAGACAAAGGCAAAGCCAGCAGAAGAAGGTGCACCTGTACCGGAAGCATTGGTGAACGCTCCATGTCGAAAACGGTGTCGTAGCCCAGCGGGGTGGCGCCGAATGATGGCTTATAAGCTGTGTATTCCGTGCTGATAGTGGCGGCAGCATGTCGTCTTGACACACCTGGTTGCCAGCAGCAGGCAGGGATGAATCCCAGTTTTGGCGATGGCGGGCATTTCACGCAGCGATTAGTTGCTGGAATGCTGACTGCTTCCTGAGTAGCACATGATGCGGTAGACAAAGGCAAAGCCAGCAGAAGAAGGTGCACCTGTACCGGAAGCATTGGTGAACGCTCCATGTCGAAAACGGTGCCGTGCCCCAGCGGGGCGGCGCCGAATGATGGCGTATAAGCTGCGTATTCCGTGCTGATAGTGGCGGCAGCATGTCGTCTTGACACACCTGGTTGCCAGCAGCAGGCAGGGATAATCCCAGTTTTGGCGATGGCGGGCATTTCACGCAGCGATTAGTTGCTGGAATGCTGACTGCTTCCTGAGTAGCACATGATGCGGTAGACAAAGGCAAAGCCAGCAGAAGAAGGTGCACCTGTACCGGAAGCATTGGTGAACGCTCCATGTCGAAAACGGTGTCGTAGCCCAGCGGGGTGGCGCCGAATGATGGCTTATAAGCTGTGTATTCCGTGCTGATAGTGGCGGCAGCATGTCGTCTTGACACACCTGGTTGCCAGCAGCAGGCAGGGATGAATCCCAGTTTTGGCGATGGCGGGCATTTCACGCCGCGATTAGTTGCTGGAATGCTGACTGCTTCCTGAGTAGCACATGATGCGGTAGACAAAGGCAAAGCCAGCAGAAGAAGGTGCACCTGTACCGGAAGCATTGGTGAACGCTCCATGTCGAAAACGGTGTCGTGCCCCAGCGGGGCGGCGCCGAATGATGGCTTATAAGCTGCGTATTCCGTGCTGATAGTGGCGGCAGCATGTCGTCTTGACACACCTGGTTGCCAGCAGCAGGCAGGGATGAATCCCAGTTTTGGCGATGGCGGGCATTTCACGCAGCGATTAGTTGCTGGAATGCTGACTGCTTCCTGAGTAGCACATGATGCGGTAGACAAAGGCAAAGCCAGCAGAAGAAGGTGCACCTGTACCGGAAGCATTGGTGAACGCTCCATGTCGAAAACGGTGTCGTGCCCCAGCGGGGCGGCGCCGAATGATGGCTTATAAGCTGCGTATTCCGTGCTGATAGTGGCGGCAGCATGTCGTCTTGACACACCTGGTTGCCAGCAGCAGGCAGGGATGAATCCCAGTTTTGGCGATGGCGGGCATTTCACGCAGCGATTAGTTGCTGGAATGCTGACTGCTTCCTGAGTAGCACATGATGCGGTAGACAAAGGCAAAGCCAGCAGAAGAAGGTGCACCTGTACCGGAAGCATTGGTGAACGCTCCATGTCGAAAACGGTGTCGTAGCCCAGCGGGGTGGCGCCGAATGATGGCTTATAAGCTGTGTATTCCGTGCTGATAGTGGCGGCAGCATGTCGTCTTGACACACCTGGTTGCCAGCAGCAGGCAGGGATGAATCCCAGTTTTGGCGATGGCGGGCATTTCACGCCGCGATTAGTTGCTGGAATGCTGACTGCTTCCTGAGTAGCACATGATGCGGTAGACAAAGGCAAAGCCAGCAGAAGAAGGTGCACCTGTACCGGAAGCATTGGTGAACGCTCCATGTCGAAAACGGTGTCGTGCCCCAGCGGGGCGGCGCCGAATGATGGCTTATAAGCTGCGTATTCCGTGCTGATAGTGGCGGCAGCATGTCGTCTTGACACACCTGGTTGCCAGCAGCAGGCAGGGATGAATCCCAGTTTTGGCGATGGCGGGCATTTCACGCAGCGATTAGTTGCTGGAATGCTGACTGCTTCCTGAGTAGCACATGATGCGGTAGACAAAGGCAAAGCCAGCAGAAGAAGGTGCACCTGTACCGGAAGCATTGGTGAACGCTCCATGTCGAAAACGGTGTCGTAGCCCAGCGGGGTGGCGCCGAATGATGGCTTATAAGCTGCTGTATTCCGTGCTGATAGTGGCGGCAGCATGTCGTCTTGACACACCTGGTTGCCAGCAGCAGGCAGGGATGAATCCCAGTTTTGGCGATGGCGGGCATTTCACGCAGCGATTAGTTGCTGGAATGCTGACTGCTTCCTGAGTAGCACATGATGCGGTAGACAAAGGCAAAGCCAGCAGAAGAAGGTGCACCTGTACCGGAAGCATTGGTGAACGCTCCATGTCGAAAACGGTGTCGTGCCCCAGCGGGGCGGCGCCGAATGATGGCTTATAAGCTGCGTATTCCGTGCTGATAGTGGCGGCAGCATGTCGTCTTGACACACCTGGTTGCCAGCAGCAGGCAGGGATGAATCCCAGTTTTGGCGATGGCGGGCATTTCACGCAGCGATTAGTTGCTGGAATGCTGACTGCTTCCTGAGTAGCACATGATGCGGTAGACAAAGGCAAAGCCAGCAGAAGAAGGTGCACCTGTACCGGAAGCATTGGTGAACGCTCCATGTCGAAAACGGTGTCGTGCCCCAGCGGGGCGGCGCCGAATGGTGGCTTATAAGCTGCGTATTCCGTGCTGATAGTGGCGGCAGCATGTCGTCTTGACACACCTGGTTGCCAGCAGCAGGCAGGGATCAATCCCAGTTTTGGCGATGGCGGGCATTTCACGCCGCGATTAGTTGCTGGAATGCTGACTGCTTCCTGAGTAGCACATGATGCGGTAGACAAAGGCAAAGCCAGCAGAAGAAGGTGCACCTGTACCGGAAGCATTGGTGAACGCTCCATGTCGAAAACGGTGTCGTAGCCCAGCGGGGTGGCGCCGAATGATGGCTTATAAGCTGTGTATTCCGTGCTGATAGTGGCGGCAGCATGTCGTCTTGACACACCTGGTTGCCAGCAGCAGGCAGGGATGAATCCCAGTTTTGGCGATGGCGGGCATTTCACGCCGCGATTAGTTGCTGGAATGCTGACTGCTTCCTGAGTAGCACATGATGCGGTAGACAAAGGCAAAGCCAGCAGAAGAAGGTGCACCTGTACCGGAAGCATTGGTGAACGCTCCATGTCGAAAACGGTGTCGTGCCCCAGCGGGGCGGCGCCGAATGATGGCTTATAAGCTGCGTATTCCGTGCTGATAGTGGCGGCAGCATGTCGTCTTGACACACCTGGTTGCCAGCAGCAAGCAGGGATGAATCCCAATTTTGGCGATGGCGGGCATTTCACGCAGCGATTAGTTGCTGGAATGCTGACTGCTTCCTGAGTAGCACATGATGCGGTAGACAAAGGCAAAGCCAGCAGAAGAAGGTGCACCTGTACCGGAAGCACTTGGTGAACGCTCCATGTCGAAAACGGTGTCGTAGCCCAGCGGGGTGGCGCCGAATGATGGCTTATAAGCTGTGTATTCCGTGCTGATAGTGGCGGCAGCATGTCGTCTTGACACACCTGGTTGCCAGCAGCAGGCAGGGATGAATCCCAGTTTTGGCGATGGCGGGCATTTCACGCAGCGATTAGTTGTTGGAATGCTGACTGCTTCCTGAGTAGCACATGATGCGGTAGACAAAGGCAAAGCCAGCAGAAGAAGGTGCACCTGTACCGGAAGCATTGGTGAACGCTCCATGTCGAAAACGGTGTCGTGCCCCAGCGGGGCGGCGCTGAATGATGGCTTATAAGCTGCGTATTCCGTGCTGATAGTGGCGGCAGCATGTCGTCTTGACACACCTGGTTGCCAGCAGCAGGCAGGGATGAATCCCAGTTTTGGCGATGGCGGGCATTTCACGCAGCGATTAGTTGCTGGAATGCTGACTGCTTTCCAGAGTAGCACATGATGCGGTAGACAAAGGCAAAGCCAGCAGAAGAAGGTGCACCTGTACCGGAAGCATTGGTGAACGCTCCATGTCGAAAACGGTGTCGTGCCCCAGCGGGGCGGCGCCGAATGATGGCTTATAAGCTGCGTATTCCGTGCTGATAGTGGCGGCAGCATGTCGTCTTGACACACCTGGTTGCCAGCAGCAGGCAGGGATGCAATCCCAGTTTTGGCGATGGCGGGCATTTCACGCCGCGATTAGTTGCTGGAATGCTGACTGCTTCCTGAGTAGCACATGATGCGGTAGACAAAGGCAAAGCCAGCAGAAGAAGGTGCACCTGTACCGGAAGCATTGGTGAACGCTCCATGTCGAAAACGGTGTCGTAGCCCCAGCGGGGCTGGCGCCGAATGATGGCTTATAAGCTGCGTATTCCGTGCTGATAGTGGCGGCAGCATGTCGTCTTGACACACCTGGTTGCCAGCAGCAGGCAGGGATGAATCCCAGTTTTGGCGATGGCGGGCATTTCACGCCGCGATTAGTTGCTGGAATGCTGACTGCTTCCTGAGTAGCACATGATGCGGTAGACAAAGGCAAAGCCAGCAGAAGAAGGTGCACTTGTACCGGAAGCATTGGTGAACGCTCCATGTCGAAAACGGTGTCGTAGCCCAGCGGGGTGGCGCCGAATGATGGCTTATAAGCTGCGTATTCCGTGCTGATAGTGGCGGCAGCATGTCGTCTTGACACACGTGGTTTCCAGCAGCAGGCAGGGATGAATCCCAGTTTTGGCGATGGCGGGCATTTCACGCCGCGATTAGTTGCTGGAATGCTGACTGCTTCCTGAGTAGCACATGATGCGGTAGACAAAGGCAAAGCCAGCAGAAGAAGGTGCACCTGTACCGGAAGCATTGGTGAACGCTCCATGTCGAAAACGGTGTCCGTGCCCCAGCGGGGCGGCGCCGAATGATGGCTTATAAGCTGCGTATTCCGTGCTGATAGTGGCGGCAGCATGTCGTCTTGACACACCTGGTTGCCAGCAGCAGGCAGGGATGAATCCCAGTTTTGGCGATGGCGGGCATTTCACGCCGCGATTAGTTGCTGGCAATGCTGACTGCTTCCTGAGTAGCACATGATGCGGTAGACAAAGGCAAAGCCAGCAGAAGAAGGTGCACCTGTACCGGAAGCATTGGTGAACGCTCCATGTCGAAAACGGTGTCGTGCCCCAGCGGGGCGGCGCCGAATGATGGCTTATAAGCTGCGTATTCCGTGCTGATAGTGGCGGCAGCATGTCGTCTTGACACACCTGGTTGCCAGCAGCAAGGCAGGGATGAATCCCAGTTTTGGCGATGGCGGGCATTTCACGCAGCGATTAGTTGCTGGAATGCTGACTGCTTCCTGAGTAGCACATGATGCGGTAGACAAAGGCAAAGCCAGCAGAAGAAGGTGCACCTGTACCGGAAGCATTGGTGAACGCTCCATGTCGAAAACGGTGTCGTAGCCCCAGCGGGGCTGGCGCCGAATGATGGCTTATAAGCTGCGTATTCCGTGCTGATAGTGGCGGCAGCATGTCGTCTTGACACACCTGGTTGCCAGCAGCAGGCAGGGATGAATCCCAGTTTTGGCGATGGCGGGCATTTCACGCCGCGATTAGTTGCTGGAATGCTGACTGCTTCCTGAGTAGCACATGATGCGGTAGACAAAGGCAAAGCCAGCAGAAGAAGGTGCACCTGTACCGGAAGCATTGGTGAACGCTCCATGTCGAAAACGGTGCCGTGCCCCAGCGGGGCGGCGCCGAATGATGGCGTATAAGCTGCGTATTCCGTGCTGATAGTGGCGGCAGCATGTCGTCTTGACACACCTGGTTGCCAGCAGCAGGCAGGGATCAATCCCAGTTTTGGCGATGGCGGGCATTTCACGCCGCGATTAGTTGCTGGAATGCTGACTGCTTCCTGAGTAGCACATGATGCGGTAGACAAAGGCAAAGCCAGCAGAAGAAGGTGCACCTGTACCGGAAGCATTGGTGAACGCTCCATGTCGAAAACGGTGTCGTGCCCCAGCGGGGCGGCGCCGAATGAGGGCTTATAAGCTGCGTATTCCGTGCTGATAGTGGCGGCAGCATGTCGTCTTGACACACCTGGTTGCCAGCAGCAGGCAGGGATGAATCCCAGTTTTGGCGATGGCGGGCATTTCACGCCGCGATTAGTTGCTGGAATGCTGACTGCTTCCTGAGTAGCACATGATGCGGTAGACAAAGGCAAAGCCAGCAGAAGAAGGTGCACCTGTACCGGAAGCATTGGTGAACGCTCCATGTCGAAAACGGTGTCGTGCCCCAGCGGGGCGGCGCCGAATGATGGCTTATAAGCTGCGTATTCCGTGCTGATAGTGGCGGCAGCATGTCGTCTTGACACACCTGGTTGCCAGCAGCAGGCAGGGATGAATCCCAGTTTTGGCGATGGCGGGCATTTCACGCAGCGATTAGTTGCTGGAATGCTGACTGCTTCCTGAGTAGCACATGATGCGGTAGACAAAGGCAAAGCCAGCAGAAGAAGGTGCACCTGTACCGGAAGCATTGGTGAACGCTCCATGTCGAAAACGGTGTCGTGCCCCAGCGGGGCGGCGCTGAATGATGGCTTATAAGCTGCGTATTCCGTGCTGATAGTGGCGGCAGCATGTCGTCTTGACACACCTGGTTGCCAGCAGCAGGCAGGGATGAATCCCAGTTTTGGCGATGGCGGGCATTTCACGCAGCGATTAGTTGCTGGAATGCTGACTGCTTTCTGAGTAGCACATGATGCGGTAGACAAAGGCAAAGCCAGCAGAAGAAGGTGCACTTGTACCGGAAGCATTGGTGAACGCTCCATGTCGAAAACGGTGTCGTAGCCCAGCGGGGTGGCGCCGAATGATGGCTTATAAGCTGCGTATTCCGTGCTGATAGTGGCGGCAGCATGTCGTCTTGACACACCTGGTTGCCAGCAGCAGGCAGGGATGAATCCCAGTTTTGGCGATGGCGGGCATTTCACGCCGCGATTAGTTGCTGGAATGCTGACTGCTTCCTGAGTAGCACATGATGCGGTAGACAAAGGCAAAGCCAGCAGAAGAAGGTGCACCTGTACCGGAAGCATTGGTGAACGCTCCATGTCGAAAACGGTGTCGTGCCCCAGCGGGGCGGCGCTGAATGATGGCTTATAAGCTGCGTATTCCGTGCTGATAGTGGCGGCAGCATGTCGTCTTGACACACCTGGTTGCCAGCAGCAGGCAGGGATGAATCCCAGTTTTGGCGATGGCGGGCATTTCACGCAGCGATTAGTTGCTGGAATGCTGACTGCTTCCTGAGTAGCACATGATGCGGTAGACAAAGGCAAAGCCAGCAGAAGAAGGTGCACCTGTACCGGAAGCATTGGTGAACGCTCCATGTCGAAAACGGTGTCGTGCCCCAGCGGGGCGGCGCCGAATGATGGCTTATAAGCTGCGTATTCCGTGCTGATAGTGGCGGCAGCATGTCGTCTTGACACACCTGGTTGCCAGCAGCAGGCAGGGATGAATCCCAGTTTTGGCGATGGCGGGCATTTCACGCAGCGATTAGTTGCTGGAATGCTGACTGCTTCCTGAGTAGCACATGATGCGGTAGACAAAGGCAAAGCCAGCAGAAGAAGGTGCACCTGTACCGGAAGCATTGGTGAACGCTCCATGTCGAAAACGGTGTCGTGCCCCAGCGGGGCGGCGCCGAATGATGGCTTATAAGCTGCGTATTCCGTGCTGATAGTGGCGGCAGCATGTCGTCTTGACACACCTGGTTGCCAGCAGCAGGCAGGGATGAATCCCAGTTTTGGCGATGGCGGGCATTTCACGCCGCGATTAGTTGCTGGAATGTGACTGCTTCCTGAGTAGCACATGATGCGGTAGACAAAGGCAAAGCCAGCAGAAGAAGGTGCACCTGTACCGGAAGCATTGGTGAACGCTCCATGTCGAAAACGGTGTCGTGCCCCAGCGGGGCGGCGCCGAATGATGGCTTATAAGCTGCGTATTCCGTGCTGATAGTGGCGGCAGCATGTCGTCTTGACACACCTGGTTGCCAGCAGCAGGCAGGGATGCAATCCCAGTTTTGGCGATGGCGGGCATTTCACGCCGCGATTAGTTGCTGGAATGCTGACTGCTTCCTGAGTAGCACATGATGCGGTAGACAAAGGCAAAGCCAGCAGAAGAAGGTGCACCTGTACCGGAAGCATTGGTGAACGCTCCATGTCGAAAACGGTGTCGTGCCCCAGCGGGGCGGCGCCGAATGATGGCTTATAAGCTGCGTATTCCGTGCTGATAGTGGCGGCAGCATGTCGTCTTGACACACCTGGTTGCCAGCAGCAGGCAGGGATGAATCCCAGTTTTGGCGATGGCGGGCATTTCACGCCGCGATTAGTTGCTGGAATGCTGACTGCTTCCTGAGTAGCACATGATGCGGTAGACAAAGGCAAAGCCAGCAGAAGAAGGTGCACCTGTACCGGAAGCATTGGTGAACGCTCCATGTCGAAAACGGTGTCGTGCCCCAGCGGGGCGGCGCCGAATGATGGCTTATAAGCTGCGTATTCCGTGCTGATAGTGGCGGCAGCATGTCGTCTTGACACACCTGGTTGCCAGCAGCAGGCAGGGATGAATCCCAGTTTTGGCGATGGCGGGCATTTCACGCAGCGATTAGTTGCTGGAATGCTGACTGCTTCCTGAGTAGCACATGATGCGGTAGACAAAGGCAAAGCCAGCAGAAGAAGGTGCACCTGTACCGGAAGCATTGGTGAACGCTCCATGTCGAAAACGGTGTCGTAGCCCCAGCGGGGCGGCGCCGAATGATGGCTTATAAGCTGCGTATTCCGTGCTGATAGTGGCGGCAGCATGTCGTCTTGACACACCTGGTTGCCAGCAGCAGGCAGGGATGAATCCCAGTTTTGGCGATGGCGGGCATTTCACGCCGCGATTAGATTGCTGGAATGCTGACTGCTTCCTGAGTAGCACATGATGCGGTAGACAAAGGCAAAGCCAGCAGAAGAAGGTGCACCTGTACCGGAAGCATTGGTGAACGCTCCATGTCGAAAACGGTGTCGTGCCCCAGCGGGGCGGCGCCGAATGATGGCTTATAAGCTGCGTATTCCGTGCTGATAGTGGCGGCAGCATGTCGTCTTGACACACCTGGTTGCCAGCAGCAAGCAGGGATGAATCCCAATTTTGGCGATGGCGGGCATTTCACGCAGCGATTAGTTGCTGGAATGCTGACTGCTTCCTGAGTAGCACATGATGCGGTAGACAAAGGCAAAGCCAGCAGAAGAAGGTGCACCTGTACCGGAAGCACTGGTGAACGCTCCATGTCGAAAACGGTGTCGTAGCCCAGCGGGGTGGCGCCGAATGATGGCTTATAAGCTGTGTATTCCGTGCTGATAGTGGCGGCAGCATGTCGTCTTGACACACCTGGTTGCCAGCAGCAGGCAGAGATGAATCCCAGTTTTGGCGATGGCGGGCATTTCACGCAGCGATTAGTTGTTGGAATGCTGACTGCTTCCTGAGTAGCACATGATGCGGTAGACAAAGGCAAAGCCAGCAGAAGAAGGTGCACCTGTACCGGAAGCATTGGTGAACGCTCCATGTCGAAAACGGTGTCGTGCCCCAGCGGGGCGGCGCCGAATGATGGCTTATAAGCTGCGTATTCCATGCTGATAGTGGCGGCAGCATGTCGTCTTGACACACCTGGTTGCCAGCAGCAGGCAGGGATGAATCCCAGTTTTGGCGATGGCGGGCATTTCACGCAGCGATTAGTTGCTGGAATACTGACTGTTTCCAGAGTAGCACATGATGCGGTAGACAAAGGCAAAGCCAGCAGAAGAAGGTGCACCTGTACCGGAAGCATTGGTGAACGCTCCATGTCGAAAACGGTGTCGTGCCCCAGCGGGGCGGCGCCGAATGGTGGCTTATAAGCTGCGTATTCCGTGCTGATAGTGGCGGCAGCATGTCGTCTTGACACACCTGGTTGCCAGCAGCAGGCAGGGATCAATCCCAGTTTTGGCGATGGCGGGCATTTCACGCAGCGATTAGTTGCTGGAATGCTGACTGCTTCCTGAGTAGCACTTGATGCGGTAGACAAAGGCAAAGCCAGCAGAAGAAGGTGTACCTGTACCGGAAGCATTGGTGAACGCTCCATGTCGAAAACGGTGTCGTGCCCCAGCGGGGCGGCGCCGAATGATGGCTTATAAGCTGCGTATTCCGTGCTGATAGTGGCGGCAGCATGTCGTCTTGACACACCTGGTTGCCAGCAGCAGGCAGGGATGAATCCCAGTTTTGGCGATGGCGGGCATTTCACGCAGCGATTAGTTGCTGGAATGCTGACTGCTTTCTGAGTAGCACATGATGCGGTAGACAAAGGCAAAGCCAGCAGAAGAAGGTGCACTTGTACCGGAAGCATTGGTGAACGCTCCATGTCGAAAACGGTGTCGTGCCCCAGCGGGGCGGCGCCGAATGATGGCTTATAAGCTGCGTATTCCGTGCTGATAGTGGCGGCAGCATGTCGTCTTGACACACCTGGTTGCCAGCAGCAGGCAGGGATGAATCCCAGTTTTGGCGATGGCGGGCATTTCACGCAGCGATTAGTTGCTGGAATGCTGACTGCTTCCTGAGTAGCACATGATGCGGTAGACAAAGGCAAAGCCAGCAGAAGAAGGTGCACCTGTAACAGAAGCAATGGTGAACGCTCCATGTCGAAAATTGTGTCATGCCCTAGCGGGGCGGCGCCGAATTATCAACGCCGAATGTGTAGCTAAAGCGCCGTCCCGGTGCGCTTAAGCTACACATCCGTGGTGAAAGTTGTGTGATATGGCTTAAGTCTCGCCACGGGAACGATGTTACTTGCAGCTGGCGATGACGCTGAGAGATCGGCGCGGATGATTGCATACGTGACATCGGTCACTTGTCGCACCACACAATATGGGCCAGTGTAGCGCGACAGCAGCTTTTCGGAAAAGACCGCCCGGTGGATGGGTGACCAGAGAAGCACAAAAGAACACGGAGAAAAGTGCACGTCGTGATGGTGGCAATCATAGAGGCGTCTCTGATGCTCCTGTGAGGCCTCCTGTGAGGCCTCGTGGTGAGCGTGTGCGATCGCGTCGCGGGCGTATTGAGTGGCGGAACGTGTGGGCGAGGGCAGCAAAATCTCCAAGGGCAATGCAGGTTCTCGGCCATATACGAGATAGAATGGTGAATAGCTGGCGGTGTCATGAGGCGATGAATTATATGCGAACGTCACATATGGTAAATGAAGATCCCAGTCGTGGTGGTCGGCCGCAACGTACTTCGACAGCATGTCGGTGATAGTCTGGATGAGGCGCTCCGTGAGGCCGTTGATCTGTGGTTGGTAGGACGGGCTGAATTTGCGCTTTGTCGTGCAGGAACGGAGGATGTCCTCGACGACTGCCGAGATAAAGCTACGGCCATGGTCAATGAGTAATTGGCGCGGCGCACCGTGCACTAAAATGATGTCGTAGAGAAGAAAGTCAGCGAGGTCAGTAGCAGAACTTGTCGGGAGGGCTATGGTGATTGCGTACCGCGTAGCGTAATCAGTAGCGACGGTGACCCATTTATTTCCGGAGTCCGAGAGAGGAAATGGTCCAAGAAGGTCTAGACCAACGCGGAAAAAGGGCTCGTGTGGGATGTCAATTGGCTGGAGACATCCAGCTGGAAGTGTGGAGGGCTTCTTCCGGCGATGACAGGGCTCAGAAACGGCAACTCAAATAACTCACGCCGCACGGAGCGGGAGAGACCCGGCCAAAAGAAGCGACGGCGTACACGGTGCGCGAGACACCCAAGTTCGCAGCCAAGGGAGCGTCGTGAAGTTGGCGGAGGACAGTCGAATGCAGGTGTGATGGAATGACGAGCAGAAAGTCAGGGCCGCGGGGATCGAAACTGCGGCGGTATAATGTCCCCTCCTTGAGGAGAAACATCCGGAGAGAGGCGTCACCAGGCATTGACTCCACACGGTCGATGAGGATTTGTAACGAAGGATCGCGGCGTTATTCGTTGCCAATTGGAAGCAACTGGGACACAGAGACAACGGAAGCGATGGCGCCCGCATCAGCCGGTTCATCGACGGGGTAACGGGACAAACATTCGGCATCCTTGTGCAAGCGTCCCGTCTTATATACCACGGAAAAGGTATAATCTTGCAGGCGTAAATCCCAGCGAGCGAGTCGTCCCGCGAGGTCTTTGAGCGAGGATAACCAGCAGAGAGCGTGGTGATCAGTGATGACACAGAATGGGCGTCCGTACATGTATGGACGAAACTTCGCAACAGCCCACACAAAAGCGAGGCACTCGCGCTCTGTGATCGAATAATTCCGCTCGGCGGGTGATGGAAGTCGGCTGGCATAGGCTATAACGCGATCTTGTCCACGATGGCGTTGTATTAACACTGCTCCTATGCTGTGACCACTGGCATCAGTTTGAACTTCCGTTGAGGCAGACGGGTCAAAGTGGGCCAGGCCCCGCACCTTCACCAAATAATGTTACGTGTAACAGATGCCCAAGGCTATTTACACTTTATTTACAGGGAAGCTAAGGGAGGCCGAAATGGCGACGTTATATCAAACGGGAACCCGTCGTCTTCGTTCTCCTCAGTGTAGCGACACTGTGGCGGCGGCTGTTCCGTATCAATATTTTCTTGAGACCTTCCATGGTGGCTTAGTCGCTATGGCTTTCTGCTGCTAAGCGAAAGGTCGCCTGTTCGGTTCTTGGCCGCAACGGCCTCATTGTTATAGGAAATAGTTTGTCTCTCCGGAGTCGCACGCTTTCTATCTCAGCCACAGGAACGTGTTTCAGAATACAAGGTTCTACTCATACAGTTTCATGAAAACCTTTGTTCGACGTATTATGTGAATTTGTTAATACAGAACATTGCTCGAACTATTTGAATGCAAAACAGATGATACCGTATGTTGCTGCCTGTAAGTCACAAGTGACAGCTATACTTTTTCATTCTTCATTCGCATTTAATATATTTTTCGTTAGTATGGGGCGTTACTTCCAAGACCAATATGAATATCCTTTACTTATTTCAAGAGAAGGAAATTCGCTTCATCCACAACCGATTTACGTACGATCACACATCAGCTTACTTTAGGTTGGACAACATCCTTGGCGGGCAATCCATGTATAAACAAAGACTATCTGTAATGATATGTCTTTTGCTATAAATTTGACCATGAACTATTTCTGTTCTCATACAGTAGCAGTGAAAGAAGTTACAACCTAAGTCACATTAACTTCAGAACATTTATAACCATAATTTGTCATGCAATTGATGAGCTGGCAAATCCCACATTTACTAAATTGCAACATCGTAGAGGCTTGAGCTAGTCGGTACATACGCGACAGGGGAACGGCGCAAAATCACATTTATTAAATCTTCACGCTCTATTACTCACCATCATGGAACAATCATTCTCTGCTTGTTTTTACGAAGAACTCGAGATACCTCTTTCATGAAATTCTCTCATAAGATCCTCCTTTTGTGTTTTTTTTTCTCGGGCCATATTGTGCCGTTACATAATACAAATTGACATGCGTGTTGTATATGTATAAACAGATATAATACACAACCCTCACAATGCCCTTGTATGTATGGTTAATAACATCCCTATTGGTACCTATATTGTATCTTGTTTTTTTTTGTCATAAAGTCAAACTTTCTAATTTTTTTTTCCATAGACTGAATTACCCCATCTTACGTTGATCCCCTTGTGAAACTCCTTGTTTAACTGATTTACTGTATGATTTTCCTGTAAATGTAAATATCGTATTACAAAACCTATATTATCCTGTTGCATACTCAAATCTGTCTTCTACAATGCTGTTACTGTACAAGTACGTGGCATTTTTCCTCTGCCTGTGTGCAAATGGCAAATGGTGCTAGGGGCCTAGTGAGATGACTCATGTCGGCACCTTTCGCCTCAGCACCATGACTATCATGTATAAATGTATTGTCAAATAAATTCATTGTCAAATTGTCAAAAAGCGCTTGTGTACTCAATGATATGTGCACGTCACAAAACCTGATATAGTCAAAATGTATTGGGAATCCTCCACTACGGCGTCTCTCATAGTATCAGCGTTACTTTACGACGGTGAACCGTACGACTAAAAGAAAGGTATCGTTTTTTTTTGCATGCGCTGCATTGTGACGGCAAAAGAAACTCATCTTCCGGACGTCACGGTCTTTAGCTTCTCTGTATATGTATCCCCGCAGGCCAGTTACATGCAGCCTCTCTGATTTCTCCTTGCTCATGTCATATCATTCAGATGTTTTTTACCCGCGTAACGGGAAAGCTGGTCGTAATGCTCTATGGTTGCCATTGGACTTGTAACTTAGAAGCTCGCGGCAAGGGTGGCGGGGTGCATTTACATCATGATAAATATAAGCTTTATTTAATAATTTTCTGCATATCCTCTCTTTGTGCAGGCACTGCCGGTGATATTTTTCTTGAGCTTCTTCGTGAACATTCTTTATTTTTACGGAATCATGCAAAGGCTGGTGTTGGTGATCGGCAGGTTCCTGCAGCTCACTATCGGCACAACCGTCTGCGAGTCCGTGTCAGCAGCAGCCAACATTTTCCTGGGAATGGTAACTATGTGCGCAATCGATCGATGTGCTTCCCAAAGACCTGGAAATCCCGATGGCGCCGAGAAATGGGCGTTCTACAAGTGCTTTCTCGATGCTATCCAGTTGTAATGACGGCTGCAACACGTCAACCACGATCCTGAGCGCGATTGGCTCAGGTCACAGTGGCTATGTTACGACTTGCTCCTATGTCAGTTTCGTTGCTCAAAACGTAGACCGAGGGAGAGCCGTCGCCGTGAAGCAGCGCTGACCAGCGAGGAGCACGGGTGCGATGGCTGGGTGACGTAAGCAGAACGTCACCTACACGCGCGCTGCAGCCTTCCAGTTTCAGTCATGCTAAAGTTCCTCAGATAACCCCATTTATCTAGATCCAAAAGTTAATATGGCTCAGGAGAGCTCGCTTCAATTGGCCGATGAAGATGAGCATGTTATATTAAAAGTTTACAACTTGTTTATTGCATTTTTCTTAATTAGAGACTAATTACCTCCTATCACACACCACCCTGTGGTCACCACCGCTGATCCACCACCCGGGAATCCACCATCCCCGAAAGAACCGTCCATTCATTTCAAAACTGCTATTTTAGATATTACTAAAGGTCTTCGTAAAAACATCCGGTATATATACTATACAGGGTGTTTGAGGATTAGCTTCGTGCAATATATGAGATTAAAGGCCTCCGTATAGGCCCTTTTTGGGCCTACGCAGCCTAAATAGGGCTCCATTTTATCTACTACCTCAATAGCTGCGTGCTCGGCGTCACGATCGTAGACTTTACAATGACCAGGCGGATGCCGAGCCAGACAATAAGCAGAGTTAGTTCCTTCAAAGTGACCTTTGTCAATACTGGTGTCGCGGCACTTCTCGTGTTTTATGCGCTGCACTTAGAGCACGAAAAAAATAATTACGCACGAGATATCACGCTCAAAACGACTCAAGGTGATGCTTTAGAAAGCAATAACCGCTTTCGGATCGAAGGACAAGCCCTAAATAGGAAATTAACGAAGTTGTTTACTTTATCTTTTAATTAACAGGGTAGTTAGCACAAAATAATTATCCTGGTTGCGGTAGTGAACCGACGACCACGCATCTAGGCTTCATAATCACTAATATACTGACATGTGTACTTGTCTCCTTGTATGCTGGTATATCAAATCTATGACTCTGGGAACCCAAAGCCGTCTGTATTTCAAACTGCTTATTTTTTAGGCTTCTAATGTTCACGTGAAAAACTGACATCCTGTCATTTTCGTGAACGAGAGAACTGCGCACATCGTACTAAAGATACATGGTTCGTGATGCCATGAAAAGAAAGGTGGAACAGATAAACTCGTCTCAGGAACAGCGGTGTCTGCTTAGATGATATTTTCGAGGTCGGCATCACATGCAATCTGCATTGCCGGTTGACCGTTGCACTTGCGCACAAACAGCTTCCAGTATTACGCCAAGCATATGCATACTGCTTTTCTGTAGCCTTTGCCCTCAGCATCCACATGAACTTCTTGATCTGCGCTGTTAAATTATCAAGAAAGTAGACCGTAGATTTAGCTTCCCTCATAATTTTCTTCTTTTTCATCACCTCATTCTTCGTTACACGCGAAGAAAAACTAAACAGAACTGCCGGGATTCTGCCATGTTTAGTTGGCAGTCTATGAAGGCCTTCTACATCCTGTTTAGTCCACTAAGCCAGATATAATTTCTGTGCAGTAGCATTGATCTTTTGGAACAGCTCTTCATTTTCAACTTGCGCAAGTCGATGTACTTCTAAATTATCCATTCTACTATATTGTTCCAGCCTGTTTATTTGTTGTCGCAGTTCCACGACTTCCCGATCATTGTTCACTGATTTAATCTTTTCAACTGTTTTCTTTAAAGCAACAATCTCGGTTGACCGAATTTTCATTTCTGCTAGTACTTGATTGTACTGATGTGAAAGATGCTGGACAAACTTTTCCATATTTTCCACAGTTCCCTTTACCTGGCAAAGGACATCTAGCTTCTGTTTATTTATTTTATTTATTTATTTATATAGAATACCTACATCGGCCTCTAGGGCATTATTACTAATACTAAATATGGCAGTTCACAAAGCTTTTTGTTGACTTCTATTGGCATCTTTTCAGTGAACGACTGCTCGTTCTGCACCAGCTTTCTTACATTTGGGGGGCCTCGAGCAGCTGAAATTACACATGTTTGACATCTCCAGCTTTTCTTGAGAGTGTCCGCCATTGATTTATAGGTTGTCTTGTTCCTACTAGGACAGGCGCCCACATCATAACCACATCCTCATTCTGAACAGATAAGGCACGAGTCATCTGTTGGAAGTGGCTGCTTACAAACCAGACATATATCGGAAGCAGAATTATCAATAGCACCCGCGAAGGAGAAGCATGCGGCACGGAAGCAGCAGAACCGACTCGAGCGCAGGCTCACGGGCCTGTGCTTGTGCAATCAAAGCAAATCAGTAGTGGTATCCCTGGAATCACTCAGCAGCAGTGGCGTCTAACGTATATATATATATATATATATATATATATATATATATATATATATATATATATATAAACAAAGGTGAAAAGGTGAAAAAACTAACCAGCTTAATACCAGATTTTCTTAGACGTTTGAAAAAGGCCCAGTCGGTGCCACTGCCGCTGAGTGTGCGTCGATTCTTCGTCGGTAGAGCCCTTTTTTTTATCTTCTTGACTGTGATGTAGGGTCCGTGCTGACTTGAGGGCCAACGACAGCTCTTCTTGGCGCTGGAGCGTGATGGTGGCAGTTTCCAAATGTTTACGAGATTCCTGCGTAATAGCAGATTTTCTTAGACGCTTGAGAAAGGTCCCGTCGGTGCCACTGCCGCTGAGTGTGTGTCCAATATATCACCAAGCTGCGATCAGTTCAGTACATCGCCAAGCTGCGATCATATGATCATCATCATCATCAGCCTATATTTATGTCCACTGCAGGACGAAGGCCTCTTACCGCGATCTCCAATTACCCCTGTCTTGCGCTAGCGTATTCCAACTTGCGCCTGCGAATTTCCTAAGCTCATCATCCCACCTGACTTTCTGCCGTCCTCGACTGCGCTTCCCTTCTCTTGGTATCCATTCTGTAACCCCAATGGTCCACCGGTTATCCATCCTACGCATTACATGGCCTGCCCAGCTCCATTTCTTCCGCTCAATGTCAACTAGAATATCGTCTACCCCCGTTTGTTCTCTGATCCACACCGCTCTCTTCCTGTCTCTTAACGTTACTCCTAAGATTTTTCGTTCCATTGCTCTTTGTGCGGTCCTTAACTTGTTCTCGAGCTTCTTTGTTAACCTCCAAGTTTCTGCCCCGTATGTTAGCACCGGTAGAATGCAATGATTGTACACTTTTCTTTTCAACGACAGTGGTAAGCTCCCAGTCTGGATTTGGCAATGCCTGCCGTATGCACTCCAACCCAATTTTATTCTTCTGTAAATTTCTTTCTCATGATCAGGGTCCCCTGTGAGTAATTGACCTAGATAAACATATTCCTTTACAGATTCTAGAGGCTGACGGGCGATCCTGAATTCTTGTTCCCTTGCCAGGCTATTGAACATTATCTTTGTCTTCTGCATATTCATCTTCAACAAAATTCTTGCACTTTCTCGATGAATGTCCTCAATCATTTGTTGTAATTCCTCTCCATTGTTGCTCAATAGGACAATGTCATCTGCAAACCGAAGGTTGCTGAGATATTCGCCATCGATCCTCACTCCTAATCCTTCCCAGTCTAAGAGCTTGAATACTTCTTCTAAGCATGCAGTGAATAGCATTGGAGAGATTGTGTCTCCTTGCCTGACCCCTTTCTTGATAGGTATCTTTCTACTTTTCTTGTGGAGAACCAAGGTAGCTGTGGATTCCTTGTAGATATTTGCCAAGATATTCACGTATGCCTCCTCCACTCCACGTGTCACAAAAGAGCGCGTAAGCAAAGCGCGCGCCGCGTGTCACGCAAGCCAGCGAAAGAAACACGCCGGGCCCGCGTCAGATTCAACAGAGGGGGAGAGCGCACACGCCTCAAACAGTCGACGCGACCAATGGAGTGTAGACATCTAGAATCATAGACGAAGTGACGGTAACCAGAGAGCGAGAGCGCGGGTGCCGAGACACCTTCTCACCCGGCGAGTCGTGAGAGAAAGAGATTACAACAACGTGAGCGTGCGCCAACAGGATGACTCACCAAGCCCCCCCCCCTCCCCCCTCGGCGACACGCTCCGACGGCGGCGGTCGAAGTTGCGAGAAAAGACTACAAGATTGCGAGGCTTTGGCCGTGCTACGAGAGCACGACTCCGATAGGAAGTTTCGAGAACGCCTGTGATGGCTATATAACCACCGTGCGAGAATAAGAAGGGAGTTCAGACTGCTCCGGTAAAGAGATGTAACGTGAAGAAGAAGAGGAATTGCGGAAGAAGGGGATTCCCCGGTGAGCTAGCCGACGAGTTCATCGAGCGTCTGCATTTACGTAAGAAGTTCCTTCTTCGAGATTTCGCCCGAGCTACGCCGAGATCGTCTGACTCCAAGACCAGCACGGGTGAATACGATTGGACACTTAGTGTTCCTATTCACTTTGTACTTTACGTGTTGGACTCTTAGTGCTTGTCGTTAATTATTTTCCTGTGTTTTGTGAATACCCATCTGAATTGTATTGTGTTGTGTCTAGCCTAAGTGTGCAAGTGTGTGTGTGTTAACTGCCTGGTGTGAACAATATAATTTCGTTGTGTTGACAACTCTGGGCTCTGACTCGGTCTTTGGACAGCAACCGGCGTTCGCTGGCACACAAGAGGGCCAATTCTTAATTGTCCTTGCTTTCGTGGGATTATTTTCGGAAGCTGATAAGTCGGCTTTAGAATTTGGTCCGGCGTCTGCACCTCGTTCACTCGGTCTGTGGCAATATTTCTGGCGTACGCGAACAGGACCTTGCTGATGCAAATTGCGTGTCCATAGTAAGAAGAAAGAGCCTTAGGGTCATTTACATTGCTATCGTAAACGATTTTGAGTGTTCCACCACGCTTCGCTAAATAGTTCGATAGTTGAAATTTAGGCAGACATTTTTTGCACGCGGCTCGACTTTTGAAGGGCATAATGGATCTCGAGAAGTTAGTTGCCCTTGGTGAGAAGATAGGTCTTTCGAGAGCTGAACTACGGAAGTGGGTTAGCCAGAAGAAAAAAAAAGCTGTAGAAAGAGAGAAGTTAGCGGCCGAAAGAGCCAAAAAAGAAAGAGAAGCAAAGGAGAGACAGATAAAAGAAGAAAGAGAGGCGAAGGAGCGACAGATAAAAGAACAACGAGAAGCTGACATGGCTGAGAGAGAAAGACAAAGGACAGCACGAGTTAGAACTCTAACGACTTCGTTTGCAGCAGCGCACAGACGAAGACAGTGCTATCGACTCAGGCAAGAGTCGATATCACTGAAAGGGAAGACATTAGCGTCCGTCTGAACCCAAGCAAACTGCTTGTGGCATTCGATGAAAGAAAAGATGACCTGGATGCTTACTTGCACAGATTTGAGACAGTTGCTAAAAAACAGAATTGGCCAGAGGATCAATGGGCCACTGTGTGGAGCACGTGCTTGAGTGGTGAAGCACTTAGCGTGTACGGCAGGCTGACGCCAACCGATGCCGCTAATTAGGGAAGGGTGAAAGCTGCTTTACTGAAGAGATTTAGGTTCACCGTAGAAAGCTTCCGAGGGAAGTTTAGGACAGGAAAGCCCTCCGATGGCTAGACTGCCACGCAATTTGCCACGCGGCTCAGCCACTATTTTGAAAGTTGGACCGAACTTTCAGAGACTGTACAGGAGTACGGAGCGCTTAGAGAGCTTCTGATCTAGGAGCAATTCCTCAACATTTACCACCTGAGCCTGTCACACTATCTGAAAAAAAGGAAAGCTAAATCGCTTCAACATACGTTGGAATTGGCAGACGAATGTTTGGAAGCACAGGGAGGCACCAATCTCTCTAAGATCAGAAAAGAGGGGCCAGAGGACGCAAAGGAACCGGCATCCTACGAAAGAAGAAACCCTCAGAAGCCTGTTCCGAGATGTTATTTCTGTAACCGACTGGGCCATCATGCTAGCAACTGTCGGAGCAATTTTACGCGTCCCATTGAGGTTTTAAATGTGGGCGAACGGGGCACAAAGCAGGTACATGCCGCAACGTAGTGAAGGAAATTCCTCAAGCATCCTGTGTGTATGCCCCACCAAAACACCAAGAAGACGTAAACGATGACTTTGTAGAGCTCCGAGACGGAAAAAGAATTCCATTCGTTAATGCGGTGATGACACAACGCCCAGAATTTCCCGTTACGGGAATGCCTGTGCTTGCCGGAAAAATGGCAAACAAACAAATCACGGTGTTACGAGATTCCGGCACCAGCACAGTGATCGTGCGAAGGGACTTAGTAAAAGGCGAGGAGCTCACGGGCGAAACCACTTTAGTTTACCTGATCGATGGTACGGCTAGGCAGCTTGCCGAAGCCAAAATTGAGGTCGATACCCCCTATTACAGTGGGAATGTCACTGCGCTTTGCATGGACAGCCCACTCTATGACCTAATTTAAGGGACATCGAGGTAGTTCGCGCCCCAGACGATCCGAAACCTTTGGAAGAAGAGTTGAAGATCGAAACATCGACGATTGAAGAGCCACACGGAAATCCATCAGCAGCTGTCGAGAACACCGCGGCAGCTGTCACCCGAGCTGAAGCAAAGGCTCAGGCAAGGCCTTTCCAGCACCTTTCCACGCCCGATTCCGAAAATAAACCGACAGGGACTCATAACAATCCGAAACCCTACCATCGTAAGATAAAGGACAGGAAATTCAAATTTAAAAACCGTTGACGATTAGTGAGTAGTGCAAAGGGTTTTGATTGAGTGCACCAAATGTTTAGTCATATATGAGCAGAGTGATGTTTTCTTTATAAACTACACTGTCGCAGTTTTGTACACTTGTTGCACATGTTATGTTTGGTATGTTGGCCTTGTTATGCGAGATATATGCTATTGTGTAGTGCAAGTGTAATTGTTACGCGAGGGATGTGTTATTGTACAGTACCAGTGTAATTGTTACGCGAGGGATGTGTCCGACGAGAGATGTTACGCGAGGAATAGCCCAAGTGTACTTGCGTGACTTGTTTGTACCCGATGTATCGCGAGTGATGTGTGATTTGTGGTGGACTGATTATAGACCTACCGACTCGTGCGTAGTGGACCTTTGGGCGCGCTTCTTTCGTGTTTTCTTGAATATTATTGCATAATATTCTTAAAGTGGGGGGCAGTGTCACAAAAGAGCGCGTTATCAAAGCGCGCGCCGCGTGTCACGTAAGCCAGTGAAAGAATCACGCCGGGGCCGCGGCAGCTTCAACAGAGGGCGAGAACGCACACGCCTCAAACAGCCGACGCGCCCAACGGAGTCTAGATGTCTAGAAGCATAGAAGAAGTGACGGTAACCAGAGAGAGAGAGAGCGCGCGGGCGCCGAGACACCTTCTCACCCGGCGAGTCGTGAGAGAAAGATTGCTATAACGTGAGCGTGCGCCAAAAGGATGACTCACCAAGTCGAAGTTGCGAGAAAAGACTACAAGATTCCGAGGTTCCCCGGGAACCACCCCCTCGACGACGCTGCGACAGCGGCAGTCGAAAGTGCGAGAAAAGACTAGATGATTCCCAGGCTTTGGCGGTGCCACGAGAGCACGACTCCGATAGGAAAGTTCGAGAACGCCTGTGACGGCTATATAACCGCCGTGCGAGAATCAGACCGCTCCGGTAAAGAGATGTAACGTGAAGACAGACCGTCTGCGGAAGAAGGGGATTCCCCGGCAAGCTAGTCGACGAGTTCATCGAGCGTCTGCATTTCCGGAAGAAGTTCCTTCTTCGAGATTTGCCCCGAGCTACGCCGAGATCGTTTGACTCCAAGACCAGCACGGGTGAATACGATTGGACACTTAGTGTTCCTATTCACTTTGTACTTTACGTGTTGGACTCTTAGTGCTTGTTGTTAATTATTTTCCTGTGTTTTGTGAATAACCATCTGAATTGTATTGTGTTGTGTCTAGAGTAAGTGTGTGTGTGTAATGGCTTGGTGTGAAGAATATAATTTTGTTGTGTTGACAACTCTGGGCTCCAACTCGATCTTTGGACAGCAACCGGCGTTCGCTGGCGCACCAGAGGGCCCATTCTTAATTGTCCTTGCTTTCGTGGGATTATTTTCGGAAGCTTATAATTCGGCTTTGGAATTTGGTCCGGCATCTGCACTTCGTTCACGGGGTCTGTGACAATACGTTTTCGGACCGTCAGATCCCATGTAAACAAGAAAATGCGCGAAGCGCGCACGATCGAGAACAGTAGACGCCCCCATAGCAGTTTCACCGCAATACTCGCCCGCCCCCCTTAGAAAAAAATTCCAGCCTTGCTGCAGAAATTTTACAGACGCTGAGTAACCCGGTCGGGATGCAGAATACGTGCAGACACCTCCCTGTCACCTCCCTGTGGGCAACTGTTACACCCCTTCTGCAGAAAGTCTGCTCACCCTGTGCAGCTGCAGGATGCAGCATGTCTGCAGAAAGTCTGCCGAGACTGTGGTCTCAGGATGCAGCAAATATGCACACATTTGGGAGAATCTGTGTAGCCCACTTATCGGGAATATGCGCGCATGCAAAGAAATAACAGACGAAGTAGTATTCTTTGCAATCTTTATTCGTCTGATTTTTTCATAGCTGCCTGGTTCGAACCAAAAATATATCTTCCAAGGAATGAAGTCGTCAGTAAGGAAGGTAAGCAAAGCTTTAAAAGGCTCTAGTTTAGCTTCATCGTTTGTTGCGCTGTGACATGTGAAGTTTTTGGAAGCTAAAACACAAGTGAAGGGCAAACCAACGTTACTAGTAACGTTGCCCGAAGCGGTACCGGAAACGGAACCGGAAGTGGAACCGGAAGTGGATCCGAACGAGGAGCCGGAAGCGGAAGCCGGCTTCCGGCTTCTGGAAGACGGAGCGTGGCGTACATACACTATACATATACATATATATAGACATATATGTACATATTGAAGTGTTATTGTGGACACCCACTCGAGTTCCTGGCCTGTGCGAAAAGTTGCAGTCGCGTTTTATAGGGCCCTACACTGTTGTAGAGCAAACTTCGCCAGCGAACTACCGCGTCACTCACGCTGTCACGCCTTTCGATGGCCGCTACCGTGGCACAGAAATTGTCCACGTTTCGCGCCTACAGCCATTCCAACGGCGTGCCGCAATGCTATAACCAGCGGCCAGGTTGGCCGCTTCCGCGCAAGGGGGTAATTAGTGTGAGCAAAATATTTATCCTTCATCTTCTTCACCTGTACATAATCATCATCACTGTGCGCGTCGTCTTCGTTCAACGCGTGGCTCAGCCGAACAAAGGCGACAAGACAACAGCTGTGCTGCTGCCTTACAATATATATATTGCGAGACAGCTGTTCAACCTCGACGGTTTATTATGCAAGCCATGTGCTGAAGAGAATGACGCTGGCCATGATGATGAGTATATACAGATGAAGAAGATGAAGGGGTAACATAATGCTCACACAATTACCCCCGCGCATGGAAGCGGCCAACCTGGCCGCTGGCTATGGCGGTGAACGCCGTATGAAAGGCTTTAAACGTGAAACATGCACAATCTCGGTGGTACGGCAGCGGCCGTCCAAAGGCGTAACAACGGGAGTGACACGATAGTTAACTGGCGAAGCCTGTTCCTGAACAGTGTAGGGCCCGACAAAACGGGACTAAAATTTCTCGCATAAGCCAGGAACGCGAACTGGAGTCCACAGCAACACTTCGTCTCCAGGCTGGACGGAAACGACGCGGTGGGATGCATCATGGCGATTTTTGCAGTCTTGTTGACTGGCGTCGGTGTTGAGGCGGGCGTGTTGGCGACACTGGGCAATGCGCGAAACAAATTGCTCACACATTGATGTGGACGAGGGCACGGGGACGTCAAAGAGAGAAACATCGAGGACAGTGATCGGTTGACGACCATACACAAGGAAAAAGGGCGAGTACCCCGTTGTGCGTTGGACGGCCGTGTTGTAAGCGATGGTGACGAATGGGAGAATAACATCCCAATTGGTGTGGTCTGGGTTGATGTACATTGACATCATGTCGAACAGCGTACGATGAAAGCGCTCTGTGGAGCCATTAGTTTGAGGGTGGTAGCTGGAAGTCGTTTTATGGATGGTACTGGACGCATGGAGAACATCGTCGAGAAGTTTAGACAAAAAGGTCCTGCCGCGGTCACTCAATAGGATACGAGGGGCTCCGTGTCGTAAGAAGATGGCTTCCAAGAAAAAGGATGCAACCTCCGCCGCGGAACCGGAGGGTAGTGCGGCTGTTTCAGCGTACCGTGTCAAGTGGTCTACAGCTGTGACAATCCATCGTTCACTGCCAGCCGATAAGGGTAGTGGTCCATACAAGTCGATACCAACGACTGCGAAAGGAGCTTCAGGACACGGGACAGGTTGTAGTAGTCCAGCCGGAGGTGAAGTCAGTCGTTTGCGGTGTTGGGTTGCCACGTATTTGCTACCCTTGTTGCAAGTCCAGGCCAAGAGAAGCCGCTGCGAATTCGCTCATAGGTTTTATGGAAACCAAAGTGACCGGCAGTGGGATCGTCATGAAAGGTCTCCAGTATCTGGGTCCGAATTGATAGGGGAACTACAGGGACCCAACGGTGTCCTTCGGTATGAAACACGTACCGGTATAGCACCGAATTTTCAATCTTGAAGTTCTCCAACTGCCGACGGAGTCGAGCGTTAGGTGTGCGAGAAGATGCCCGAATACGTTCCATAACGGAGTGGCAGTAGGAGCCACTACGTTGGCAATTTGCAAACGTATGAGAATGGCTAGGTGGGAGCCGGTCGAGAGCTGCGAGTGAAGAGAATGCAGGAGACACGTCTGGCGGGTTGCTCATGGAAGGTGGTAAGCAGTAAGTGTTTGAAGACGGTGGTAGGGGACAACGAGAGAGAGCATCGGCATCCTGGTGTTTCTTTCCACACTTGTAGGTTGCGTCGAAGTCGTATTCTTGTAAACGAAGTATGCAACGGCCGAGACATCCCGTTAAATTTTTTAGCGTCGCCAACCAGCACAAGGTGTGGTGATCAGTAACGACCCTAAAGTGGCGGCCGTGCAGATAAGGCCAGAATTTTTGGACGGACCAAACAAAGCAAGGCACTCTTGCTCGGTAATGGTACATTTTTTCTCTGCAGGTGTTAGCGTGGGACTTGCGTATGCGACCACACGTTCTTCCGAAGTTTGTTGACGTTGCGGAAGAACAGAGCCGATACCATGGCCGCTGGCGTCAGTATGTAGAAGAGTGGGTGCGGTGTTGTCGAAATGACAAAGCACAGTGTCGGACCAAGTTCGGACGTAAGGGCACGCTTTAGGGCGTCAAAAGCAGTTTGGCATTCGTCCGACCATACATAGGGAGCTCCAGATGGAAGTAGTTGATGGAGCGGCGCCGCAATGCTGGCAAAGTTACGTATGAAGCGCCGGAAATACGAAGCAAGGCCAAGGAAGCTACGCAAGTCTTTGGCGCGTTGAGGCCTGGGGAAGCCCAGGACAGCGGTAATCTTATCGGGGTCAGGTCGAATGCCCTCCTTGCTGACAAGGTGTCCGAGCACTTTAATGGTTTTGCTGGCGAAGTGGCACTTTTTGTATTCAGCTGAAGGCCAGCAGCAGAGAGGCATGTCAAGACTTCGTCGAGGTGCTGCAAGTGCTGATGGAAGGTCGACGAAAATATGACGATGTCGTCAAGGTAGCATAAGCAAGTCTTACACTTTAGGCCCCGTATTACAGTGTCAATCATCCGCTCAAATGTGGCGGGGGCATTACACAGGCCGAAAGGCATTATGTTAAATTCGTGAAGTCCATCGGGTGTGGCAAAGGCAGTTTTTTCCTTGTTTGCTTCGTGCATGGGGATCTGCCAGTATCCGGAGCGTAGATCAAGGCTGGTGAAATACTCCGCGCCTTGTAATGAATCTAACGCATCATCGATTCGGGGCAGTGGATATACATCTTTGCGGGTTATTTTGTTCAAGGCACGGTAGTCTACGCAAAATCGCACTGAGCCGTCTTTCTTACGCACCAAAACGACAGGTGACGACCAAGGGCTTTGAGGAAGGGCGGATGATGCTTCGTTTCAGCATGTCGGCAACGTGGGTATCGATGATCTGGTGTTCGGCGGAGGAAACACGATATGGCCGCCGGCGCACGATGGAAGTTCCATCTGTGTGTAGGCGATGAGCCGTTGCAGAAGTCTGTCCCAGAAGAGGAGAGTGCATGTCGAAGGAGTCTTTATGCTTGGATAACAACGCCAGTAACTCTTCCGTCTGCTCTGGCGTTAGATCAGTGCTGATTGCACAAGCGAGAACAGAAGCAGGGACCGTATCTATAGCTGTAGGTGCTTGTGAAACAGCAGTAGTCGAGGTAAGCACAGAGACAGGCTGAGTGTCCAAGACGCAAATTACAACAGCGCCTTTAGGAAGAAGTACTGGCTCAGTGGTTGTGTTGAGTACAGACAAAAGTGGCCGTGCCGTTGGTGAAGCGAACAAGGCTAGGTGCTAGAGCAATCCCTTTGGATAGGCAACCAGCTGATGGTACAACTAAAACGTCACCATCGGCGATGTCAGAGTTAACTACAAGAAGTTGTTCGCGGCCAGAAGACACCATACAGTCGTCAGCAGTTCGTAAGCGAAGGCGCGGGTCGGGCACGTCGTCGGAATTGCTGGTCTCGGTCAAGTTAACGAGGCGTTGACGGCACGAAATGAAAACAGACGCCGAAGAAAGTCCCACTCTAGTATAAGTACGTGAGCACAGGAAGTCAACACGGCAAACTGGATATGGTGGCGAATCCCGTCAATCGAAACTCGAACGGTGCATTGCGCCGATGGCCGAATCAAAACATTATTTGCTCCATGTAGAATAGCTCCATTGTAAGGTGTAGTAACCTTGCGTAGACGAGAGCACAAGTCAGCGTGAATAACAGAAATAGCTGCGCCCGTATCAATCAATGCAGGAACTGGTACACCTTCTACGCACACTAATAAAGTATTGGCCGGGCACACTGGAGGAATTGTAGTCTGTGCGGGCCATGCAGCTTTAATTCCCTCCAAAAACTGCACCATCTAGTTTTCCAATCGGTAGTCAGGAGTGCGAGAGGCCGGTAGCAGAGGTGACGTCGAGCGTCGGAGAGGGGAAGGCGAGCGGCGGCGCCCTGGACGGTAGTTGCGAGGCTCTTCGGGATTTCGAGGCGGAGTAAGTGAGCGTTGGGGTAGCCGGCGCTGGGAGGGACTCGGAAGAAGCAATGGGTCTCTCTCGTAAACATCGTAACCACGGCGTTCGTCCTGTTGTCGTCTTCGACAAAAGCGCGATATGTGCCCGCGAATGCCGCAATAATAACAAATGGGGCGGGGCGTAGGCCGGGTAGGGTAATATGCTGTGGCAGGTGCACGGGGTGCCAGAGTCACCAGATGGTTGGGAGTAGCAGGAGCAGGAGGCGTTGTTTGAACGAACGCTGGTGGCATAGCCGCAACCTGAGCATGCGAGGGCGCCAGCGAAGGAGGGGCACAGCCCACAGTGCAGGTCATGGAGGGCAGCTCCTCATTTATGATGTCGCGCAGGCCAGGAACCGAAGGTTGCGGCTGAAGAACGGGAGGACTGCGCAGGCCGTACACTTGGAGCTCTTCGCGTATGAGAGTCCGAATCAGGACACGCAGGTCCGTATCCGAGGAAGGAGGGGTGTCACAGGCGACAGGTTGTAAACGGATGGCCTGCAGGGCGTCCAGATGCTGGCAAGTCGCGATAAAATCGTTAACGGTAGTTATGATGATGTTCGCCCGAGCGCAGGCGCTCGCGAGAAAGTATGGAAACCACCCCAATGTCTTGTACGATGAGGTTGTAAACGGATGGCCTGCAGGGCGTCCAGATGCTGGCAAGTCGCGATAACATCGTTAACGGTATCTATTTATGTTCGCCCGAGCGCAGGCGCTCGCCAGAAAGTATGGAAACCACCCCAATATCTTGTACGTAGACGCGGCCAGCACCTCAAGAAGCACCGCATTCGTCACCAGCGTAGTCGACAATCACGGGACCGAAATAAATGCATCGTCGGTTTCCAGAGTGAGCGCTGCGGAGGCAGAGGAACTAGCGACAGCGTTAGCCATCACGACGAGACCGCAGTGGGATTGCATCCTCGTTCTGACGGACTCTCAGGCGGCATGCAGAAATTACTCCAGGGCCAAAATTTCCAAGGCTTCACATCGCATTCTGAATGGAGCGCACCAGCTGCCACCATACATACAAATCGTGTGGACTCCGGGGCATGAGTCCTTACGCGGCAGTCAGCAGGCACACGCCTACGCCCGAGCGCATGCACACCGGGAGCCGAGGGATGACCGCGCCGAGCAGTTCCAACCAAAGCCCATACCATTAACGTACACTCACATCCTAGAACACTATCGCCTTTCACGAAGAACACTACCCCCACCTCATAATGCTCTGACGCGAGAGGAAGCCGTAATATGGCGAAAACTCCAAACAAACACATATCCACATTTGAGTCTTTACCACGCCATACACCCTGCGCTGTATTCCCATAAATGTCCACACTTGTGATCAATGTGCAACACTTTAACACATGGTATGGGCTTGCGCAAACACACCACAGCTAACACGCATAACACACCCCACCACACGGCAATTGGAGGCAGCGCTGTCCAGCTCCGACTCGACGGACCAGCTCAACCTGATCAATCGAGCGAGAAGGGCAGCTAATGCCGCTGGACTCCTGGACTGAGGGGACCACCGCTGCAGAGCGGAGGAGCTACCTACGCTCGCGTGCTCTTTTTATTAAAATTTATTCTCTCTCTCTCTTAACGGTATTTGGATTCTTGATGGCCAGTGCGTTGAACGCGACGTGGGCAATGCCCTTGAGGATATGACGAACACGATCACATTCAGTCATGGCTGCGTCAACCCGGCGACAAAGGGCGAGGACGTCCTCAATATAAGAGGTATATGTTTCCCCGGGAAGTTGCATGTGTACATTAAGCTTTTTCTTGGCTACCTCAGAGCGGACGTTTGGGGCGCCGAAAGTTTGCCGAAGCTGGTGTCTGAAAGCCGCCAAGTCAGGCAAGGAGCTCTCATCATTAAGAAACCAAGTCCTGGCAACGTAAGTGAGGTAGAATGCGACGCTCCGAAGTTTGTGAAAATCATCCCACCGGTTAGACTCACTCACTCAGTCATAATTGTCCAGTCAGTCGTCAACGTCTTCACTAGGAAGGCCAGCGAACATGGTGGGATCGCGCTGCCGCGCGCTGACGGTCCATGAAGGAGCGGCCGGTGGGGTAGAGACGGTGACGCTGGGGGCTCCTGGTGGATCTTCTTGGGGCATGGTGGCGGAAAGGCGAGGCAAGTGGCGACTGGAACGAAGCTCCAGGGAAACTCGAAGTCGTAGAGGACCAAGGGATTGAGAGCAGCCTCCACCACTTGCCAGACAGCTGTTCAACCTCGACGGTTTATTATGCAGGCCGCGCGCAGAAGAGAATGACGCTGGCCATGATGATGAGTATATACAGATGAAGAAGATGAAGGGGTAATATAATGCTCACAATATATATTGTCGCGAGAGGAAAAGGCAGGCAGTCAGTTCCGAGCGAACGGCTGTTTACTGTTTTTGGCCGCAGCAGCCAACAACACTTCTTCGTCCTCGTTCTCTAGCGTTACTAACGTGTGGCATTACCCCTCCCTCCAAAAAAAGAGGCATTGTCTCGATGTCGCTGCACGAAAGAACAGTGAAAGTTAAGCCACGAAAGTGGGTGAGGGGTTAAATACCACAGGGAGAAAATAAAAGAAATGAAAAAGACAACGGACGTGAGCACAGGCACCGCACCACAAAGTTTGTGAACTGGCATCAGCGCGAGTGGTAGGGCTTCATCCTGGAGACGTGAACAATGTCGGAGGAGCGTGGTCTACGCGATTGGTGCGATGATTCTGCTGGGACAACTTCGTAGTTGACTTGACTTATGCGATGAAGAACTATGTAGGGCCCAAAGTAACGGCGCAATAATTTTTCTGAGCGGCCTCGTAGACGTATAGGGGTCCAAATCCACACGAGATCTCCTGGCTTGTATGTTACGACTCGGTGGCGTATGTTGTATCGGCAAGCGTCTTGACTTTGCCGAGATAGAATTCGTTGCCGTGCAAGGTGCCGCGCTGCTTCAGCACGCTGAACAAAAGCGTCCGTATCTGGGGCGGTCGTATCAGACGAAGTTGGTAGAAGCATAACGTCGAGCATAGTGACGACGTCGCGTCCGTAGACCAGACGAAAAGGAGGAAACTCGGTGGTTTCTTGAAGCGCAGTGTTATACGCAAATGTCACATACGGGAGCAGCTCGTCCCAATTCTTGTGATCCGTGGCGACATACATGGAAAGCATATCTGCAATCGTTTTGTTGAGACGCTCAGTTAACCCATTGGTCTGTGGGTGGTACGCAGTTGCCGTACGGTGCGTTGTACCACTCAGCTGCAGAATATCTCTGACCAACTGCGCAGTGAAGGCCGTACCACGGTCTGTGATGACGACAGATAGAGCACCATGTCGCAGGACGATATTTTTGACGAAGAAGTTGGCCACATCCGAAGCAGTAGCTCGTTGAACGGCTTGGGTTTCGCAATATCTGGTCAAGTAATCGGTGGCGACAACAATCCAGCGGTTGTCAGCTGAAGACTTGGGAAACGGGCCGAGTAAATCCATCCCGACCTGTTCAAAAGGTGAGCAAGGAGGTCGTACAGGCTGAAGCAGACCGGCTGGTTTCATTGGTGGAACTTTGCGACGTTGGCAATCACGACAAGTTCGGACGTACTGCCTCACGCTTTTTGTGAGTTTTCGCCAGTAGTACTTCTTCTTGATCCTTGCCAGAGTACGCGTGAAACCAAGATGCCCGGACGTGGGTTCGTCGTGGCATGCACGTAAAATGTCGTCGCGGAGAGAAGCGGGAACAACGAGTAGAAAAACGGTTTCCGTGGGATGAAAGTTCCGCTTGTAGAGGATGTCGCTGCGTAGGCAGAAAGAGGACACGTGACGCGCGAACTGCCGCGGGGGTTGTTGGCGGCGTCGTTCAAGGTATTCAATCAGGGGTTGCAGCTCTGAATCCTGGCGTTGCTGTTGAGCGAGGTTTGGAGATGGAAGACTACAAAGAAAACCTCAGTCCTCGTCAGTATCTGTTGGTGCGGGTTCGACGGGGGCGCGGGAGAGACAATCGGCGTCAGTGTGTTTCTGACCAGACTTATAGACAATTGTCATGTCAAATTCCTGTATCCGAAGGCTCAATCTTGCGAGACGTCCCGAAGGATCCTTGAGATTCGCCAGCCAACAGAGAGAGTGGTGATCGCTGACGACTCGGAAGGCGCGTCCGTACAAGTATGGTCGGAACTTCTGGATAGCCCACACGACCGCCAGACATTCTTTTTCAGTTGCTGAGTAGTTTTTTTCAGCAGCAGACAACGTGCGGCTGGCATAGGCAATAACGCGCTCAACACCAGCTTGAAATTGTACGAGTGTGGCTCCGAGACCAACGTTGCTAGCATCAGTATGCACTTCTGTGTCGGCCTCTGTGTCAAAATGACCAAGGATCGGTGGTGTCTGTAGACGTCGTTGAAGGTCGTGGAAAGCGTCGGATTGAGCCGGGCCCCAAATAAATGTCACGTCGTTCTTGATGAGTCCTTGCAAAGGTTCGGCAATCTCAGAAAAATTTGGCACAAAACGGCGGTAATAAGCACAAAGCCCTAGAAATCGGCGTACATCGTGCTTTGTCTGCGGTATCGGGAACAAACGAACTGCCGTGGCTTTGTCAGGGTCAGGGCGAATACCGGTGTTGCTGACAATATGACCCAGAAATTTAAGCTCCTCGTATCCGAAGTGACATTTTTCGGGCTTCAGAGACAGGCCGGCGGTGCGGATGGCCTGAAGAACAGCCTCAAGCCTCTCGATGTGCTGCTCAAACGTGGTTGAAAAAACAACTACATCGTCTAAGTAGACTAAACACGAGTGCCACTTGAGGTCAGATAAAACTGTGTCCATCATGCGTTGAAATGTGGCCGGAGCGGAACACAGTCCAAAAGGGAGGACCTTAAATTCATAGAGGCCGTCCGGTGTTATAAACGCCGTTTTTTCCCGGTCCCGTTCGTCAACTTCAATCTGCCAGTACCCGCTACGTAGATCCATTGAAGAAAAGTAACGGGCATGCCGCAGACGATCCAAGGAGTCGTCAATCCGAGGAAGTGGATAAACGTCCTTTTTCGTGATCTTGTTCAGTTTGCGATAATCTACACAGAATCGTAGTGAACCGTCTTTCTTCTTAACTACTACAACAGGTGATGCCCAAGGACTTGTCGATGGTTGAATGACATCATCATCCAGCATTTGCTTAACTTGATGACGAATAGCATCCTGTTCTCTCTGTGACACGCGGTAAGCGTGTTGGCGAACAGGTTGGACGGTCGGTTCAGTGATGATTCTGTCCTTGGTTAGAGGAGTCTGCTTGACCTTCGAGGTGGTGGCAAAACAGTCGTTAAATGATGATAGTAGGCTGAGGAGCCTCTCCTGTTGGGGTTGTTTCAGCTGTGGATTGACGTTGATGTGACTGGTCAAGTCCACATCGCTGTTTTCCTGCATCGAGATTGTCGTTACCGAAGCACATGCGTTGGACTCGTCCACTGTTTCAAAGTAGGCAATGGTGGTATGCTTCGCAAAGTGCTTGTATTCGCCGCTGAAGTTAGTAACTAGGATCGTGGTTTGCCTATTTTGGAGCTCTACGAGACCTCGTGCGACGCCGACTTCTCGATCCAGCAAAATGGTGAGGTTACCTTCGGCGATGCCCATATCTAGGTGGTCTTGAGGGCACTCAACAAGGACGAAGATGCTACTTCGAGGCGGTAACGTTACGCAGTCATCGACCACGCGTAAAGCCGCGCGATGATGTTCATCCTTAACACCAGAATCCGAAGAAACATTCTTCGAAAAAGTCACGAACAAGTCACGCAGATTAATGATCGCCCCATATTCCTGAAGAAAATCCATGCCCAATATAACCAGTCGAGAACACTTGGGCAGCACAAGGAAAGACGCTACGAAGGTCGAAGTATAAATTGTAAGTCTGGCGGTGCATCGTCCAATGGGTGACACGAGGTGTCCTCCAGCCGTGACCAGATGTGGGCCGTCCCACGCTGTCAGCACTTTGCGTAACCGATTGGCCAGCGAGGCACACATAACCGAGTAATCAGCTCCCGTATCGACAAGTGCAGTCACCGGATAAAAGTCGACGGAAACAGTAATAACAGCAGAAGCTCTTTTGGCGGTTTCGAAGGAAGGCGTCAGCGGTACGTCGCGAGGGGGTGGCGTCGGCGGAGGATATTTCACGGTTCGCATGACAGCGGCCTCACCCCCGGAGGTCGCCGTTTTCAGTTTCCCCGGCGCGGGCTTCCGCCGGTGACTCCAGTGGAATCAAAGGCGGGTCGAGCGCGGTTTGGTGATGTGTGCCGACGAGGTGACGGCGACCGCGACTGTCTTCTCTGAGGGACAGGAGGAAGACGGTTGCTTTCCAAGTACTCCTCGATTTCCTGTGGGCGTTCGCCATAGCGCGGGCAACGGGCGTCCGGATGGTATCCCCGCAAACCAATCCGTCGGTAATGGCAGTCACGATAGAAGTGTCCAGCCTCCCCACAGTGATAACACAACGGACTGTTGTCGGGAGCGCGCCATACCGTTGACTTCCGCGGACCAGGACGAAAGTCTGATTGGAGAGTCGTGCGGTGGCTTGGGCTTGGGAAGCGTCGAGGGGGCCCTGTAGGTGGATGCGGGAAACGGGCCGTCGACGGCGTAGAAACCCGAAGAGCATCGGCGTACGAGAGCGTGGGAGGTTCGGTGCGCGTTGGTGGAGAGGGATGAACCACCTGCCTAATTTCCTCCCGAATGACGTCCGTAAGAGCCGCGGCACTCGGAGGTGCCGATCCATAATGCCTCTGGAGTTCTTCTCGAACAACCTGCCGTATTAGTTCGGTAAGGGACTCCCTGTCATCCCTTGCAGGTACAAGCGAGCATGCCGCAGTCATGGTGGTCTGGCGTTCATACTGCGATAGCCGCTGCCGAAGCATGCGCTCCATGACTGTTGCCTCACGGACGAACTGAGACACCGTTGTAGGAGGATTGCGCACGAGGCCCGCGAAAAGCTGTTCTTTTAGCCTCGCATTAACATGCGCACCTTCTTGTCTTCTGGCATTAGTGGGTCGGCCCGACGGAACAATCGTGTCATGTCTTCTACGAACATGGCGACGGTTTCGTTCGGCATTTGGAACCTGGAAGATAGTGCCTGTTCTGCTCTTTCTTTCCTTTCGGGGGTACTGAAGGCGTCACGAAGCAGGCAGTAAAACTCCTGCCAGCTGGTAAACGAAACTTCGTGGTTCTCGTACCATACCCTTGCCGCGTCTAAAAGGGAAAAGTAGACGTTCTTCAACTTACGGCGATCATCCCAGTCATTAAAGGTGGCGACCCGGTCGAAATGGTCTAACCAGTCTTCTACGTCCTCAAAGGCGTCGCCGTGGAACGGGTTAGGCGTGCGAGGCGCGTTGACAATGCAAGGTACAGCAGCATTTGGGATCTCCTCGGTTTGGGTTGCGGTTGTTGTTGCCATCTTCCTCGCAGAGTTTGCCAGGGGACTGTACTGCGGTGGAAGACCTTGGAGGCGACGGCTGCTTCGATGGATTTCTGCAGTCTCTGAGGTACTGGCGTTGGTAGCTTCTGGTTCAGGACCAGCAGGCATAGGGCGTATGTGTACCCAGCACCTCCACCAGTTTGTCGCGAGAGGAAAAGGCAGGCAGTCAGTTCCGAGCGAACGGCTGTTTACTGTTTTTGGCCGCAGCAGCCAACAACACTTCTTCGTCCTCGTTCTCTAGCGTTACTAACGCGTGGCAATATATATATATATATATATATATATATATATATATATATTGTTACGAAGCACTTGGGGAAGTACGCGTTCGCGACTAGCACGATAAAGCAGCGAGAGGTAGCACAGCCGATCGAACACGACACACAGCTTATCTCTCTCGTCGTTCTCTCTCACAGACACATCCCCACTGCTCCTTATTTCACAGTACAGTTATCTCCCCCGCGAAGAAAGAAGCCGTCCCGGCGACCTAGGGGTAGGACAAGACAGGCGGATCATAGTACGGCTTGAGACGCTGGACATACACAATGTCGCGTCCTCGACGGCGATGATCCAAAGATAGCTCGAGCGGTTCCACGATATAGTTGACTGGAGACGTTTGCTCCATCACGCGGTAGGGGCCCTGGTACTTTGACGCCAGTTTCGGTGACAGTCCAGGGGTAGGGGCTGGAACCCAAAGCCACACTAGCGAGCCAGGAGCATAGGATGCAGGAGCATGGGAAGTTTCTCGATGGTGCTTCTGGCGTTGCTGGTCTTCTGACGTAAATATACGGCATAGCTTGCGACACTCTTCTGCGCGTGCAGCAGCTTCAGCCAAGGTAGTGGTTTCTGTGTCGCCAGGGCGGTACGAAGGATAGTGTCCATTGTGGAAAAAGGTTCGCGTCCGTACAGGATAAAGAAGGGCGAAAATCCCGTGGTCGTCTGCGTGGCGGTATTATAAGTGTAAGTCAGAAATGGTATAGAACATGGTCCCATTTGGTTTGGTCGGATGCAACGTACATGGCCAGCATGTCACCAAGAGTTCGATTAAAGCGCTTGGTCATGCCATTGGTCTGCGGATGGTATGCAGTAGTGGTGCGATGAATAATGCGGCATTCTTTGAGGAGAGCCTCGATGACGTCGGAGAGGAAGACGCGGCCTCTGTCACTAAGTAATTCCCTGGGAGCTCCGTGGCGAAGGATGATGTGGCGCAGGAGAAACAAGGCGACGTCACGTGCAGAAGCGCTGGACAAAGGGGAAGTTTCCGCATAGCGCGTAAGATGGTCGATGGCCACGATTACCCAGCGGTTGCCGTCTGATGTGGTTGGCAAAGGTGCATAAATTTCGATGCGTACTCGATCAAAAGCACGTGCTGGGCAAGGCAAAGGCTGCAATGGAGCGGTTGAACGACGAGGGGGATCTTTGCGGCGTTGGAAAACGAGACAGGACCGGACATAATGACGGATGAATCGGTACATCCCTCGCCAGTAGTAACGAAGGCGTAGACGCGCGTATGTCTTTAGTACACCTGCATGTGCGCACTGGGGATCGTCGTGGAACGCTGCACAAATATCCGAACGTAGATGTCGAGGGATGACAAGCAAACATTTGCGGCCGTCCGGGAGGTAGTTACGACGGTACAAGAGCCCGTCGCGAATGGAGAAGTGATGTGCTTGGCGACGTAAGGCACGATCGGTTGTGGTTGTCGCTGCGGTGGACAAGAAACTGAGCACTGACACAACCCAAGGGTCTTTCTTCTGCTCCAGAAGGATATCGGTGGCAGCAAGGGAAGACTCGGACAATGGGGCCTTCGGGGAGGTAACCTCGTCTGTTAGTGGCAAACGAGACAAGGCATCCGCATGCGGGTGTTTTCGGCCAGAACGGTACAGCACTCCAATGTCGTACTCCTGCAGTCGAAGCGCCCATCAAGCAAGATGACCGGATGGTTCTTTTAAGGACGACAGCCAGCACAGCGAATGGTGATCAGTAATCACGTCAAATGGGCGGCCATAGAGATACGGGCGGAACTTGGTTATGGCCCAAATTATAGCCAGGCACTCTTTTTCAGTTACTGAATAGTTCAATTCAGGTTTAGTGAGTACACGACTGGTGAAGGCGACGACGTACTCATCGAAGCCAACGTTTCTCTGAGCAAGAACGGCACCAAGGCCGACGCCACTGGCATCCGTGTGGATTTCTGTTGGAGCGCTTGGGCCGAAATGGCGCAGGATTGGGGGAGACGTCAAGAGACGACGCAGCTTCGTGAATGCCGCATCGCAATCCGGTGACCAGGTCGACAAGTTGTGGTCACCACCAAGAAGCTGCGTTAAAGGTGCTATTATGGTGGCGAAATTGCGGATGAAACGGCGGAAGTATGACGCTAACCAAAAGAAGCTGCGCAGGTCTTTCAAGGTCCTTGGTCGTGGAAACTGGGCAACAGCTTGTAGTTTCGCCGGATCAGGGAGTACACCTTCTTTCGACACGACATGGCAGAAGATGACCAGCTGCCGGGCGGCGAAGCGACACTTCTTCATGTTAAGCTGGAGGCCAGCATCGGCTACGCATTTGAGGACGCGTTCAAGTCGAAGTAAGTGGGAAGGAAAGTCCGGTGAAAAGATAACGATGTCGTCCAGGTAACACAGGCATATCTGCCATTTGAGGCCGCGCAAGATGTTGTCCATCATTCTTTCAAATGTGGCAGGCGCATTACACAGGCGAAATGGCATCACAGTGAATTCAAATAAACCGTCGGGTGTGATGAAGGCCGTTTTTGGGCGGTCTGACTCCGCCACAGGCACTTGCCAGTACCCGGATCGCAAGTCTAAAGATGAGAAGAATTCGGCTCCTTGGAGGCAGTCTAGCGCGTCGTCAATGCGAGGTAGTGGATAAACGTCCTTGCGGGTGATATTATTGAGGCGCCTGTAGTCCACGCAAAAGCGAATTGTGCCATATTTCTTTTTGACAAGCACTATACAGGAGAAGCCCAGGGACCGTGCGAAAGTTGTATGACACCGCGTTGGAGCATGTCTCCAACGTGCTCAGCGATGACGTCACGCTCCGTGGCGGATACATGATACGGCCTCTGGCGTAAAGACGCATGGTTGCCGGTGTTGATTTGATGGACAACAGTGGAAGTACGACCTAAGCGAGATGGTTGGAGGTCGAATGAAGTGCGAAAGCGGTCAAGGAGATCGGCGATCTGGGCGTACGACTTGGAGTGAGGTTGTGATCAATACATCGGGAAAATGTTGGGTCACATGGCGGCGTCGGAGGAGAAACTTGAAGGGCCATAGCGTCGACCTGAGGAGAATCCGGTTCGCCAGGCACATGATAAAGGAAGCTTGGCTCGATTGCATCAGCATAACCAAGACACTCATCGTGGAGCAGTCTAGCAGTGCAAGGAAACAGGTTCGAGACATAAAGTGCGCTGGAACCGTGTCGAATGGCAAGAAGGGCAAAAGGAAGCAAGAAGGAATGACGGCGAAAAACAAGTTTAGACTGCGTGAAAAGAACTGTGGAGTCGGAAAACCCAACGCAGGAAACGGGCACAAGTACGGCAGAGTATGGAGGAATCTCGGTGTCGGCGGTGACGAGCACACGACCGGAAGCGTCATCAGTATCTTCAAAAACGTTGGGGCCGAATGGCGACAGAGCGAGTTCAGCACGGGCACAATCTATAACGGCACGATGAGATGACAGAAAGTCCCATCCTAAAATCATGGCATGGGAGCAGCGGGGCAGAATAGCGAACTCAACACGGTATAAAGTGCAACTTATAAGAACACGCACGGTACACTTCCCTAAGGGTTCAATCGGCGCCGCGCTTGCTGTGCGTAATGAAACAGCAGAATATGGCGTCGCGACTTTTCTTTGTTGAAGACGAAGCTGATTCGAAATCACTGATATTGCTGCTCCCGTGTCTACAAGCGCATGGACGGCAATGTCTTCTGCATAAACTTCAAGGACGTTCGCAGGAAAAAAATTAGGTCTTGAGGAGTTCGTTGAGATCGCAGTTCTTGCCTCCGGAACCGCGTTCCTTAGTTTTCCTCTCGGAGAGCTTCAGGGCGGCGGGCAAGCGGCGACAGAGAACGCCGACGGGGTGACGGAGACCGACGGGTATTGAAGGTTCGGGAAGCAGGAGGTTACGCTTCGAATTGCTGAGCGGCAGAAGCGGAACGGAACGGAGAGTCGAAACCGTTGCTTGGTGCCCTCGGAGAATCCGAAGGATACCACCCGCGCCGGTGGCAAAACCGTGCTACATGCCCAGGCAGGCCGCAAGAATAACAGATAGGGCGGTTGTCATGGGTGCGCCATGGATTGAGAACAGCGGGCTGAGACTGATGGATATATTGGCGAGGTGGGCGCACGGGCTGCTGTGGCGGCCAGTAGCTGCTTGGAGGTGCATATGTTGCAGCCACTTGTGGAGGTGAGGGAAAAGCGCTGGTAAGTCTGGATTGAATAGCTGCAGACGGAGGCCTTGGATTTGCGACAACGGCAGCGTAGGTTAGTGGAACAGGCGTAGGAGGCGGTTGATGAGCAAGTGGCACGGTGCTAGCGACTTGGTCTTGTAGCACCTGACGGAGATCAGGAGACAAGGGTGACTCCGACGCTTGACTGGCTGGCAGACGAGAGAGTTGGCGTGCCACTTCTTCTCGTACAAATTGCTTGATTTGGTCGAAGATTGCTGAACTGGAAGATGAGCACTGACACCCTCACTCAGAGCTGAAATCGCGACGTCAGGAGCGGAAGCTCAGCGCGTAGAAAGCCGTTGTTTGCGTAGCTTTTCATAGCTCTGGCAAAGCGAGGTGAGGTCATTGACCGTCTGAGGATTCTTTGCCAAGAGCATTTGGACCCAGCACCTCCACCAAATGTTACGAAACACTTGGGGAAGTCAGCGTTCGCGACTAGCACGATAAAGCAGCGAGAGGTAGCACAGCCGATCGAGCACGACACAAGGCGTATCTCTCTCGTCGTTCTCTCTCACAGACACATCTCCACTGCTCCTTATGTCACAGTACAATATATATATATATATATATATATGTGTATGTGTGTATATATGTATATGCATCGCTCAGATACGCTGAAGTCGTCGCGAGGCCCCACCCACTCTCTGCTCATGCACCCCTTACTTATGCCGACGTCGTGGCTAGGCCTCCAGTGCAGCCCTCTATACAGGCCTATCACCAGCCGCTCCATACAGGGCGTGCTTCGACGTGGACGGGACCAGCCACAGCGAACCGGTTGCCTACGTCTGACAACCGGCCTATATGCTTTACCTGCGGCTACGCCAGTCACGTGGCCCGTTTCTGTAATCGTGTGCGTTGCATCATTCTATGACCAACCATTCGCCCCGTCCATATTACGACCCACCTTCCGGTGTGTCACCAACATACCGCCCGCCGCCAACACCCGCGTTCCAAATCTCCGCGCCGGCGCTCGCTATCACCGATGCGGCCTCGTGCCGGCCCTCGGGATGAGGAAAACTAACAGTCGCAGTCCAAGAGGCAAGGGCTGCGACAACGTTGAACTGCACAAGTCCTCATTGCAGCCCATCCAATGTGATAGACGTGTTTGTCGACGGTGTCCACGCCTCTGCACTCGTGGACACAGGAGCAGCCGTATGTGTTATGGACGCTACACTTTGCCGCTTACTTCGGAAAGTCACGACACCCCTGTCCGGACTATCCCTTCGAACAGCCAGTGCTCAGCATATTCGAACCTTGGCGTCTTGAACTGGTCATGTAGAAATTCAGGACGTTGTATACGCCATAAAATTCTTCATTATTTCCTCCTGCTCTCACGATGTCATCCTCGGCTGGGATTTTCTCTCGCGCTACAATGCCGTTATCGATTGCGCACGGGCCGAAATAGAACTATCGCCGCTGCTAGATTTGACGCCCACTGACGCTCCGTCGTTTTGCAGGAAACTGGTCGTCGAAGCCGACATACAGTTTGCTCCCAACGCCTCAATGATCGTGTCCATACCCTGCAGTGGCCTCTCGGACGCCATTGCATTAATTTTGCCTTCTGGCTGTTTCCGCGCACTGAAGGGCCTGTTGCTACCTTTTGCGACCGTGGACATCCTCAAGGGCACTAGCCCAATTTTCGTTTGCAACCCATCCCCATACCCTGTCATGCTGCTCCGAGGAGAATGTGTTGGTACCGTGGAAGCCATCGACGACGTGCAAGTTATCAATGTGCCCGACTACCCGAATTGCACCACCTACCGTACGCTCAGTGCTGTACCTACATCTGGCGCATTGCCCCGAGATGTATTTGGTTCCTCCATCGCTGGGACCCTTACAGCGGCCCAGCGTTCCCAGATGCTGTCCCTCCAGGATGAATTTCGTTCGTCTTTCGACGTGGGTCAAGCTTCCTTGGGTCGGACTTCAACTGTCTGGCTCTCACCCACCAGTGCGACAGCGCCCGTATCGCGTTTCTGCCAGCGAGCGTCAAGTGATTAACGAGCAAGTCGACGACATGCTTCTGCGCGAAGTAATTCGAACCTCGAAAAGTCCATGGGCTTCTCCTGTCATCCTTGTTACAAAGAAGGACAGCTCCGTAAGGTTTTGCGTCGATTATCACCGGCTCAACAAGATCACTCGCAAGGACGTCTACCCCCTGCCACGCATAGACGACGCAATTGACTGCCTGCAAGGAGCCGAGTTCTTTTCATCTCTAGATTTGCGCTCCGGGTATTGGCAAGTGCCTATGGAAGAAGTCAATCGGCCGAAAACAGCCTTTATCACGTCCGACGGCTTGTACGAGGTTAACGTCATGCCGTTTGGACTCTGTAATGCGCCCGCGACATTCGAGCGCATGATGGACACAGTTCTGTGAGGCTTAAAGTGGCACACATGTTTGTGTTATCTGGACGAGATTGTAGTTTTCGCGCCCGACTTCACCACGCACCTCGAACACCTCCGGCGTGTTTGGACGTGTTTATCGAACGCCCGCCAACAATTAAACATAAAGTGCTGCACGGCAACTCACAATACTTGGCTATGTCGTATCCAAGGACGGAATTGTCCCCGACCACGACAAACTTCGCGCCGTTGCCGAACTCCCCAAGCCAACGTCCATCAAAGAATTGCGCAGTTTCATCGGCCTGTGTTCGTACTTCAGACGCTTCATTCGAAATTTTGCCGCCATCGTATCGCCGCTCCTCACCTCGTGGTCAGCAGAGTGCGACGAGGCGTTCACGAGTATTCGTCGTTTGCTGACTTCCCCCGCAATTTTGCGCCACTACGACCCGACGGCCCCTACAGAGATCCACACAGATGCCAGCGGTGTTGGCCTTGGCGCTGTCCTCGCGCAACGCAAGCAAGGGTTCCCTGAGTATGTCGTTGCTTATGCCAGGCGAACGCTTACGAAAGCCGAGAATAATTACACCCAGGCGCGGATCCAGGGGGGATGTCCGGATGTCCTGACCCCCCCCCCCCCTCAGATTTCTGCATCGCCCCCTCGTTCAAAGGGGGATGGCCCTGTCGCAAGAAAATATAACCACCAGCATTCTTCAAAAGTATATTTCGCGAGTACCACTGATATCAGCCATGTAGAAGTACAGCTAGCTCGCTCACAAGCTTAGTTGTATTCCGTCGGGGTGTGGTGTCACGAAGTTGCCGCAGTTATTTTTTCTCATGAACACCTTGAACCTCCTGGCGCCGGCAGTGCATTACTCGTCCAGTAGGTGGCGTCGAATGAACGAAGGGACGTCCCTTTTGCCAAACACGCCGATGTCCGCGCGAGAGCCTTCGCGCCTGATCAACTTAGTTGCCCCTTGGGGTGTCATCGGTTCCGCGACCAACCTGCTTAATGAAAGAGACCACTTGCGGAAGTGTTCATATACAGGGTTTGTCCGAAAAGTAATGTCAGTGATTATATTGTGAAGCGACTAAACATCGCAGCGCGCTAAGACCATTTGGGATTGGTGGAAGGGGAAGTTAGCATACGCACGCGTGGTCGCTCAGTCGTCTGCGACAATCTGGAGAGTAAGGACAAGGTTTTTCGTCAACTCATCTTTATTTACCGTGCAAGCCGTAATGCAGCGCTCGTTGGAACAAAGGATTGCCATTGAGTTTTGTGTGAAACTCGGCAAGTCTGCAGTGGAAACTTTTCCAATGATAAAGACAGCTTTTGGTGATAATTGTTTGTCAGTACGTCAAGTTTACCGGGGGCACAACGTCTTTTTAGAAGGTTGTGAAGAGGTCAGCGATGAAGCCCGCGCTGTACCGCCATCAACGACCATCAGCGACGAAAATGTGACGCGCGCGAGATATCTTTTGTACTCAGACCCTCGTTTGAGTGTCCGTTTAGTGGCACAGACAGTAAACATTCCAAAAAGTACCGTTCACGAGATTTTGACGAATAATTTTCAAATGCGAAAAGTGTGCGCGAAGATCTTGAGCAAAATATTGATGGACGACCAACAATCAAGCCGAGTTGAAACATGACAGGAGGTTTGGGACTTGTGCGAAAGTGTCCTCCACGTTTTGGACAATATCATCACAGGTGACAAGACTTGGGTGTTTGAATACGACCCCGGAACAAAATGGCAAAGTGCCAAGTGGCACAGCTCGGCGTCCCCTCGCCCCAAGAAGACCAGAATTAGCAAGTCATAGTTCACGACCATGCTGATTGTGTTCTTTGACATCAGTGGCCTTGTCCACCATGAGTTTGTACCCCATGGCACAACCGTGAACGCCAAATTCTACGTGAAAGTGCTCAAGCGACTCAAACGAAGGATTCATCGCACCGGGCCTGATATCGGGGGCGATTGGAAACTTCACCATGACAACGCACCATGCAGCCTGCACCGCCTTCCTTGTGACCCGCTTCCTGGCCGATTGAAAGATGTCAACGGTTCCCCAGCCGCCCTACAGTCCTGACGTGGCTCTCCCAGGCTTCTTCTTTTTTCTGCGCTTGAAAATTCCCATGAAAGGACATCATTTCGCGACAGTTGGAAAAGTCGAAGAGGCTTGCACCAAGGCTCTAAAGGACATTCCTAAGGAGGCCTACCGTGACGCCTTCGATGGTTGGAAATCTCGCTAGAAGCAATGTAACGACGCAGGAGGAGCCTATATTGAAACATTTTGTTGTGTTGTACCGATCTGATCAATAATTTCTTTTTAATCGACTCACTGACATTACTTTTCGGACAAACCCTGTATAAATAACAACTAACAGCTAAACTAAGAACTACGCATGAGCAACTTTTTTTCTAACTGTAGCACTCATTGTGATCACAGTTACACGTTGACAATATCGTACGCTACAAGTTTTTCATTGTAACTTCGCAGTTTTATTGCCGTACATTAGGCATAGTAGGGTCAAAGCCGCTGGATCCGTTTATCTGAGTGGGCGTTCTCGCGGAGCGGGGCGAAGTCTCGAGCAGCGGCTGCGAAGTAGGGCAGCGCGACGTCAGCGGTCAACGCCAGCGCGCGGGCCAAGGATGGCGTCGCGTGGTTAGACAAACGGGAGCAGATGCGCGCCTTGTTTAAAAGGATGACGTCGCGCGGGAAACAAAACATGAAGATGCTGGCTCGCGCTCTCGGCTACTAAAACACATCGTTCTTCTTGTAGGTGGCGTCATTAGTCTTCATACGCGGTGATTCGCATATCGTAAACAACCAACGTAGTGGTTGCCGCGTTGGAGCTCCAAAGCAAACGAAGGTGTCTCAGCCGAACACAAAGAATCTCCTTAAGGAAATCAACGTGTCCCAAAAGAACGCCAAAGACGGGCCCGTGCTCACGCATTTATAACGAACCTGCAACAGATCATCCCAAATTTTATTTTAAGAAACAATACAGGCTAGATATACCCGGTGTTCAAAATTAAGCATTATGGTTTTCTTAAAGTTAGGCACTGGGAGGCACGTGAAGAGCACCTGCACAAATAAGTTATGTGGCTAGGGGGACACAAAGTGAGGTGATAATTATCGCTGTCAGCAGCCGAATTGACTAAAATTGAATAATTAACTTTTTATTGACTGCAGTAAGAAACACGACTGCCTCTAAGTTTTCAATACAAACCCACTTACTGCAGTCGACAAAAAATAATTGTTCAATTTTAGTTAATTGGACTGTTCACAGCGACTATTATCATCTCACTTTGTGCCTCCATCGAAATGCGGCCGCCGCGGCCGGGATTCGATCCCCTGATCTCGTGCTCAGCAGCGCAACGCCTGAGCTGACTGAGCCACCATGGTGGGCTACAGGTGTTGCTCTAGACGTATAAAACGCGGGTTTATCGTGAGCAGAAACGGGGAATTTCGATAAATAAGAAAGGCTACTATCATCATCATCATTGACAGAAGCTGACCCCCCCCCCCCCCTCAGAAAGAACCTGGATCCGCCCCTGATTACACCGTACAGAAAAAGAATGTCTCGCCATCATCTGGGCTCTTACTAAGTTCCGGCCATATTTGTATGGCCGCCCATTTGATGTCATCACGGACCACCATGCACTATGTTGGCTGGCGTCATTGAAAGATCCGTCCGGCCGTCTTGCACGTAGGGCACTTAGCCTGCAAGACTACGACATCCGCGTACTCTACCGCAGCGGACGACACCTCTCGGACGCCGATGCCCTCTCGCGCTCTCCCTTGGCTGGCAACAATATATCTCGGTTGACTGTGTCTTCCATCGACCTTCGCACCATCGCTTCTGAGCAGCGCAAGGACCCCTGGATTGCGTCGATTATAGGCTGGCTCTCTGATCCATCGACCAGGTCACCTACCCGTGCGTTGTGCCCTCAAGCTCACCATTTCGCCATTCGCGACGACCTGCTTCACCGGTGCAATTACAGCTCCGACGGCCGCCAGTGGTTATAAGTAGTACCTCACAGCCTGCGTTCCGAAATATGCGCAGCTTTCCACGCCGATCCCCAGTGTGCCCACTCTGGCGTTTTCAACACTTACCAGTGCCTTCAACTGCGGTACTACTGGCGAGGGATGTACAGCTCCCTTCAAAAGTTCCTACGCTCTTGTCCCAATTTCCAGCGCCGGAAATCTTCACCCCGCCTCTCCCCAGCTGGGCTGCAGCCTTTACCTTGCCCCACCCGGCCCTTTGGGCGCTTCGGTATCGATTTGTACGGGCCCCTTCCCATGACATCGGCTGGAAACCGCTGGGCCATTGTGGCAGTTGACCACCTTACGCGATACGCAGAAACTGCGGCGCTTCCGGCAGCTACTGCGCGCGACGTTGCCTCCTTCCTGCTTCGTCGATTCATCCTACGTCATGTGCCACCCCAGGAGCTGCTCAGTGACCGCGGACGTGTCTTCCTCTCCGAAGTAGTTGAAGCTGTTCTCAAAGAGTGCCACGTTGTTCATCGCACAACGGCTTACCATCCTCAAACTAATGGACTCACGGAACGATTCAACCGTACGCTTGGCGACATGCTCTCAATCTACGTCTCCTCCAACCACACGAACTGGGACGCCATTCTGCCCTTCGTCACCTACGCGTACAATACCGCTACGCAGAGCACTACTGGTTTTTCACCATATTTCTTATTGTACGGCCGGCATCCATCGCAGACCATCGACACACTGCTACCATACCGGCCTGACGCATCTTAATGTGCGCCAATTTCTGATACGGTGAGACATGCCGAAGAGTGCCACGACCTCGCCCGGGCCTTTACCTCCAATGACCAAGAGCGCCAGAAGAACACTCGCGGTGACACCACCTCTGCGCCCACCTTTCTTCCTGGAGCGCTTGTATGGCTCTCAGTTCCTTCCGCTGCACCTGGTCTGTCTTCCAAGTTAATGCCCAAGTATGAAGGTCCCTACCGCATCGTCGAGCGTCCATCACTCGTCAACTATCTGATTGAGCCCGTTGAACCATCTTCGGACATGCGCCGTCGCGGACGCGACATTGTCAACATCGAGCGCCTCAAGCCGTATTACGATCCACTAATAGTGACGAACTGTTAGGTCGCCGGACGGCTCCCTTTTTCGTCCCCGGGGTAATTGTAGTGAGGAAGAGGGACGATGCAGTGAGGCATCCTTACCAGCGCTGTCTAGTGGGTCAGTCTCTTCAGCGCATCGCTCGGACTACGCCGCTCGCGCGAGCAGTTCCCTGAACTGATCCAGCGGTCGGCTCTAACGCTTGCGTGCAATAAACACCTTTACAATATATATACTTATACATGTATATACTGTACATGTATACAGTATATACAGCGCTTGTGCACCGCAGCGCCCCTAGCTACGGACGAGAGAGAGAGAGAGCGCATCGGGAACGAGAGAGAAAGAGAAAGAGAGCATAGCTGCGCGTCTAGCTGGAGCGGCGAGTACTAGCGTGGCTACGACGGCGCGACGAGGGACAAGGCTCGACCCTAAGGAGCTTCGCCCCTAAAATTAAGACAAAAGCAAAAATTGACCCAATACCGAGATGGTCATGTTTCTGTTTATGGCAGTGATTGTGGGTGCAAACCCTGGTTCAACAAGTGCTCTGTTTTGTATAGAAATGCAGATAAAGTTACACGAGAGGTTGTTGAAGCCACTCTGATAGCGAGGGCCGGTGATAGCTGCATCAGCTCCCCTTCAGTTGCTCTGACTACAAATGAATTTGCGTTCCTGGATGTGGCCGGTTTTCATGTGCGAAGATTGGGCCTTTTCTCTATGCGGGCCTACAAATACGGTTGTTTCTCGAATTAGTGCTCGTCGTGTTCTCTCATTCTCGTCCGTGTCTTCTAGCGCTATGACCACCTCTGACTTAACTTGTTCTCGAGCTTCTTTGTTAATCTACAAGTTTCTGCCACGTATGTTATCACTGGTAGAATGCAATGATTGTTTTTGTGTGTGTTTTGTGGTAGCTTGTAGCAAAGAAGTATTATCGGCAGTCTCTCGCTTTCTCTGTGGACCGTCATGAAATGTTCAGCTTCCACAATTTGTGTCTTGTCGGTGTAGTCGCCGTCACTCATGCTTCGGCGCATTGATTCAAGTGAGCGCCCATTCACTTATTATTGATACGTTGGCGATAGGCTGGTTGTAAGTTTGCGTGTGAGTAGGGGTGGATGCGTGCAGATAACGTGCGAGAAACTTATTATGCAAGCAAGTGGCGCTACTTCCTTTTGTAACGAGCGGTACACACTCTTAAAGGGTCCCTTGTTATGATCGGCTTGGAACTCTGCATCTCAGTTGTGGGAAACCAAACCCGCGCACGTTCCCGTGTCGGGGCAATTATCTTCATCCCCAAGAGCCGGTTATGATCTTCCTGGAAACTGTACCTCTCAAATGTGGTAAACAAGCCCGAGCGCCTTTCCCGTGACGAGATAATCCCCTTCATACCCGAGAAAGCGTCCCACCTCTGCGACCTGAGCAGACGCAAAAGGCGAGCTACCAAAGGAGAGGACCCGAGGGGGAGGAGGTCGTTAACTTGACCACCCGACAGAGGACATTGTGGTGTTGCAGTTCTGCACGAGTCTACAACGAACCTGTAACCTGTTACCTTTTGGACTGTGGAAGTATAAACCTAAAGCAAAGGCTTTGTTTTGGCTGCACCATCAAGGGCCAAACCGGCTGACATTACGCATCTTCAGCTGAGCTTCGCCAAAAGCAGCTACAGCTGGAGTTAAATGTTCACACAGACTGTCTACCAGTTCGGCAGTGGTCTTCATGCAACGGCGTTGAAACAGCAGTCCTTGTAGCCTTTTGTTGCGGCCACGGAGCCGCCTGAGCTTGGCTCAAAGTTTCTCAAGAGACCGCCTTTCATTGATGGGGCTGGTGAAAGATCATGAAGGGTAGAGAATCGACAGAAGAGCAATGAGTTGCTGCGTCTGGTTTAGTAACAGCTCCATGTAATATTGTACCACCAAAAACTGCGCAATATTGTGAAAGTGTTTCAAAATCACTAACCTTCTTGTTTCGCGAACGTTATCGATGCTTCTATTCGTTGTCTTTTGTCACCGACGCTTACGTAATCTGGTTGTATGAGCGACGCGAATTGTATTGTACTTTCTGGAAGACACGCGGGCACTAGGGATTACTCTGGAACCTTCGATGACTCATCTATACAAGCAGATGCATTTCGCCGCTGATCAGATTTCAACGATCGCCGAATGTGTTCGCCGCTATCGTTGTGCTACGAGTGCAACTTGCTTCTGTGGGCACAGGTTCACCCAATAAAAAGTCTTGTTTCGTCATTCACAGTTTTGCGACTGTTTTCTTCACCGTCACTACTACGTGACATATGGTGGAGGTGCTTTTGTGTTCATGCACCGGACGCCCTCGAAAAACCGTTATCCAAGCCCGAAACACGAAGACAGTACAAACGTTGTCCCGGACCGTCGAGCTAGCCTCAGGCTACGAAACCAGCCCCCGGAGTACGGACTTCTTCCCGAGAAGACCAGGAAGTGCACGACCACGACCGCACCAACAATAACAGCACCAGTGCCGCCTACACAGATCGTACAGCGGTGAGCACTGTTAGGGTGAACACGCGAGCGCGTGGCCGACGGCACTGTCAGCGCCCCGTTACGGTCATCACTGGAAACATTGCGCATGCGCATCACGCCTTCCGCGAAATAATTGTTCCACCGCGCGCATGACGTCATGAATGCACTTGTTCGTCGTCTGCTAGCCGCATTTTTGTTTTCTAAGCCCATGCATCCTGCATTTTAAGATTTCTTTAAACATCTGTGCTTGAACAGAACAAGACAAAAAAACTTGTATATCTATGGGGGCGTGTCTATTCGTTCCCTTCAAAGTTGTTGTGCATGCAACGCCGTATATAAAACAACCAAACATCTTTCGCAGCCGTTCATTCTGTCGCCAGATCGTATTATGGCTAGGGTTCCCGATGATGAACGGCGCTCAATTGTCGATCTTTCCCTGAAAGGTTATTCCCAGCGGTATATTGGCGCTTTAGTTAATAGGCCCCTGAAGACTGTGAACAGGATAATTCAAGCCTACAAGTATGAAGGTCGCATTCAGGATGCACCCCGCGCGCCCCGCCCTAAAGCTACCACAGACGATGAAGACGCCCTCATAGTTGCAGCTGCTGTTCGTAACCCTTTCTTGCCAGCCCCAGCAATACGCGAGGACTTGGATTTGGACGTTTCGGACACCACTGTTCGACGTCGCCTGCGTACTGCGGGCCTTCGCAGTCGCGTCGCAGCGCAGAAGCCACTACTAACGGCGGCAAACAAGGACGCACGACGGCAGTTCGCTGAGCTGCACGAAGCATGGACATCAGTAGAGTGGGGTCGCGTCATCTTTTCGGATGAGTCGACGTTTTCGACGCGACAAGACCAAAGATTGCGTGTTTGGAGACTACCAGGCACACGGTGAGGCAAACTTCCTGCTTTGAAAAGCAATTGTTTTAGTTAACGTCACAATGCCACGCAGGAACGACCCGGACAAAGTGCAAGGTGTTTCTGCCAGTGGGAGATCGAGTGTGAACGTGTGGGGTGCTGTTTCAAGATATGGTTTAGGGCCCCTGCAACGTATACGTGGACACTTATCGTCGGAACAATACTGCAACATTTTGAACAATGTGCTGTTGCCATATGCGAGCAGTTTATTCCCAGACGGTGATTACCTGTTCCAACAGGACCGGTCACCGATACACACGGCGCGGGCTGTCAAGGAGTTCCAGGCGGAGCAGCACATGCAGCTACTGGAATGGCCTCCGAAAGGAGCGGACCTGAATGTGATAGAAAACGTGTGGGGCCGTCTGAAAGCTTCTTTGGCAAGGAAGCCCCGCTATTCCGCGACTTCGGACCAGTTGTGGGCGCAAGTCAGCAACGAGTGGGAAAGGCTGAAAGCCGATCGGGAATATGTTCGATCACTTTACGACTCGTTACCGTCCAGAATAGCTGCAGTCGTTGCTGTAAGTGGTCACATGACTCGCTATTAGATTTGCTCATGTTTTTATATTTGTTCTCATGGTCTTGTTTAACTTGAATTGCAAAAGTGCAATTTTCTTGAATAAAAAGTTTAATAATTATCCCTCTTACACTCACTTTTTTCCTTCACGCGCCAAACTTCAATCCAGATGGACCTTGAAATGCAGAAGGTATCAGCTCAGCGAACAAAAATGCGGCTAGCAGACGACGAACAAGCGTATCGATGACGTGATGCGCGCGGTGGAAAGAGTGTTTCGCAAAGCACATGCTGCGCATGTGCAATGTTTCCAACGATGGCTGTTACGCGGCGCTGATAGTGCCGTCGGCCACGCGCTCGCGTGTTCACCCTAACAGTGCTCACCGCTGTACGTGTTACAGCACCCCCGGGAGCCACCGACGTTCCGCGGATCAACATTTGAGGATCCGAAAAGCTGGCTGGAGACGTATGAAAGGGTCGCTGAATTTACCAACTAGAACAGCCACGACAAGCTGCGCCATGTCTTCTCATTGGAAGATGCCGCCAGGACCTGGTTCGAGAATCGGGAGTCTACCTTGACAACATTGGACCTGTTCCACCATGGCTTCCTGTAGACATGGAGGGCGTCTTCGAGGGCGATCATTCCTTACTGGTCGACCGTGAGATTTGCGTCGCTAGAGGCATAGCTGAGCTACGTGAAGGGAAAAGCAAGAGTGATGCTGACAAACTTCAGCCACGAAGGCAAGCACATTGACAAAGGCACCACGGTCGCCTACATCGATGAAATAGTACAAGCCAGCAGTGCTTTCACCTTCACGGACTCTAGAGAACCTGCAACGACGACTGTAGTACCTGAACCAGCTTTCGACGTCAATCAGAACCTTCCCAGGCATAAGAAAGAACAGCTAAAAGCCCTCCTTCTCCAATACAAGGACTGCTTCTCGTCGTCATCAAAAAATGTCACAGTTTCGCCCTAAGGGCGAAGCAATGAATGCGATAGCAACACAGCAATGTCATACGAAGTAAGGTGAGCGGCTTTGGTAGCAATATGAATTGTAGTAAACATGAGCTGATTAAGTAAGCAGGTGTGCTGCGGCGTAAGTAGACCGACATGAAGAGAGACTCGATGACCACGAGAAGGCGCGTGTGAAACGGTGGTGTTGATGAGAAGCGCTTCCCGTGGGCAGCGCGTGCGAAGGGACACACCTGTAGCGCTGCACTGCCGACCCGGGCAGCATTACATGTGTAGCGTGCGTTGGAAAATGTGGCCCGACTATTACTAACTGATTGAACAAGCGTGGTGTGAGCGCGCACAAACAAACATGAATAGATCACACTGAATGACTGCAGACAACGACTGTCAAAACTCTGGCAGCAAGCGCATACGCCGCAGCAACGGGCGAAGGTACGTGCGGTCTATCGCTTCAACGGGAACTGAGCGGCGAATGCACGGCGCATAAAGGTCAGAGCCGTGTGGAGATAAGCGACGGTGCGAGCGAGCGACGAGCGCGGTTGTTGGCAGAGTAGAAGTGCGCCCCCCCCCCCCTCCCCCCGGCGCTGGCTTCCCGCTTCCTTGCTTGCGCGTGGGAGATTGAGTGCGTTCGCTCTCCGTGATATCGCGCGTCCCCGCACGCTTTCGCTCGGGCATACGGCGCGCGGCTAAGATTTTATCTATAGGGAACCTCACGGCGACGGCAACGGCGACGGCGACGCCGACGGCAGAAATCCGGTTGAAGTGTCCATATAATTGCTATCGCAATAAAATTCCACAAACCCCTGTCGCCAAGCACCGCATTATAACCGACGAATATTTCCACCCATTCCGTCAGAGCGCGTACCGAGTCGCAGCGCGCAAACGCGAGGCAATAAGGCAACAAGTCGACGAAATGCTACGCGACGACATCATGCAGCCGTCCAAGAGTCCGTGGGCAGCCCCCGTGGTGTTAGTGAAGAAAAAGGATGGAACCCTACGCTTCTGCGTCAATTGTCGTCGCCTCAACAAAATCACGAAGGATGTATACCCTTTTCCGCGAATAGACGACGCCTTGGATCGACTCTACAACACAGTATTTTTCGTCGATGGACCTCAAAACCGGCGACTGACAAATCGAAGTCTATGAGAGGGACCTGGAGTAAACTGGTTTTATAACATCAGACGGACTGTTCGAGTTCAAGGTCATGCTGTTTGGCCTTTTCTCGGCACCTGCTACTTTCCAACGCGTCATGGATACAGTACTGCCAGGCTTGAAGTGGCAGACTTGCCTCGTCTACTTGGACGACGTCGTTGCGTTTTCCTCAAACTACGAGGAACACCTCCGGCGCCTTGAAACAGTTCTTCAAGCAGTCAAGACCTCCGGACTCACGTTGAAGCCAGAAAAGTGCCGCTTCGTATACGAGGCGCTTTTCTTTTTGGGCCACGTAATAAACAAGTCTGGAGTGTCCCCAGAGCCACAGAAAACTGCGGCCATCACTGGCTTTCCTTCGCCCGCCGACAAGAAGGCAGTGCGTAGATTTGTTGGACTGTGCGCCTATTACAGGCGCTTCGTCAAGGACTTTTCACGGATCGCCGAGCCATTGACGTTCACGAAGGCCGATGTCGAGTTCAAGTGGGAGACGCCGCAAGTGGAAGCATTTGAAGAACTGAAGCGACGCCTGCAGTCGCCGCCAATACTTGCGTATTTTGACGAAAACGCCGATACCGAAGGCCACACCGGCGCAAGCAGCGTAGGACTCGGCGCTGTGCTTGCGCAGAGGACTGACGGACTAGAATGGGTTGCAAGTTACGCTAGCCGGTCGCTGTCCAAGGCGGCAGCAAATTATTCCACAACAGAAAAGGCGTGCCTCAGCATCATCCGGGCTACAACAATGTTTCTCCCTTACCTCTATGGCAGGCCCTTCAAAGTTGTGAGCCACCACCACGCCTTGTGTTGGCTAGCTAACTTGAAGGATCCTTCAGGTCCCCTCGCACGATGGAGTTTGAGACTTCAGGCATTCGATATCACCGTCGTTTAAAAGTCCGGGCGAAAGCACTCTGACGCCGACTGCTTGTCTCGCGCCCCCGTCGAACCCCCACCACAGGACGACCAGGATGTCGACACTTTCTTGGGACCCATCAGTGCCGACGAATTCACCGAACAACAACTAGCCGACCCGGAACTAAGGAGCCTTGTAGACTACCCGGAAGGCAAGACCGTCGTTGTGCCGAAGGTGTTCAGACGACGATCGGCGTCGTTTTTCTTGCAAAACGACATTCTGCTAAACGTCTCGCCCCTCCGAGCCAACTACCGCCTCGTATTACCTTTCAGCATTGTGCCCAGAGGTTCTCATGACGACCCAACGGCTGGATACCTCGGATTTTCCCGCACGCTCACGAGGATACAAAAAAAATACTACTGGCCTCGCCTCACTGCCGACGTCGCCCATTACGTAAAGACATACCGAGAGTGTCAGCGATGCAAAACACTGCAGACTAGGCCAGCCGGACTTCTACATCCGATCGAATCACCTCGCCGACCATTCCAGCAGATCGGGATGGACTTACTGAGGCCTTTCCCAGCGTCGACGTCCGGGAATAACTGAATCGTCGTAGCTACGGACTACCTTACCCGCTACGCTGAAACAAAATCCTTCCCCAAAGGCAGTGCCGCTGAGGTAGCCAGATTGTTCGTTGAGAACATCCTGCTGCGTCACGGTGCCCCAGAAGTCCTCATCACCGCCAAAGGTACGGCCTTTACGGCAGAGTTAACTCAAGCCATCCTGCGATACAGCCAGACAAGCCAGCGCCGGACCACCGCCTACCACCCGCAGACGAATGGCATCACCGAGCGCCTAGATAAGACCATCGCCGACATGCTGGCAATGTACAGGGTCGTCCACTCTTGGGGTGAACACGTGGCCGCGCTCCGCGCAGCGCCGGTGCCTCCGGCGCGGCCGCGCATCGAAGCAAATCGGCGCAGGCGCACAGGGGCCTAGGGGAGGTGCTTCGCGTCGTCTGCTACAGCGCTGGCACGCGCCGCTCTGGCTTTGCAGTGGAATACACGACGCTAAACGCAGGCGGCTGAGCGCCCGAGCTGGCGTCGCGGGAAAGCGAGCTAGTTTTGTCTACAGCTTGTGAACAGCCTGCTTAATGAATTTTCATAAACAGCAGCAAGCTTCTAGGCACATAAACGACTTTTTTTTTGTAATTGACGAGGTTAAACGAACAAGGTATTGCTTGCGCGCTCTTTATTAGGCCGGGGCCATTTTATTTTACTGCCACAACTATTGGTGCTTCGCATCCGGAGAAACCCATCAGACGCGCTTTTCACGATTTGTGTCATGACTTGTTGAGACTAGCGCGCTGTTTCGTGCATCTCTTCATGCTATACTGAATTTGGCTAATTGGCACCAGCCATAAATTTCGCTGTGAATTTGAGAGCGATTGTTCAATCGTGCTTATATATTTCATCATGTTTGTCATCAATTCTACCATTAAGGCGGGTAAGAAAGAGTACTTTGACAGTAACTAAGGGGTGACATCCGCTGCTCCAAGGCTTTGTTATGGCCGCGTTAATACCGCTTGTAGGTGTGCGTGGATCGCTTTACGTTATGTTGGAAACTGCTCTCTCCGGCATAGCAACTGATTTGGAAGTAATTTTACGCCCAATTTTCATCTTTCGAGATCGAATAAAAAATACGGAGATGCGCTGAAGGAACGTAATTCAGGAAACGGTGTTGTGCCCGTCCGCGCAGTCGATTGACTATGAAAAGGGAGCGCAGAACTAATGAGGGATGGTGAACGCTGTGTCCTTATTATCAACTCTCCTCTGTCGTGTAGCGCGTTACTTACTCTCACCAAGGCGTACCCGCCAGCCTAAATGATCTTGTTAAGCCTCACACCTTAATATGATGCACCGTTCTAGTAACGTTGATGGGAAGTTTGGTAAACCAGGAAGGACGTAAAAGCAAGACAGCTATATCCCGTGGGTAATTCCGGACAAGGTTCTCGTGATGTCGAACATTTTGTTCAATACCTCTCGCAACCTATTGCTATTTAGTACGGGAATGTTAGACCACATTTGCAGTCGGCGGTCGGCTGTCTGCACGTTTGTGTGCCGACAGGCATGGCGCCCATCCTTGACCGCGAAAGATTTTGGGAACTTGTGTGAAATTCCTTGTTTGATTTTCTTACATGCAATGAACGTGCAGCAATTATGCCGTAGGTTTCTCTTTCGCAGTTCTGTCCAGTAGACGGTTACAAGGATTTCAGAATGGTATCTTACACATGTCTTCATTGCAGACCGAGGCCCCTCTGGCGATACGGCCGTTCTTGCCGAAGATGACGGAGTCGGAGATACACACGATCATGACGAACGGCTTCTCCACTATTGCTGGCAGCGTCATGGCCGCGTACATCAGCTTTGGCGTGAGTAAAAAGCGAGAGATGCATTGCTCCGCGTGCCGTGCCTGTGACTACGGCATCGCTGCTGAGGCATTTGCTTGGCAGACTGGTGGCATGTGTAGGGTGGTATGTTCAGCAGAAAATGTTGACGAAGTACTTACACAATAAGCCACAGACTTTCGAGGAACGCTCGTGAGACATTCGGTTCCGGACTTTACCACATCCAATGGAGCCAATCACACATCTAGACGAAATATGACGGCTGTCTGAAGGACCGTTTGTGAAAAAAAGAATAATAAATAAACAAAAAGCAGCCTACCAAACGTCTTCCCGAAGCCACTTAATAAAGCAAATATTTCCACTCTGCGTCTTTTAATTTAGGCTCTGAGTAACGTTGCTTTATTTTTAGTAATGAAATCTATTGAGGCGAATCGTGTGCATGAAATGTCATACTATCAGGAACATTAATCTCAAAACGAAAAATATAAAACAGTTAATATAATAGTATTTAAGAAGTCACGTAATTTACATACTGCGAATTTTACCGAAAATCATTACTGAAAAATTGGTGTTTTCCTCAAACAGTCAAGGTCTTCAGCAAGTGCCCCCCCCCCCCCCCGAAAAAAAATTCTGGCTACGGGCCTACATCCACGGGGCGTCCATACATAGTCCGTTGAAATCTGTAGTAGAGCGATAGCTTTCTTTAGGTACTTCGCCCACTTTAACAGGATGTCATCCGAGCTCACACAATAATAAGCGAGGGAAGAGTCGTCCGATTGTGAGCGCTGCACAAACTACATCATGAACGCGTACCAACTCGCTCAATTTTCTATCACAATGAAGAGTCACTTGGGACACCGTGTATGTGCTGGCTGATTTGTTGCTGAGCAGACAGCCTGGACTCCGTGGTACGTGCCAGTAAAGATTGTTCATTCTTCTTGAAGTTGATCAAGTTTCTTCTTGGTGATAATCGGCGTTGACGAAGCACGAGGCCGGCTGGAGGTAACAAAACATCGAGATATATAGCAGCGAAAATATTTGCACAGTCAAATGCAGAGTGTGCAGAAGAACACTGATGATAAACATAGAAGTAAACAGGCCTTACTCTTATACTTTTCCTAAGTTAGAGCCTAGGACAACTGTCCCTACATACGACCAACCGAGCCTCACTGTTCGGCCACCATGTGGTTACGGACCAGCCTAGCATCGTACGGAGTCTTAGTGATCTATCAGTTTAGAGATTACAGCCTAGACTGCAACGAATATGTTCCAGATAATGTTTAATTACACTTAAGTAAACAATAAAAAGGGGAGGTGGCAACTGCTGGCCCGCATCAAGATTCCCCTAACCAATGCTGTTGTAACTGGGTTGTGCCTGATCTCATTAACAGAGTTGCTAGACTTTAGGCAAGCGTATGGTACTCTTTCCTACCATCTCTCTCTCTCGCCTATTCCTGCGCTCTTAGCGATTTCTCGGTGCATGGGTGCCTCTAATTTCTATCGTCACATTTCTGCATAATTTGTCCGCAAGCCGGCTCTCATAGAATACCAGAGGTGACACGTGCACCGACAATTAACAAGCACTCCGTCAAAGGAGCCTTTTGTCGAATCCTACAATGTCGCTATGCTGAACTCATTGAGCCTTCGACGGTACCATCTCCACGCAGGTCATAGACCCTGTAAAAGGTGCTTGCCATTGTGGGTCCTTTGTCGTAGGCATTTAGACTTGACAAAGTGGCGGGCGACATCATGGCCCCCCACCTTTGGTGACAATATCAACACTCCCATATTCATGGGTAGGGATTAGTAGGTGATTACCCTTGCATTCGAGCGCTTCACGCACGGTCATTACCGTGCAGGGAGACCGCCGAAAAATTGCTTGTATACTTAGTGCGTCAGGCCGCCTATTATGCATGCTGGAGAGATCGCCGACTGTTTGATAGATCGCCGAAAGGCTTAACAGTGTCCGGACAGACAACTTATTGCCCAATGATCAGAAGACGTTTTGTAGCCGTCTAGCACCAGCCAAAATAGACTAGAACGTCTACAACTATTCAAGACGGCTACGAAACGTCTTTTTATGTACCTTTTGAGGACTTCCTGGGAAAGACGCCTAGAAGGTGTCTTGTTGAGCTGTTTTAGGTAAACATCTTAAGGTGGCTGGAAGACATTTCGTAAAAGCTTCTAGAACATATCTATGCGGATCCTTATCCAGATATATGTATAAATTATACATTTCGGTGCTTTCCTCTGCTTGATACGGTTGTTAGACATCTAGCGCCCATACTGGCCACACAGCCTGCACTTAAAGAGCACGTACATACACTGCGTTTCCCTTGGTCTATCGTTTTACCATCCTATAAGGCACACATTTCCATTAGCCCCACATGTGTCATTGCACTTTATGTCCAGTCGTAGCATCTATACGTATTTCATGAAGAAAAAAAACTCGAAGCAAACGTAAAAAATAGCGGTAGATCGAAGTCAGCATACATACAAGACCTAAGGCCTTTAACCACGTTAATTGATAAAACAGAAAACGTCAAAAATAAATTCAAGGGAAATACGCACCAAAACTAAGAAGCAGACCGTAGGTGGAGACTCCGGATTAGCTTTGACCACCTGGGATGTTTAACGTAAACATCAATCTAAGTACACGATCGTTGTTGGGTTTCGCTCCTATTGTACCCGCGATCTCGATCTCGGCAGCGAGATGCTATAGCCACATAGCTACCATGGCAGGTAACAGAAAAGCGTGTGCCTAAGCTGAGCAGCTACGCAAATTTAGTGTGATCGCTAGTTTCAGATAGATGGATAGGTATGGTATGGTATCAAGAACTGTATTGGGTCCTGAAGGTCAATCCTGGGTTGACGCGGGCCGCTCCCACGTTGGGTCTGTCAGGCCGAGCCCTTCAGCCACATCGCGGGCCTTCTGGACAGCCCGTAATTGGTCGGAGAGTCATTCACCGTGTAACATTTGCCGCCACCATTCTTGTTCCTTGTCACAGTCTGTAAAGACAGCCGGGCACTGCCAAAGCATGTGGTCAAGAGTAATGATGCCATTCCACTTATTATAATTGGTTTGAATTTCCCTCTCCAGATAGATCCTGTTAATAAAATCCGGACTTCGGTATGTCCGTGTCTGTAGCATACGTAATGTGACTGCTTGGGCTCTGCAAAGCTTACCGTGTGACATTCCCTTCTGCTTCGATAATAATGCTTCGTGATTTCGTTATAGGTTAATAATCGATCCCTGTGTTCCCTAGGTATAGTGTAAGTTGCTCGGTCTTGAAGAACACGGCTAGAAAGTCCTCGTGCTGCTTCATTTGCCATCTCATTGAGGTTTCTCCGAGTTCTGTCCACCACCCCCAGATGTGCAGGAAACCAGCGGATTCCGATCCTCCCACTGCTGACCTTGTCTAGTAACCTGGTGGCTATCCGTGTCAGATATGCGTTAGTAAAGTTGCCTATATCTATTCTAGAATCGCTGTAAATATGTGTCCACCGATTGGCCCGGATGGCTAAGGTGACTGCTACTTGTTCTGCTACTGTTGGGTTCTTGGTATAGACGGTGATGGCGTCCCGTATGTTACCTTGCGTGTCTACAAGAGCTCAGGTATACGTATCCTTATTTTTAATCCAGGCGGCGTCAACAAACATCACCTGCTGCTTATGTTGATCTATGCCTTGAAGGATTGCCTTCGCCCTTGCCTTCCAGCTCTCGAGGTCATGTGTCGGGTTCATGTTCCTACGGAACGGGGTCGACTTAATTGTTTCTCTTAGTCCCGCTAGCAACTCTGTTAATTCTCCTTTGTTGGTTTGGTTGTTAATTTCTATGCCTACTTCTTCAAGTAACACCCTCCCAGGTCATGTCCCTATTTGCCTCCTTGGTGGGCCACCTGTTGAGCCTCAGCTATCGCTTCTAATGTGCGATGCAGCCCTAGGCGCAATATTCTATCATTGGCCGTGCTGATGGGAAGCCCTAGTGTAGTCTTTATAGTCATCTGATTAAAGCGTTTAGCTTATTCTTATCAGCCTGTGTCCATTGTAGTATGCATGCCATGTACGAGAAGTGGCAAAAGGCGAATGCATGTAGAAATCTTATGGCACTGTCTTCTCCTAGCCCCTTATGGTTGTTGGTAATTGTACACAGAAGCCAAATGACTTCTTCTGACTTGTTAGAGATGTGTTGTATCATCCTGCAATTAGAGCCATTCGCTTCCAGGAGAAGTCTTGCCACTCTAATAGTATCCACCTGCCTGATTGGTTCTCTGTTCTTGGCGTATATGTCAATGCGGGGTTCTCCCTCCGGGATATATCCGTTCGGCTTGCGCCCACGCTTACTGCTCCGTATTACCAATAGTTCTGACGTGTTAGCAGAGCAGTTCAGTCCCATACCACCAAGTATTGTTTCCACCATATAGATGCTTTCCTGTAGTTTGGTCTCTGTCCCATATTACCTTCAACACTCCAGATTGTAACATCACCTGCATATATTACAAAGTGGATACCCTCAATCTGCGCGAGACCTCGAGCCACTTTTGACATTGCCAAATTAAATAACATGGGAGATAGGCCATCCACTTGTAGTGTGCCACAATTCCCAAGTTCGAGGGTTGTCGATTGGAGTTCGCCTAACCTGAGACAAGCAGAACGGTGACCGAGAAAGGCTTGGACTATATTGTGTAATCACTTACCCAACCCCAGCTCTGAGAGGATATCCAAAATGGCCCTCTGTTTGATGTGATTAAAGGCTTTTTCTACATCTAGGCCTAGGAGAGCTCTCGTATGTAGCGGGCTAGCAAGAATAAGGCGATGTTTAATTAAAAGCATTGCATCTTGAGTCGAAAATTCAGGACGGAAACCGATCACGTTATGCGGAAGAACATTTCTGTTGTCTACATACTTAGTGGTTCTATTGAGTATGACGTGCTCCATGGTTTTACCCAGACATGATGTTAACGATATGTGTCTTAGGTTATCTATATTAGGTTGCTTGCCTGGTTTGGGTATAACAATTGTGTTATCAATTCTCCATTCCTCCGGATAATCACCGTAATTGCAGAGTTTGTTGAAATACTCTGTTAAATATTTTATAGAATCATCGTCCATATTTGCAACAGCCTACTGGAAATGCCATCTGGACCGGCAGCGGATCTACTGTAGAAGTCGTACAGGGCTGCGTGAACTTCGGTTTCCGTGAAGTCTTGATCCATAGCCTCATAAGCTTTGTATATTCAGGCTGGTCTCTACTCTCATTGATATCCTTAAGTGGTAAGTACTCAGCTGCGAGTCGACCCAGATTGGCCTCCTTCGTTGTGTCCTCACTCTCACGATGGACGAATCGCGATACTGTTGTTCTCCTATTAGATTTCGTGTCGTTCTCAGGAAGTAAATATCTAAGTAAGTTGCAATTTCCACCTCGTTTGATTCGACCATCTATTGAATTACGAAGCTCATCCCATTGTTGTATCTGCAAAATTTTAGGAGAGTTCCTTAATCTGCATATTCGACAATGCTGTACGCTTCCTGAGTTTCCTGTTCAGCCGTGGCGTTTTCCATCTTTTAACAAAAATTGTTTGGCTTCAATCAAGTGCGACAGCCTACTTTCCATGATTTCGATATCCTCCTCTGTGGTAATATCCTTCGTTGTCGTCTTTACATCCTCTCTGAGCTGATTGATCCAAGTATGGAGTGTTTTCTTTTGTCCTGTCTGTGCCTCAGCTCTGTTTTTCCTTGCTTTCCCAAAAAGATCCCACTCAATGTAGTGTAAATGCTTTATCTCATTACTCGGTGCTTCCAATCGTATTCGTAATATATAGTGCTCACTACCCAGGTGAATATTGGAGTTATTCCAACCAGCGTTCGTTAAATTTGATGCGAAAGTAAGGTCTGGAGTGGAGTCCTTGCATGTAGATGTACCCCACCTAGTGGGATAATTTGGGTCAGTGATGAGGTGGAGAGATTAAGATCTGTAGCTAGGTGCCAGAGCTAGGTGCTCTTTCTTAGTATTCCACCGATATCCCCAGGTTTGATGTGGGGCATTGAAATCCCCTCCAATAATGAGAACAGCGTGCTTAGCAACCGCCAAAGTCTTATTAAGAAGTACCCTGAATCTCTGTTTCATGTCGCTAGGGCTGCTACAAACATCGAGAAAATAGAGGCTTTGCGGTTTACCTCTATTCCTTTTCAAAATGATTTCCACAAGTAAGTATTCTATTTGTTTAGTCCAAGGCATAAATCATGTTCTATGTATGGTATTTTCTTATCTACGAGCGTTGATAGCCCCATACCTGGCTCTATGCCCCTGCATATCGCTTTGTATACGGATAGGCAGCTGATCTCCGCCAAGGTTTCCTGCAGCATTATTTATTACTTTCGGTTTATCTGGAGATGGTTTAAATGCATGAGAGGTGCTTTTTTTGTGATAAAATCCTCGGCAATGTCATTGCCACAAGGTAAACCTTCCCCCGCTCGCTATTGTTTATAGAACCCGCCTTACTGCTATCCGCTAGAGTACGCTTCGTAGTGCCCCCCGATGCACCAGGGAGTGATCTGACGCTTTCTGCTTCTGAGGGTAGGTAATGGTCGTCCTCGCCTTGCGCTTCAACTTTAGTAAGCCTCTTTTCAGTCGCCAGCCTCCCTTTCCATAAGTTATCAACTTTGAAGATAGTTTTATCTGTGGCATCTCAAAGTTCTTTAATCACCTCCTTGATCTCTTCCACAGCAGAGCACACTGTCGCTTCTACTGGACCCGCTTCTTTGGAACTGGTGTGTTTTCTTCTTCCTGTCTGCTCTCATTATTTACCTGTTTGGATATTGCTACATTTGTGGAGCTAGTCTGTGAGTTCTTGCGAAGTTCTACAAGCTACTTAGTAAGTTAATTATTTGCTTTTCTCAGATATGTTACTTCTTAATCAGCTGTTCTACCCTGGCATCATTATCTCCGAGCGGCCGCCCCACACCGCTCTCCGCAGCCCTCACAGTACCTTTAACTTTGTCGGCCCAGGCGGTTCCAGATGTCGTCTTGTCGCCAGGCGTCTGCCCTCCTCCTCCGAAGCGCACCTGCCCCCCTCCTTCGAAGTGCACCTGCACTTCACTTGATCTGGAGCGGCTTCTGCCCTTCGACGGCGAGCGGCGTCTTGACCATGTGGGGTAATGATGATGATGATTTATTGGCATTCCCTTTGAAACGGGGCGGCGACAAATAGTCACCTAGCCTGCTTGATTTAATCAGGTATACTATACATGTTCTTTATCTAGCATTTTTGTATACCTCTCATTATTTTTCTTTTTCAAAAATTTACCTTGTACAGCTGCCTATGATTTTAAGAGATCAGGTCGTATCCATCTTTTCCCTGCTTTTTTTTCCACCAGTACTCTAATCGTCTCTTGCTGATCTCTACGGCTGATCTGTTTATGTTTCCTTCCACTTTAAACCCAAGCGCTTCTGGGAGTTGCACGTTACCTACGGTTCTCGCTGGGTGGATCCCGTCGCATTCCATTAGGATGTGCTGAGTGGTCTCTGGATCTTTACTGCACCATACACATGCCTCATCTAGTTCCGAATAATTGTTACGATATGTTTTCGTCCTTAGGCAACCGGCTCGAGCCTCAAATAGCAAGGCATTGGCCTTTGTGTTATCATACAGGTTTTCTCTTCTAATTTCTTTCTTCTCATTCTTCATCATCCATCAGTCATCTCCATTGTCCTTTTTGTGTCCATTCTTTGCATCCAATTCACGGTCTCTATTTCTCTCACTTTCTTTCTGATGACTCCTGGTTGTCTATTTACAGTTTCCATTAGCCTGTACTTGGTTGCCAATTTCCTTGACCTCTTAATCCATTCTGTGTCCACGCTTTTCATGTAGAGATACTTGTGCACTTTAGCCGCCCATTTATTTTCATCCATGTTCCTGAGCCTTTCTTCACAACTAATTTTGCTCTGTGCTTCTCTCACTTCAAAAGAGGCCCAAGCCATGTAACCCTGCACTGCCTCATTTGTGGTATTACCATGGGCTCCCAAAGCCAACCGGCCTACTGATCTTTGGTTAACTTCCAAACCTGACAAGATATCCGATTTTAAGCATATAATGGCATTTGCGAATGTTAGCGCTGGCACCATTACTCCTTTCCAGATTCCACGCACCACCTCACACTTATTGTAGCCCCACAGTGCTCTGTGTTTCCTTATTGCTGCATTCTGCTTCCCCTTTATTTTCAGATTATCCTGGTGGTTGCTTCAGTAATTCTTTCCTTCGTTTATGTGTACGCCGAGGTACTTATATTGCTTCACTATGGGGATTACTTGCTGTTGAATGGACACCACTAAGTTACTCGTCTCTTCATTAAAGATCATAATTCCTGATTTCTGTGCTAAGCTTAAGGCGTAGATTTGTCGCTGCATTCCCACAGATATTCGCAAATATCTGTAAATCTTTTTTTATTGTCCGCTAGTAGCACAATGTCGTCTGCGTACATCAGTCCAGGGACCTTCTGTTGCACCATTTGTTCATTACGCATGTAGGATAAATCAAAACCTAATTCGATGTTTTCCAGTCGTCTTTCTATATACCTTTGACGTAAAGCGTCAAAGGTTTGACGTAAAGCGGGTGATGATGATGATGATTTATTGGCATCCCCTTTGAAACGGGGCGGCGACAAATAGTCACCTAGCCTGCTTGATTTAATCAGGTATACTATACATGTTCTTTATCTAGCATTTTTGTATACCTCTCATTATTTTTCTTTTTCAAAAATTTACCTTGTACAGCTGCCTATGATTTTAAGAGATCAGGTCGTATCCATCTTTTCCCTGCTTTTTTTTCCACCAGTACTCTAATCGTCTCTTGCTGATCTCTACGGCTGATCTGTTTATGTTTCCTTCCACTTTAAACCCAAGCGCTTCTGGGAGTTGCACGTTACCTACGGTTCTCGCTGGGTGGATCCCGTCGCATTCCATTAGGATGTGCTGAGTGGTCTCTGGATCTTTACTGCAGCATACACATGTCTCATCTAGTTCCGAATATTTGTTCCGATATGTTTTCGTCCTTAGGCAACCGGCTCGAGCCTCAAATAGCAAGGCACTGCCCTTTGTGTTATCGTACAGATTTTCCCTTCTAATTTCTTTCTTCTCATTCTTGTAAATCTCCATTGTCCTTTTCGTTTCCATTCTTTGCATCCAATTCACGGTCTCTATTTCTCTCACTTTCTTTCTGATGACCCCTGGTTGTCTATTTACAGTTTCGATTATCCTGTACTTGGTTGCCAACTTCCTTGACCTCTTCCTCCATTCTGTGTCCACGCTTTTCATGTAGAGATACTTGTGCACTTTAGCCGCCCATTTATTTTCATCCATGTTCCTGAGCCTTTCTTCAAAACTAATTTTGCTTTGTGCTTCTCTGACTTCAAAAGAGGCCCAACCCATGTCACCATGTACTGCCTCATTTGTCGTATTACCGTGTGCTCCCAAAGCCAACCGGCCTACTGATCTTTGGTTAACTTCCAAACCCGCCAATATATCCGATTTTAAGCATATAATGGCATTTGCGAATGTTAGCGCTGGCACCATTACTCCTTTCCAGATTACACGCACCACCTCATACTTATTGTGGCCCCACAGTGCTCTGTGTTTCATTATTGCTGCATTCCGCTTCCCCTTTATTTTCAGATTATCTTGGTGGTTGCTTGAGTAATTCTTTCCTTCGTTTATGTGTACGCCGAGGTACTTATATTGCTTCACTATGGGTATTACTTGCTGTTGAATTGACCCCACGAAGTTACTCGTGTGTTCATTAAAGATCATAATCCCTGATTTCTCTGTGCTAAACTTAAGGCCTAGATTTGTCGCTGCGTTCCCACAGAAATTCGCAAGTATCTGTAAGTCTTTCTTATTGTCCGCTAGTAGCACAATGTCGTCTGCGTACATCAGTCCAGGGACCTTCTGTTGCACCATTTGTCCATTACGCATGTAGGATAAATCAAAACCTAATTCGCTGTTTTCCAGTCGTCTTTCTTGCCCTTGACGTAAAGCGTGAACAACAATGGTGACAGAGGGCATCCTTGCTTCAATCCTTGGTGAATTCCCACCATTTCATTTCCTTTTCGGCCTTCCCATGCCACTTGTACTTGGTTGTCTCGATATATCTCTCTCAGCAGCTCCACGAAATCGTCATCTATGCCTTCGTATTGAAGAATATCCCACAACAATTCCCTGTCTACGTTGTCATAAGCTCCTTTAATATCTAGAAATGCTATCCATAAAGGTCTTTTCTGAGCTACTGAAATCTCTATGCACTGAGTCAGTACAAACATATTGTCTTCTAAGCGTCTGCCTGGCCTGAACCCATTCTGTAGTTCCCCCAATACACCGTTTTCCTCCACCCACTTCGACAGTTCTAAGTTTATGGCTTGCATTGCCATTCTATATATCACCGACGTTACTGTAACTGGCCTGTACGAGCTCGTCTTATCCTTATCTCCTTTGCCTTTGTAGATGAGATTCATCTTGCTTTCACGCCATCCAACGGGAATATTCTTTGTTCTAATCACTTGCTCTATGGCATTAGTCAGCAGTGCCTTGCTTTTTGGACCGAGGTTTTTGATTAGCTGTATTGGGATTTCATCGGGTCCTGCTGCCGTATTGTTAGGGACATTTTCTGCTGCCTTTTTCCAATAAAAGCTTTCTATGCTAAATTTTGATCTCTCAGGCCTCTCTGTTGTTGCTGGATCTGTTGTCTGAACTACGCTTTTTCTCGTGCCGAAGTTATGCCTGATAACGTCTGTGATGTACCGCAGCGCATCATCGCCTTCATAGATGTTACCGTCTTCATCCCTTATAGCCGTTTGTGAGTTTCTAGTTGGAGGTCCGAGTGCTTTTATATGGTTCCAGAATCTTTTTGGGGCGCCTTTGTCTCTTTTGTGAATGTTATGCACCCAACGTTCACTTGCGCATTTAATTTTGTCTTGCACGAGCTCACTCGCAACCCTTTTCTTTTCTCGGTATTGTTATGATCGGCTTGGAACTGCACCTGTGAAATGTGGGAATCAAGCTCGAGCGCCTTTCCCGTGACGAGATAATCCTCTTTCATCCCCGAGGGAGCGTCTGACCTCTACGGAGCAGACGAAAACAGCGAGCTACCAAGAAGGAAGACCCGAGGGAGAGGAGGTCGCCAACTTGACCGCCCGACAGAGGTCTAACACTTCCACAAGTTCCCGGAAGGAGTCATCGGCAGGTTATGCCTGGAATCTGTATCTCTCCAATGTGGGAAGCAAGCCCCAGCGCTTTTCCCGTGACGAGATAATCCCCTTCAGCCCCGAGAGAGCGCTCACCTCTACGGAGCAGACGAAAACGGCGAGCTACCAAGAACGAGGACCTGAGGGCGAGGAGATCGTCAACTTGACCACCGGAGAGAGGACTACCCCGAAGGAAATGCCGGCCACCACGAGGGGATTTAAGGCCTACCTGGCCCCCGTGTTAATTAGAACCGCTCGAGACTCGGGTAGAGTCAAAACCATGTGCCAATGAAGTGAATACAATCTTTTCTATTTTTCATCATCACGATGCCCGCCTTCATCGTCGTTTCCTGATTCCTGCGGTGACGACCCACCTCACCCGGTCGAGATTATATCAGCTGGTTGGCAGCATTGGGATACTCCACCCTTCGTCCTGGCTTCAGCAGAATGGTGAGCGCTTGACTTTCTTTGAGAATTTGCCAGGTTTTAGCTTGTGTGTTTTCTAAAACGGCGAATTAGTTTCTGTACGTGCAGGCTCCTGTTGAAAGCTTCCTCACGTCACAGCAGAGTAAGAGAGTCCTCGTTCGGGATTGACCATGGATTTGGGCAAACGGAAAAAGCCAGAGTTGTTATTACTTTGTGAAGAGCTGGGAATTGAGGTCGGGAAAAGTCAGAGAAAGCCACAGCTTACTGAGGCGATTGAGAAGTGCGGGGCTCTTGAGGACGAAATTTCAGAAGCATGGGAAGAGATAGAGAAACGAGCTGAGAAAGCTGAACAAAACGCTGCAGAAGAGAAGGAAAGAGCTGAGAAAGCTGAACAAAACGCTGCAGAGGAGAGGGAAAGGCAAAGAGCTGAGAAAGCTGAACAAAACGCTGCAGAGGAGAGGGAAAGGCAGAGAGCTGATCAAAAGGAAGCTGCAGAAAGAAAGGAACGCGAGGAACAGAGCGCTGCAGAAAGAAAGGAACGCGAGGAACAGAGAGCTCACGAACTAAAGCTAAAAGAACTAGACGTGCAGCGGGATCTGGCCAGGCAATCAGCAAATAACCTCTCAATAGATGAAAGACTTTCAGGTGAAGTAGGAGTGAAGATAAGGGATCTCATGCCATCGTACAAGGTGAACGATGACATGGGATTGTTTCTCGTTATTTTTTAACGAACCTGCGAGAGAAACGGGTTGGCACTAGAGAGTTGGCCGCAGCAGATTCTGACCGTTCTTCCTGGCGAAGCAACCGAAATAATTGCAAGGCTAACGAAGGACGAGTCAGAGGACTATCAGAAAGTAAAAGCGGCGCTGCTGAGAAAATATCGGCTCTCAGCGGAGGCTTTCCGCCGCCGTTTTCGGCAGACAGCTAGGACACCGGGCGAGTCTTATCAAGATTTCACGTATAAATTGAAAGTTAATTTAATTGAGTGGCTAAAAGGGGAAGACGCGTTCGGTTGTCACGACAAGGTTGTTGAGCTAATCTGCAAGGACCAGTTCTATGGGTCCTTGAGCGAAGAGATGCGCTTGTGGATTCAAGATAGGTCGGGCGAAAAGGACTTAGAACGTGCTGCAGTACTAGCAGATGAATTCGCCGCACGTCGCGAATCCGAGAAAACACGCGTCAGGCCATTGACGAAATTCAGCAAAGAGGAAAACAGGCGCCCTTTTCACAACGAGAAAGCTGGAAGTGGGACCAAAGACGTGCCGACCGATAATTTAGGCCAGAATAACAGCGCAGCGAAAGATGAAAAGAAAACAACAAAAGCGTTTGAGGCTAGAAAACCGGTCGTCTGTTTCCGTTGCCAGGAGCCTGGACACCTTGCGATCGGCTGTAGAAAGCCTAGGATTGTTTTTTCTTTCGTGAATGACGACAACTTAGCGCTCCTAGAACCCTACCTCGCGACCTCAGAGTGAACGGAACGCCATGTAGGGTACTTAGGGACTCGGCTGCGACAATGGACATCGTCCACCCTGCGTATGTGAAACCTGAGGATTTCACCGGGGAACATGCGTGGATCCGGCAGGTAGTTGAGGAGAATAGTGTTTGTTTGCCCATAGCTAGCGTAAAGATCGAGGGGCCATTCGGAATATTGCTGACTGAAGCCGCAGTATCACAAAATCTGTCCAAGCAATACCCATACTTATTTTCAAATCGCTCGGAGATGCTGTTAAAGAAGAAGGGTCTGAGTTTTGGCGACCATACGGCCCAAGCTCTCCCGCGTCCCCAGGCTCATGAGATCGCGGCGGAGATAAGGCAAGGCAATGAAGAAAGGAAAAGGCCTCATGACATAGGCACTCAGGAAGCGCAGCACATAGCTAATGAAAGCGGGGAAAAAGGTGCTAGCGAGGAGGCATTCGGCTCAGTGGGCATACCGCAGCAGAGGCTGGTAGAGGAATTAGAAAATAATTTGGAGCTGTCACATTCGGAGGGCTATTTAGACCATTTGAAGGTTGTTAAAGAAGGAATCGCGGCAGAAGAGAGCAATTACGTCGCGAAGGTAGAAGCAGTGGCTATACCGGAGCACGTTCCTTGCGGAGACAAGGCTTGTTTTAGCAGCCCTAAAAAGGTCAAGGAGGCGCTGCAAAACTCCCTTGTACCTCCGCATTTGAGCGGGGTTCCGGAATCGTCCAAGGGAGAGGAGACTGATATGGCGGCCAAACAGGGCAGGACCCGGACGATCGAGGATTGCAGAGGCACATTCGGTGACCGCCTGGCGAGGCAAAAATTTTTCAGACAGCGCAAACGAGCGAAGTATTTAGCACAGCGCAAATTCGAGACAGACACACCGCAGCCCATAAGCGAAGGGAACAGGCCACCATGCAGAACTTCAGAGGGCTCGTTATGGTGGTTGAGAAAACGGAGACGTCGCCAAAATCGGCTGACAACAGAACAGGGCGCGTCTCCGCGAGTAGGAATGCGGCTGAAAGGGGCAACCTGGATGAGGTATGCGCGCAAGCACAGGGCCAGTCAAACAGTCAATGAAGGGGAATGCGCCGCGAGAGGGAGAGCAAAGGAAGAATGGCGATTCTCCTCGCGTTTACGGCCTCCCTCTCTGAAACGCAAAAGAAAGCTGCGGCCACACGAATTGACAGGTGACGGGAGGGGGCAGTGTATGTCTGGCACCCTTTATTGCCCATGGCGAGGCCCAATGACTTTGAGATTGCGACCTAGTCGAGTGCGCATTAGGAGGTAGTAATTGTCGAATTGGGCGCCTCCATAAGGTTCCCGTTTGTAAATTTGTAAATACAGCACGTTGCATTTTTTTTTCATTTGTTAGTTATTAAGACCTTATTTCTTTTAATTTCAAAGGTTCCGCGTTAATCTCGGAGATTCGTTGTGATGATTGTTAGGCGCGCCAGTTACGCGAATAAAACTGCGAAGCAGGTTTTGCGACGGTGGTGGCTCGTGAACGCGCTGTTTTTGTAGATAGGCATTGACCATTGGAGGTTTGTAGAAACAAACCATTTTGGGTAATTCAATGGTTACAGGGTAGGTGCGTTTATCGGCTACCATTGAAGATAGAGTATGGCTTTTGGTTTTCTGGCTTTAAATGCCACTTTATGAATCAGCTTAATTAGGAGTTCAAGCGGTCATCAGAGCGCAGTACATTTTGCCTTAGAAGCGCTGGTACAGGCCGATACTATTGACCCAACGAGTAACTAACTCACTGCGAAGCATTTATCCGTCTGATCCTTTTCAATGCACTCTCAGTCTCTCAATAAATGTGGCTTTCCCGGGCAGGAGAAACAAAAAACGTTAGGTATTAGGTTAATTGAGATATGCACTTAAATCTGGTTTTTTCCTTTTGTTAATTTTCTGGAAGCTCGCACGAGGGCTGCAGGTTTAATTCTGATAAGGTTTTGCGTGAAGAATGTATGAACCTGGCAGTTCTCATGGTTAGTTCTCTCTGTTTGTTGTGCCTTGGGCTTGGCGTGGTCTATTTCCAGAGGGTGTCACCTGGCCTGCCTTGGAACGAACGGCGAAACAAAGCAGAGGCACGGGGTCTACGGTCTCTTCGAGGTGCTTGAATGCTGCAACCCCTTCGAGACCTCCTGTGGCGGTGGACGGGCTGTTATGATCGGCTTGGAACTGCACCTGTCAAATGTGGGAATCAAGCTCGAACGCCTTTCCCGTGACGAGATAATCCTCTTTCATCCAGGAGAGAGCGTCTGACCTCTACGGAGCAGACGAAAACAGCGAGCTACCAAGAAGGAAGACCCGAGGGTGAGGAGGTCGCCAACTTGACCGCCCGACAGAGGTCTGACACTTCCACAAGTTCCCCGAAGGAGTCATCGGCAGGTTATGCCTAGAATCTGTATCTCTCCAATGTGGGAAGCAAGCCCCAGCGCTTTTCCCGTGACGAGATAATCCCCTTCAGCCCCGAGAGAGCTCTCACCTCTACGGAGCAGACGAAAACGGCGAGCTACCAAGAAGGAGGATCCGAGGGCGAGGAGGTCGTCAACTTGACCACCGGAGAGAGGACTTCCCCGAAGGAAATGCCGGCCACCACAAGGGGATTTAAGGCCGTCCTGGCCCCCGTGTTAATTAGAACCGCTCGAGACTCGGATAGAGTCAAAACCATGTACCAATGAAGTGAATACAATCTTTTCTATTTTTCATCATCACGATGCCCGCCTTCATCGTCGTTTCCTGATTCCTGCGGTGACGACCCACCTCACCCGGTCGAGATTATATCAGTATGTATTCCATCTAAGGAGCACCTCTTCTTCTTGTAATCCCAACTTTTTGGCTTCTCGATGAACCCTAGATGCCTCTTTACGCTCTTCTACAGCTTGTTTAATTTCCTTGTTCCACCACTTACGTGGTTTCCTCTTTCCAATCCAGCAATTGTTTTGCCGTGTCCGCCTTATTTCATGCTGCATAACCTCCACCAGTTCCTTATATTCCCAGACTGCTGTAGGAAAAGCCTCAATTTTCTTCTCTATGTTGTTTGCGATCTCTGTTATTTGCGCGTCATTCATTTTTAAAAACTGTGAGGCTATTGGTTCATGTTCTGCGCTAGTATCTCGCCCAAACTTTAATGCTAAACGTCTATGATCGCTTCCCAGGCTATTTTTTCCATTTTCGTCTATTATCATTTGGTCTAGTTGTTCGTAGACCATTCTGAGACTAAGGCGTAGTCGATACATGACTGCCTGTTTCCGCATTGCTATGTTACCTGTCCATGACACTTATTCTCCCTGTTAACTACTATAAGGTTCTGTTCATCATACAAATCCAGCACTAGAGAGCCGTTGTAATCAGTATATCCGTCTAAATCGTCCATGTGCGCGTTCATTTCTCCCACTAATATCACCTGGCCCGAGTTACTGAACTCATTAATATCGCTTCTAATGCAATCGACCAATTCCTTATCTTATCTTTCTCTGCTATCACTACCTGTCCAAAGGTAAGCTACTCCCAGTCACGTCTTTTTATCTTGCCATGTGCCACTAATCCATAAATGCTCTTTACATGTCTCGTTTACCCTTCGCCACTTCAGAACTCGCCTAATTAGTACGCCTACGCCTCCGCCTATCCTTGACCCGGTCATTCTGTTGCACCCTTCCCATACAAAGTTGTCAATAACAGGCGGCTGCTCCAAATCTCGTAGATGCGTTTCGGTCAAGGCGTACACGCTAATCGCTTCATCATTCAGTTGCGTTTGAATTTCCAGCCATTTTTCCTGCTTGCGACCACCCTGCATGTTAATGTAGCAAATTTTACCTTCTCTATTCTTATCCTTTCTGCGTCTTTTCCTGACTCCTAGTCGCCTACTTCTGCCCTTTACTGGTGTTTCGCTATGTTCAATACTCAATCCTGCTTCCCGATTGCCTGGGGCCCGCCTAAAAAAGCTACAGCTCGTGCCGCGAATCGACGTCCGACCGGTGTTGCTACACTTTCACTAAAATGTATCCCGTCAACCACAAAAGCGCCTTCGCGGCCTGCTCAGTGCACTTCTCGATTGATGTCAATGACCGTAAAATTCATTGCTTTAGCTAGAGTCCAAATTTCCCTGTTTACTGCAAGAACTGCCCTTTCAATTTTATAACCCTGCCTTTCAACCTCTGGCACCGTGCACACCGCGATTTGTACTTCCTTTGAAACATTCCGCAGGTCGGTGACCCCTTTGGCTATTTGCTTTGTGATCCCTGCTCCTCGTCCGTGCAGTACGTCAATCACTCCGCCCATTATCACCACTAGGAGTCTCTCCTCTATTGTGTCCCCCATGCGTTCCTTGGCCTTCGCTATCACCTCTCTAATCGGCTTTCCCGTAAGCGCGCTAGCCTGGACTCGTTCGTCTGCCCCTACCCTCTCTGCTATCGCCGGTTCTACTTTACGCATGTTGGAATCCCCAACAAAGACAACTCGACGCTTTCCTTTCCCCTCATCGCCGAAAGCTGCCCCCGAAGTCACAATGCCCTCCCCTCCTTTCTTATCCTTGCCCTTGGCTTTGTTTTCTTCCCCGGCCGCGTCAGTGGTATCCCCTTCGTGACTATCACTGACGTTTCCGCCACTGCTTCCCGGCGTGGCGGGTTCGGCTGTCTCTGCACTCGCATCGGAGCCAGCTCCGTTCGCGGTGCTCGCCTCGATGCGTTCATCATTGCTTTGCAGAATCCAGCTCAGCTGGATTTCTGCGTTAGCTAGCTTTTCTTCTGCCTCCTTCCTCTGCTTCTGCTCGATTTTAAGGTCCTTTTCTAGCTTTCCAACCCGCTTAGCTAACTTATCCTTGTCTTGCTCTAGGCGGTCTAGCCGCGACCCTAGCACACACATCCTACAGATAAAATCTGCACCATTCGCTTCGCGTGCTGACTTACCGCGTTTCTTCCAGCGCGTAGGAACGCTCGCACTCAGAACAACGCACGCGTGGGTTCCCCCTAGTACCAACCATCATCTCGTACTAACAAGGCGTAGATGTGGCAAAAAAAAACAGTTATTCTTTACCTACTTTTATCTAAGCGAGAAGACCAAGAAAGTGAAAAAGCATTAAAATAATTTATAAAGATTGCTTGGCTAAGCTAACCCTCCTAAAAAACCAAAAAGTGAAATATAAAATAACAAAACTTATCTCTTTGACACGCTGCTCCTGCTGCGCTGAAATGCCACCTCAACTCGACACGTCCGATCCCGTCGGCTTCACTCGTGAGAGTGAAGCCGGGCTCCTTGAGCGCGAGCGCCCCCTGGCGCCCATTTGGGCATCCCATGATGGCTTTGCTGATGTCGCCCCCGATGCAGATCTGTTGCGTTCTCGTCGTCGAATTCGCACCACGTATGCAATTTGGTACGGCTGTCGCCAAGTCTTGTCCCCAGTTGGGAGGTACCCCCCACGGAATTTGCATTTAAGCACACACATGTGATTGTCCTCCGGCTTTTAGTTCCAAATCCTCTGCACTGAACCACGTCTGGTGTGGGACATACATCTGATCGATGTCCAATCTTTCCGCAAGCATCGCAGACATCAAGCTGCTTCCTATACAGGTAGCACCTAACAAGGGTCGACCAGTATCTGACGTAATTGGGTACCCTCAGTCCATCAAACAGAGCAATGACCGGCACCGCCGATTTAATACGTTTGCCTGCCCATGCCAGTGGGTTAAAAGTCATGCACTGTGCTTCGTTATCGTGGCCTGATTGTCTCTGAGGTCAACTCTCCGAATCCCCCCTCTACATGTGGTGTGCGGAGCTGTCTTGTAGGCGGTAACTTTATATTCGGTTTCCACTATAATGATTGACTTGATTTCCACATGCCTGGCAGCATGACTGGGATCTGGCGTGCTAACCACCTCGATGTTTTGCGTGAAGTTAGGGCAAACGACATCCTCTCGGGCTTGCTCCGGAGTCAGGTCCGGTGCTTCAATAACCGCCACGCCTATCGCTGTGGTGCTCCCTTCGCTCAAATTGAGACCCCCTCGGGGGCGCATGATGATATTGATATGCTCCTCCAGCAATTGGGGCATCTGTGATGCCTTGACAATCCGGGTCTTGAACGTAGTTGTTGTAGGTCCTTTGTTCTTGCTGTTGTTGCCTTGTTCTTGCTGGCTCTGCGGCGATGTTTTCCCATCGCCATGAATCCTTGCGGTGGAGCGAGATCTTCGGCTTGTCACAATTCGCCAGCCAAGATCTTCCTCATTTTTTTTCTAATCCGATGGCGTCTTCATCTCCCATGCGCGTTTCCGCCAGTGCGGTCCAGCGGGGACAGTAGGCCTACTTAGGCCTAGCTAGCCGCACACGTTCGATGCGCCAAGAAAGGCCAGTAAAAGTCCAAAAATGAAAGTCTCACCTTAAAGAAAGGTGTCAGCCAATTCCCGGCGACTTCACAAATCCAGTGATGTGCTTGAATTCGTGGTGGTGGTAAAGATGGCTGCAGAAACATCCAAAAACGACGGCGCCGATTTGAGACTCGTACGCAAATCTCGGCTTCTTCTTCTTCTCCTAGGTGGATAGGCGAGTCCAATGATATAAAGTTTGTGGCAGAAGATCGCGCGCAGTAACTCGGTTTTCTACCTGTGCGGTTTTCCGCAGGCTGTCACTATCGGCGCTTTTCTCATGGTGCTAGTTCAGCCTCCACGCCAACGCGTTATTTGGCAGTTTTTCGCTTCTACTGAAATCTGCACATTGAGCTGCAGCACAATTGCGCTGTCAGCTGTTCAATCAAGCAGTAAATAAACTATAGTATCGCAAGTTGATCAATTCCTGATTTACTACGCTTTTCACCATCGTCTACTCCGAAGTTCTGAGACTCAATAGTTCACTTTGTCGCTCATTCAAATTAAATACCTATATACGCCCAAAAGCTACAGTTCAATTAGCGCTATAAATATTCATGTGGACTTTGGGGGGAGAGCAGCATATCATGCGTTTCATCCATATTTGAAACAATAGCACGGTGATTTTAGCAGTGCACCACATATTATAGTAAGCGTTTCCAGAAATTTTATTACTGCAAAGTTTATTTGCGACGTGTTTGAAATGTTTTGCATGACCTTGCTTTGTATATCTACTTTAAATATTTTTCAAAATAAATAGAAGCGCGAACTTAACAAACCCGTAACTCTGCACCAAGACCGATGTCGCAGCAAGGAAGGAAGGAAAGAGTGGAGAAGGAAAGGCAGGGAGGTTAACCAGTTCAGCACAACCGGTTTGCTACCCTACACATGGGAGCGGGATGAGGGGGAATGAAAGATGGGGAGGAGAGAGAGAGAGCACACAGCACAGCACACACATCGTCAGTCACAGTTATCAGGACTGAGCACTGTTGGTCAGCAGCTCAGCAGAGCCACATTCAGCCGATTCATAGTTGGGGGGGTGTAGTATGCAAGCGCCTACGTAGATTGGAGCACTTAAAGCGGACAAATATGCTAAAAAAAGAAGTTTGCAGTCCAGGTGAACTTATTACAACATTTACAAGGGCCTTGTAAAAAAAAGCATTCGATAATAAGCTGCACCTTTCAGAGCCGCGTATACTGACTCTAATTTGTCTGCTTTAGATGTGTTATTCGGTGCAGTTTACAAAATTGTGATATCGTTTAGTATTGCTATGTCGCAGAGTACTAAACTTGATAATTTGCAATTTTTGAGATTCTTTTGAAACGCAGTGGTGGCATTAAATCAACATCTACTTCCAGCACATGCTTGATTTTACGCCTAATTTCAAATGCAGCAAACGTCACCGAAATTGGTATGGCGATTGCCGAGAATACCGATTTCACCATTCCTATGGATCCCGAGCTAACGCAGCAAACGTTGTGCATTTCAGAGCGGGCGCGCTACTCGAGCATGTTTCCGGAGTTTCATTTCTCCGTGCTAACGAAAGGCTAACGGCATCGCGACTGGGAGACTTGGAAGGAGGATGAGATTGCAATTTTCTACGTTCCCCCATGTTCGAAGGCCCTGGCTGCATAGCGCCTCTTCCTCTTCACAACCACACTCTCTGCCTCTCTCTCGATGCCTCCAACTATCACGTGACCAAATGCCTTGAGAGAGGGCGTTGCGTATAGCGTGAGCTCACCCTCGCTCTGCCGTTCTCTCTTCCAACCTGTGCTTTCAATCTGTCCCCTTTCGCATGTTTCACGGCGGCAAGCAGTGCCGGTTGCACGGGCAAGTCGGTTCGCGCCTATGTTCTTATTTCGAGCACTCGCAGAGCAGGCTCTCCATTTAGTGTTTTCAATGAGTTAACCAACTAGTAAACAATTCACCCAAATAGCCATTCATCTGGGCGTGCCACGTAAACATCTTATGTGAGATTTGGTTACTACAATGTACTGTTTTCTAAAGTTTGACTCTTAAAAAGCAAATATAGGTGCGTAATCCTAGATGAAAAAAAATTTTCAATGAAGGTACAAGTCCCTACTTGCTTGCACAATGAGTAACACTAATTGCTAGCACAGTTGCATTAATTGGAACTTGTCACAAATTCTTCATCAGGCCACTCTCTTTTTGACAAATCTATACCTAATTTCGTGAAGTACTGAAGACACATTATTCCATCTTACATGACAGGCAAAATTGTTGATACCATGGAATGAGGAGCCGTGGTCGCACTTTCAGCATTACATTTTACCATGCAGTACAATGACCTATGTTTATGTATTCATTGAATGTGGTCTGCCTATTTACATTATATTTTAGCGGTTTATTAGAAAAATAATTCCAAGGTTCCTATAATGCAATTGTTTCTGGTGGATAGGGCTGCACTTTAATTTAGTTATTTGTGGCTGGGTAATGATTAACATGCATGCTTAGAAACTGCACTTTACCCTACCTCGGTGAACACTGATTTGATGCAGCAGAAACTTCTTATTGTTCTTGATTACCTGAGCTACTAGATTGAAAAAATCAAATTATCTAACATAGTGCATCAAAGACAATAACATTCCTCGCCTTTTCTACAGCTGGCACCATATAGAAAGCCTGATATTTTAAAAAAAGTTGTCTCACTGATGGCCTGCACATTGACAGACTGCAGGAGCCGCAATGTTTGAGACACTGTGCAGTCTGAAAACAGCAGTGCTGCTGCGATTAAAACATTTCCCGCTGGTTTGTCTCCAATCAGTGGCTGGCTCTTCCATGACGTGACATGCCTACAGTTGTCACAGCTGCTCCTGACTGTGACCATTGAGCCAACGACAGAAAATCTGCTGGTATATTTCTTGTGATAGAAACTGCACGCCACAGGAAGGAGCTGTCGCAAACCGCTCTCAAAAACCACTAACTTTAGCTCCTCACGATAGGTTGTGACTAGGTCTTGGTTTTCACTTGTATGCGCTGTTGCACTTCTTGGCTCAATATGGCTGTCGAAGGACAGGGGCGGCCGTACTCAAGCTTCGGCTGTTGGGCCCTCGCTGTTGGCAGACGCCAATTGAACTGGCTCAATACGACCACTGCACATAGCAAAAAGTCACACTTGTTATAACAATGATTAGATAAATATATTATACGAAATGCTCTTGTATTCACTGTGCGCAAGCTTTCCCATTCTCAACACCGCAGGCTACAGCATTTTTACGTCCAAAGAAGAAGAACCATGCACTGTCGCATTCCACCCGCTATGTTGTGCGATCTGCTACATAAAAATTGCAGTCATAGAACACAAACGCAACATTTCAATATAGTTTACCTTGCAAACGTGTCTTCGAAGGATTCAAGAGTTGGTTTGTAGGTTTCATCGCCAGTAGCTTCTCGAATATCTCATTCCACTTCTTCAACATATGGTTTGGGTGTCGAGCAGCGGGCGTTGTCAAAGAAGTCTGTCAGCACAGGAGAAGCAGGTACATCTGCATGCTCTGGTGTTCTTGCCAAGATGACTTCAGCAGAGCTAGGACTCTGCGTGCCTTTAGACACCAGCAGACGTGCAGCGAAGTGTGCCTGCGTGGCTGTTTGATTTCCCTACATTACTTCAATATCGCAAACATAACTTGTTTTTCATAAGACATACAGTACACAGTAATATAAATGACTGGTGCCAACTGTAGTTGCTTCCCTTATTGTAAACCCTCTTTATGAAGTCTAGTGACTACGTAGAAACAAACGCTTCACATGAACAAGGAAAGAGAATCTTATAGTACTCATTATGTTGTTTTAATCATGCTTACCAACACTCTTTTGAAGATGCCGTGACGTCTGCACACTTTTTGTGCGTTGTTTTGACACTGTTTGCATTCCCACAGAATGCAGTACACGAGGGCTGCGGTGAGCTGACACCCTAGTCAGCGTTCCCACAGTAGACACAACCTGACTCTATATGCATTCACACGGCACAACCTGCAAACATTGTACTCTTATGAGGCATGACTAATTCATCGCTAGTGTCAATACTCCAGTATGAATTAGATTGAATAGGGAAACAACGGCCTTCATCATAAATTACAGAAATTAGGCAGGAAATGAACTTTGTTTCTTTGTGAAATAAACTATAATTAAATGATCATTATCTCCCTACAGTTCATTATATAAACTGTTCATTTCTGCTAATATTTGCTTAAAGTCAATGTCTGTTATAACCACGAAAATTTATTGTAACTGGTGCTTAACACTTCGAAAACTATGGGTAATAATGAAAACACGTGACAAAAACAACAGGGAAGAAAGCGTCAATGTCAGCTCTTATGAAACAGTGTGTGTCTGTGTGTGCGTGTGTGTGTGTATACAGAGCGGGGAGAACTTGGCAAACTAAATCTAGAATTCTGCATGCACTGTATAACAGTGAACAAAGTTTAATTGCTTGTGGCAATTAAATCAACACTCATTTTCAAAGAACTCACGGAACTAATTGTTTAAACCTGGAATGAAAAAAAAAATACTGAAATCACGATACTCACTGGCTGTGAATGCTGCGATGCCTCAATAGTGCTGGCACCCAACGCTGCAGCTGGAGTTGGCTTGGTCTGTAATGTCTGCAGTCACAAATGAGTAAGGCATACAAATCTAGGACATGCTGCATACTACGCTTTTCTTTCGAGTACACGTTTTTATTTATCACCAGGAATATCACGCTGCCACAATAGCCCTGCGCACCAATCCTCAGCGGCTGACATAAATGGGTTTATGATATGACAACAGAGTGCAATGGATCATTCGGACTTTTGCTTTACTTTTACTTTTTTTCGAGTCGAGTGACGGCTATTCGGCCGCGCGAATGCTGATGAAGGGGAAAAAATGTGCTAAAAGCGTTTCGCAACATGACACCACGTAGCTCAGCGCCGGTGCACCACTGTTTAAACAGAACATCGATACATTTTCTGGCAATGCACTTTTGTTTACTAGCTGCACAGGGCGACGTAAAATCTAACATGTGATCGCGTGGTTCGTGGACATACGGTGCAACACGAACAGTGGTGTGAAGATAAAGTATCGATTACTCGGCACTACGCAAACATGACATCACACTACAAGGAGGAGCATTTATAAAAACTTAACGGCCTGCTTGGAAGGAAGAGAGTTGGCAACGCATTTGGTATCAGGCGACAACCACGCGTGGGCGTGTTTGTCGCAGCAGGCGTGGTTTGTGATGGTCAGACCGCAGCCCAACTCCTGCAGCAGGCGTGGGTTGTGATGGTCGTCTTCGGCACGGAAGTGGCGCCCACAAACACGTAAATCGCCGTTGCGCTTTGATTCTGCCGAAACCCCAATGCGCTCAAGTCAGGCATTGAGCAGGGCGTCATCATGAGGCAGCCGGTGTCGCGTCGTTTGGTTTTACCAGTCAGCGCTTTTGCAGCCAAGCACCGCACACGGGTACCTTTTAGCCATCGCGAAACAATTTCCGACTCTTCGCGCAGATCAATCCGCTAAGCACGACTGTGTTGGAACGTGAGCGATTTGGCACTGGCGTTGCGGTCTGTAGTTACCGATTCACCTCTGCGCACAAACGAGCAACACGACGAGGAAGAGCAGAAAGCGCGCGTACCTGCTAGCAGATTAACCGGAAGTTGTAGGTTCTTGTTCGACCAATGAACATCGTTTCCGCTGTTGACATCACCAGATGCCCCCTGGTGACATCGCGACGACCGCTGGGGATACCGGAAAGGCCAGGAGATGAGGACGGCATTGTTTTTTTTTTATTTTGTGGCGCACACGCGGCGCGTAGCGCTGCAACGTTTGGCATCGTTGATCGTGACGGCATTCGGAACTCGATGCGTGTGTTTAATTGAAATGTTGAGGTGGTTTAGGGGCCCTTTAACGGGAGACGTCTCAAGGCTCTTGGACGATCGGAGTTTTTATACGCTGCGATGCTAGTCGTGATTCTAACGAAAGTGATTCTCAATGACATCGTGGTGTAACACTACAAGCGACAGAGCTTACCACAAAAGCCCGACGAGACCCAGTCGTCACAGACCGAGCTGCGACAGCTATTGGATTATCTACAACTGGAAGTCGAAGCCCGTGAAAAAAGTGGTCACCAGGAATCCTGCGTTCACGACACCAACGATGGAAGGCGTGACAGGAAGCCCTGTGCCACGCCTACAGCCTCACTTTTGCACAACGAATCCAGCAAGACGAAAGGTGCTTGTTAACGCGAGAGCGTTAAGGGCCCCATGTCGCATAAAATCCGGCGTCGGCGTCCGTGGCGGAGGAAATCATCCCGAACCACCCCGACCGCGCAGGCCCTCCGCGTGGTGCAAGGTGCTAGTGAAGAAAAATTTAATTTCTCACAGTGAAATACGTCAGGAAAATGGTAAAGTGCGACATAACCACAACCTACAGCCACGGTGGCGTCGGACTGTTACTTGAATGTACGAGAAAACATAATTCTGTTACGAGGAAACTCAAACACAAACCCCTTTTGCCAGCATTTCTACTGTGGGAACAGAAGACTCGGAACAAGTAACCATTTATTTGTCGGGGCAACTAAGCTGATGTTGCGGCGATGATTTCGAGCTTCTTCTTCTTCTCGTTCGGCGGACGCGAAGCACACTGTCCACTACATGGCTCCCCCCCTAGCGATGAAGGCATTGCCGTCGAGCGGTTTATCTGCTTCAGATGGTGTTGCCAGCGTCCATGTGATCTGGCTTCAAACGGTCTATAGATATCGTCTCTTAGCATCCGTTAACAAGGAGAGTGAAGTACTTAGGATCGCGCTTGAAGACTTTTAAAGGACCGTCGTAAGGTGCTTGTAGTGGAGTGCGAGTGGCATCGTGGCGGATGAAGACATGGCTGGTATGAAGTAATTAAGGGCTCATATACACGGTCTTGCGATCCTGACGAAGCGGTGGTGGTACGACAGTAGCCATAGTAGTTCGCAGGCGGTCGGCGTAAGAGTGTAGCTCAGCTGATATCGGTTCCGAGGCAAAGAACTCGTAGGGTAGGCGAAGTGTGCCGAAAACCAGCTCTGCGGATGAAGACTGTGTGTCTTCTTTCACCGCGGTGCGAAGACCTAGTAGAACCAGAGGTAGGCGGTCTGTCCATGGAATTGCTGAGCCCTGCGCACGCAGTGATGCCTTCAGTTGACGGTGGAAGCGTTCCACCATGCCGTTGGAAATGGGGTGGTAAGCCGTACACACTAAGAAAAAAAGAGTATCCCTTACTCTTTTCGAAGAGTCTGGACTCGTCACATATATGACAACCTTTGGGGGAGACACCCGAACTCCCTTTCGCCAGAGAGTCCGAAGACTATCTGTGATGTATACAAGGTGGTTACTTAACTCCTCGCGCAGTAGTCTTGCACACTCTTTTCTAGTAGTCTCCTGGACCTTCTCTTGAGGGTTACAAGACTACTGCTGAGGGAGTCTGTTAACTCTCCTAGATGAGTCAGACGACTCCAGATAGAGGGTCACATGACTACTGCTGAGGGAGTCTGTTAACTATTCTAGGTGAGTCAGACGACTCAAGCTAAAGGGTCACATGACTACTCCTGAGGGAGTCTGTTAAGTATTTTAGGTGAGTCAGACGACTCAAGATAAAGGGTCACATGACCACTGTTGAAGGAGTCAGGTAACTATTCTTGACGAGTCTGATGACTCCATTAGCATGTGTCGCGATACCCTTAGTGCGTGGTGCAGGACTCTTGCAAATACAGTAAACTAACCAATCCATGTAAGTCATTCCACTCTGCTGGCAGTGTCGAGCCGCTTTTCAAAATGAGTCACAAGCTTTCGCCGACAGTGCAAAGTGTCTATCGTGAAAAGACAACATAGAATAATAATGAATCCATCGCTAACCACAAGGCAGGTTAGCAACAAAAAGTGATTATTCCATCATTTTGTTATTGATTTCTGGAAGTGTCTTCTTTTTGGGGTTTTATGTGCCAAAACCAGTTCTGATTATGAGGCACGCCGTAGTGGAGGGCTGCAGATTAATTTTGACCACCTGGGGTTCTTTAACGTGCACTATGGCGCAAGCACAAGGGCGTTTTTGCATTTCGCCTCCATCGAAATGCGGCCACCGCGGCCGGGATTTGATCCCGCCTTCTGGAAGGGTCAAATGTATCAGTCAGCAGTGAATCACCATGAACACCAGACAGTTCTCTTTACTATTAAACTGGAATCAATGGCCAACCAAGGAAACAGTTTTAAAAAACACACAATATGCACCTTGCAGCTGTATGTGCATGACACTGCAATGTCACTGAACCATAATGACACCATAAAATAGTATGTCACTCATGCAAAAGTTCAATTCACCCCAACACACGTCATAATTTTATAATGTCAAAAGGTTCTTAAGCTAAACCTATTCACTGTTCCCTCAGACATATTTTTATTTAGAACTTAAGATGTAACCTCCTATGCAAATAATGTACACATAAAATATAACAAAGGGCTACACTGGTGCAAAAAGAAGAACCAGATAATGAAGTGCAATAAAAACAATATTCCAACTTAGATTACATAATCTATGCAGTACAAAATTCAAGACAGAAACTGGTTGGCAATCGATAATCCAATTTAACAGTAAAAACAGCTGTCTTACCTTATGGTACTCTTGTTGGCACTTTTCCCACACAACTCATGCATGTTTCTTAGCTTTAGTTTAAAACTGATCTGAAAAACACCATATTAAAAAGTTGTGCATCAATTTTATTCTTTCATATAATCTGCAACAGTGCATACAAACTTGAAAACTTACAATATTACAAAAAACATGCAGCAATATTTAAGCTAAACATTTTATTGAAGTTGACCTAAACATGCATTTTTAGGACACCAACAATTTCACTGATTGCAATAAGCACTAATACAAGACTTGCCATAAATCAATCATACTGGCAAAATATGTAGCACAGGTAGCTGTATTTTGCATGACAAAGATAGCGCATGAATCATGAGGACAAGGAAGGAAGCAGACCAGGTGGTAACTAAATTGAACTCAGCTGCACACATGCAGCTTTAAAAGACACATACAGAAAAAGCTGAAAGACACATGCAGAAAGTAGACATGAGGAAGGCTTCTTTTAGTCATCACAAGTCATCCTAAGAGCAGATTAGGTAACGACTGTAATTTACTCTCGGTAAATGCATTAAGTTTATGATGTAATAGTTCGGCGGAAATCCGCTAGGTGGAGATAAGTAATTAATGAGAAACTGAGACATCCACCCAAATGTAGCAATTCGCTACTATGGAAACCCAACCGGGTTCCTCGAAAGAAAACCTCGCAGTTGAAGAAAAATTCGTCCTGGTCCGGGACTCGAACCCGGGACCACCGCCTTTCCGGGGCAGCCGCTCTACCATCTGAGCTAACCAGGCGGCTAGCAGATGGCAGGGCGAAGTCGAATTTGTCGACAACTCGAAGCAAAGGCAAGTATATGATGTAATAGTTCAGCGGAAATCCGCTAGGTGGAGATAAGTAATTAATGAGAAACTGAGACATCCACCCAAATGTAGCAATTCGCTACTATGGAAACCCAACCGGGTTCCTCGAAAGAAAACCTCGCAGTTGAAGAAAAATTCGTCCTGGTCCGGGACTCGAACCCGGGACCACCGCCTTTCCGGGGCAGCCGCTCTACCATCTGAGCTAACCAGGCGGCTAGCAGATGGCAGGGCGAAGTCGAATTTGTCGACAACTCGCTCATTAATTACTTATCTCCACCTAGCGGATTTCCGCTGAACTATTACATCATATACTTGCCTTTGCTTCGAGTTGTCGACAAATTCGACTTCGCCCTGCCATCTGCTAGCCGCCTGGTTAGCTCAGATGGTAGAGCGGCTGCCCCGGAAAGGCGGTGGTCCCGGGTTCGAGTCCCGGACCAGGACGAATTTTTCTTCAACTGCGAGGTTTTCTTTCGAGGAACCCGGTTGGGTTTCCATAGTAGCGAATTGCTACATTTGGGTGGATGTCTCAGTTTCTCATTAATTACTTATCTCCACCTAGCGGATTTCCGCTGAACTATTACATCATATACTTGCCTTTGCTTCGAGTTGTCGACAAATTCGACTTCGCCCTGCCATCTGCTAGCCGCCTGGTTAGCTCAGATGGTAGAGCGGCTGCCCCGGAAAGGCGGTGGTCCCGGGTTCGAGTCCCGGACCAGGACGAATTTTTCTTCAACTGCGAGGTTTTCTTTCGAGGAACCCGGTTGGGTTTCCATAGTAGCGAATTGCTACATTTGGGTGGATGTCTCAGTTTCTCATTAAATGCATTAAGTTACATTAGGGGCCACCCATTTGCATGTCACTCATATAAAGTTCTTGTGATCTTAGGTTCTTGTGATTATATAGAAGTTGTGTCACTATGTTATAAGCGACTACAGCAAGGGACACGTTTTGTTTATTAAATTTTGTGTTCAAGGGAAATGCTACTCAAAATGATTTTCTTTTATTTTTTTGTACTATAGGTTTGAAAATTAAGCCAATTAGAGGGTTCTTCAAGCTGATTTCATATATGTTATTTTTGTTTAGCTCCTACATTTCTTCAGTTATGTCTTAAACAATGGCACAATGTATAGTGATCTTTGCGGGCAGTTTCTTCTGTATTAAATTTTCACACAAAGCATTGTGCTAACTTAGCTCTTTGTAGATGACAAAGTGCCGATATCTATCGAAACATGTAAACTTAGTGAGACTATGCAAGTAAAGCTCAGTACACATTAATAACTTTTTTTTCAGAATCTCATGCAAATAACTTTGTGCACTTACAATTGTCTGATACTCACGAGATTTGGCTTACATACTCTTCAAGGTATGTAGAATGCTAATATCTACTTGAAATTGCAATATCTTTCAAAATTATTTAAAGTGTCCTATTTTTTGCATAGTTTCAGTAATTTTACATGATGTTTGGGTAGATATCGGCACTTTGCGGTCCACGAGCTGAATAAGATACAGCACGATCATTCTTGTGAAACTGTTATATACATTAAAGTGCCCGCAGATACTTTGCCACTGTGTAGGACAACTAAAAAAGTATAGAAGCGACACAAAAACCACTGACATATTTAAAATCTGCATATAAAACTATATGCAGCAGGATTTTTTTCAAATCTCTCACTGAAATAATTTTAAAAAGTTGTTTCGAGAAGTATTTCGCCTGAATAAGTGGCTGCCAATGTATTCTACCAAAGCGTTAGACAATGCATTCAGGCAGACCGCAGGGAGTTTTAGAAATAGCACACCAAAACGTGTGTCCCAAATCCCCATGTCCTACTTGCATGTTTTTGTTCTTTCGTGCATTCTGTTGTATGGCACCATTCGCGTCCTTTAACAATGAGTGCGCAAAACCTTAAACACCCCATTATTACATTAAATTTTTAGCCTGTAAAGGAATGGTGTGCAAATGGGCGACATCGTGTTGACAATAAACAAATATTTGTTCTCACATTAATGAAACCAGTCATATAAAATGTCACAAATTTAGAAATGAATGCAGAAGGAACCTTGCCGATTCTCACATTACTGCCACAAACAAGATATTTTGATGTTTATCATACTTAGTTTATTTCACTTCCCTGTAGTGCATGGGCTCTCAATGTAGTAGACTAACCCAGGCCTGGAAGGCAATATTTAAATCTGAAATAAAGACACATCCTGCCACCACATGTCGGTGCTGTGTCATCAGAAGCGTGTATCTATAGGCATATAGCCTGTAAAATAATTTTTACATGATCTGTACCATTACTCTTGCATTCATAAATACTGAAAATTAGGAAATATAGTGGTCATTCAAAACACTGCTGTAAACCTTCATGTTCGAGACATGCAATTCTCATAAGGTGTAACACAACTCATGTGTGCATGAAACCTACAGTAGCGTTGGCATTCGTAAGTGTGGCAAGCCTATTTGCCACACTGACAAATGCCAAGGGTAAAATGGGTTTCATGTCTCAAACGTTGTCCACCAGTGCCACTGGTATCATTGCACTGAAAGGAAGTCACATTACTAACACACTTATGATGGGCAGCCAGGTTTTCCTACTATAATACTGGTTTTTTTCCATGCTCCTGCGTTCTTTCCTTTCTAAAAAATAACGGCTGCTTGAAATAGGTGCTCAATTTTGCTCTTGAACTTATCCTGCTATGGGGCACTAGTTGAGTTAAAATTCTTGAATAATTTACAGCGCCGCATATTAATAAATGAACAAAACATGATGTAAGTCAGCGTTTTAGCCTTACGCATTAGAAGAGTTAAGAACCTATCAATTACATACACAAGTACAAAATAACTACGAGAAACTGGGTATACATACAGGTATAATAGAAGGAGATGTTAAGAATTCCAAGAGAAAGGAAATATTAAAAAGTCAGTACTAAAAACATGTAAATTATAACAGGAGTATTTTCCAAGAATCCTAAAGAGCAAATAGAACATGAAGCCCAGGGAACACTCCATGCCAATATTTGCCCATGGTTCATTAAGTGGGCACAACTGCGAAATAGGTGAAACACATAGAAGGGTCACCAAACATTGAATAGTGGGGCACAACAGGTTGCCTTGATCCCTGGCATCCTCTGACATCGATGCATGGAGTCTGATTATGGCATCCTTTCCAAGAGGCCTGGCTCAAGTGTGTGGCCCAGCTCGGGTAAAATTTTGCAGCAACCTGAAAAACAGAAGCCCACATCTATAAACACCAAAATATTCTTCACCATAGGACAAATCTGAACCTTACCATCTACACATAGCAGATAATGAAAACAGACACAGATCACCTGACTGAAGGTAAATAAATGTGCAAAAAGTATAAATAAATGTAAGGAACTACTTATAGGATGGAATGCTTGTCAATTTGTCTTGTGTGAATCAATAATTTCACCTTAAAGTAATGTCAAGTGTGTGTTACTTGGCCATCCGTATGCGTCATTTCTGTAAGAAGGCTATTGCATGCCAACTGCCTCCCCCCCCCCCAACCTAGCCCTCGAACCATTTCGGAGTTCCTTTTGAAAAATTGGAGGCCCTTCAATATCAGACAAAGTATCATTTTGTGAAATATTTCTAGGTGAAACATTTTTTTACTGGTGTAAGTTCGATGTGAATTTTGTTCTAAGGCACCGAAAGGCATAGCTAAGATACCGGTTTCTTCAATGTGAGAGCAGAACAAATTTTTCTCTGGAGAATGAAGAGGCCTTACAACTAAAATTGTTTTCCTTGATCATCAGTTTATTATGGGCCGTTAAAAATGGTCAAAATGACCTATTTTTATTTTCAGAGAAATGGCTTAGAGCAAAAGCTGTAAACTAACGTGATCCAAGTGCTCGGGACATGTACTGTGTACGCAAAATGGTTTCAAAAATATATATCTCATGCAGCAAAGCACAAAGATGAGGATGAACTCGCAGAAAACTCAGTTTTGACGTATGTTTATCCGCAGGTTTAACAATGAGGCGGTCCTAGTAAAAATATGCCAAATATCACTTCTGAGAGCACACTGTATTGCTTTCAAATTGGTAAAGCTTTATTAGTGCTAAGCAAGAAAAAATTGTATAAGTGGTTTCCACTAGTATCAAAATGTGCATCGTGGTTCGTATAATCCACATGGTCTTTTGGCGGCTAAAACTAATTGCGTGGACTTGAGCATTGCTGCACCAATAGAGGGACGTGCAGTAGTGGAACTACTTCAAGGTTAATTCATTGCTGAGTGGCTACAGGCTACTTCAGTCAAGACACTGCTGGATTCCATGTATTTACCTGCATCTTGCCGTCTGCCATTGGACTGCTTCGCATCATCACTAAGGTTGCCAACTCTCTAGTGGAAGAAGTCGAGACAGGGTGGTGGTGGAAGGCAGGAGCAGGAGCCGCCAAGTTCTACCTGCAACAAATTTGCACAAATGTTCCAAGTCCTACCATGTCGTAATTTACAAAAATACAGCAGTTGTCCACGTAACGTGGTCACCAATACAAATAAAAGTAAACAGTTAGCTCCTACAACGCTAGAACCCCAACAATAACGAAGCCGAAGTTATGTTTACGAAAATGCCAGCAAAGACAAAAAAGAGTGTGCAACCTGAACCTGAGCTCATGCCACCAAGTGGCGTGCTAATCAACTGCAAGTCTGCCATCTTAAAATGTTATTGTATGTTTTTAACCTGCCTTAATCCAAGTTCAGCATCTATTGACAAAAGTAAATCAAGCTAATTTATTTACTAATTTCTATGGTCATTAATGCAATAGAGTGCAAGCTGCGAATGAAGCTGGCCAACTGGGTAGTGCTAACAAAGTGCTTCTGTAAATCTTATTCTTGTTTCTCTGCCTGTCTTGGCTCTAGCATTAGAACACAGAAAAACTTTCACATTCTTGGCATTTCACCCTGCTAATTCTTATTACATAATGCATAATACTTCAGCAAGAGCAATAATGGTTCCTTTTAACGGCAAATTGTGGTAGAACAAGGAATGTCACTGGAGCCAACACGCTGACAAGAGGGATTGTCTTATACTCCTTGTCGAAACATTGGCTCCAGCAATGCTCTTTGTTCTATGACTCTTCATCATTTGAATTCTCGTGTTCCTGTGTGTGTACATATGTCCTTTCATTGTTGCGTTGATGAAATTGTAATAACAGAGAATTAGTAATCGTACCTGACGAGAAATTTTGGCTTGTTGGTAGATGAGGATAGAGTAACTGCGCAACATTGATACACGGACAAAGGAGGCTTATGTGTCTTGTCTCCTCCAGCCATGTCTCGCCATTGAGTGATTACTCTGTCTCTATGTTAACGTATTACCATTTGCACAATACTAAAATGAATAAGGCAGGAACGAGGACAAAAAAATCACAACAAATCGCTTCATACTGGTAAGGAGATATGCCAACGTGCCTGCTACGATTTCTCACCCATAACGTGCTGGATAAGATGGCTACTTCCTGTGGCGGTTGCCGCTTCTTCAATACCTAAAATAAAATACATTTCAAAATCACAAAATATGCAGGACAACAGCAGTAGCATAGGCGATAACACATTGTTTCTACAAGGTAAACTAATCTCGGATACAAGACAGACAAAATTTTTTTAAATAAGTAAGTAGAATACACCACACCTCATTATATTTCATTGAATGCTGTCAGTGTTCCTTGGTACAAGAAAAAAAAGTATTTCTGCATGGCAGCAGTAAAATAGCACACAGAATTCTACTTTTACAACAAAATATCCTACAGCGATTAAGCCAACTACAGCTGTATGTACTTAAAATTGTTATACGTACAATAGCCAAGACAGGATTACCTTGGTTGGGTTGATATGCAGCTCACGGGGAGGTACAACTTTGCAATGAAGTCATTTCTGCTTGCTAAATATACAAATACCAATATACTCACATAAAAAAAGAAATGAAAGAATCATTTCTTTCATAAAACACAAGACACAAAATAGAAAATCGAGTAATAATAGTCTCCGCGCGCATTCCTAGGAAACGTCTGTAACTGCCGAGAGAAACGTCGTGCCAAGAGAAACGTCGCGCAAAATGTAGCCAAACCGGAAGGGCCGAGTACGCGCCGTTTGAAAACTTGAACAAAGCTGAAACACTCACCTGAGACGTTAAGAGAAAAATGGCCCAGTCACTCCCTGCTGATAGGCTTTCGTATGCATCCGGCAGTCTCTGTGCGGTACGATCTCTGACATCACAATGAAAGACGACGCAGTGCAGACCGCAACGCTTCGGGTGCTTGCCACGGTCCGGCGAGCTGTACTTGTTCGATATCGGCAAAGACGAAATCGGCGACACGCTACTGCTGGCCGTTCTTGTCGTCGCAATCACGTAGCACGGAAAGAAGTTCCCATCGTAACTTGCCGTAATGTTCGGTTGCACTCGCCCCTAACGCAGCGCTTTCAGGGCCGTTCAACAACGACAGTGAGCTCGCGCATGCATGTTGCAACACAACTACAATATGGCGTCGTGCTTTTGATGGCTTCGACTTTGGATCACTTTGGGGCCGCACAAATCATAAACTAGTTTCGGTTTTCTTCCCTCGCGCTGAAAAAAAAAATGTTTTGCTCACTGATAATTTTGCTTCACGTAAATAATGTTCACGAATGAAAGAGCCATGAATTTAAACAAGGTAGAACTATTACCGTTTATTTCTGATAGTAATTATATGGACACAACCGGTGAAATTTAGCTGTTGGCGTTGCCGTGAGCTTACGTATGAAGTCCAAGTGCGATAAGATGCTATCCCGCGCCGTTGACTGCGCGCGTGAGAGCAAGTGTTCGAGGGTGAGCCGCGATGGATAGTGGCTTGATGGGCGCGCAATGAAACGTGATAACACGCGCGAAAGCCGGGGGAAGGGAGGCGTTCGTTTAGCGCGCGTCTCCTCTTGCCGTTGCTCTGAAACCGGTATTGCGCCACACTCGCCCTGTTAGAGGTTATCTCCGATGGGTCCAAAAGCGGGGTGAGCCGAAGTAGCGTAATTTAAAGTTTCGGAGACGCGTTAGGAAAGAGGCAGCAGAACCGTTCGGTCCCCTCTCTTCGCGCTCATCACGACGTCGCTGTGACAGCAAGCGTTCGCGATCAATTGAGTGAGATCTGTTTATGTTCGCACGTGCGCGTGTGACCTCATGCTTGCTAATGTAGTTAGTAAACGAATGTTTACTGCAATTTATACAGCCGATGAAACTACGAACCTTGCTTCGTGCAGTTGCCTAATACATTGCTATAGCTATAAAATTTCGTCTTTCGGGGAAACTGCGACTTTTTGTTATTATATTTCTAAGGGGGCTCAAAAGCTGTGTAGTGTACGCTGATGTTTCTTTCTGGTCGCGGAACGCAACGAACCGCGGTAGCCCAGTGGCTGTGGCATTGTGCTTCTGAACTCGAGGTCACGGGTACGATTACAACCACGGCGACCGCAATCCAATGGGGGCAGAATGAAAAACCGCTCGTGCACCGTGAATTCTGGGCACGTTAAACAACCCGAGCTGCTGAAAATTAAACTGCAGTTTCCCATTAGCGTGTATCTCATAATAAGATCTCGGTTTTGGCACATAAACCGTCAAAATAAAATTTTACGTACGTCAGAGAACTACATTTACAATCGGCACAATCGGCATCCACTGAACTTGTTAACTCGTTGATGTGCTCTGTTTAGTAGCCAATCTTTTTTTAGGTTTACTAATGGTCATAATCCAGTGTGACAAATCCTGGTATTCCTTAACACAGAAAACCAGCTATCGCTTAAACATGCGAGCTGTCAACAGACATGGTCAAGGAAAATTCACATTGCAGAACATGGGACGAAAAAAAGTCGAGGTTTTGACGGAAGCCCGTCTGGTCGGGAGGCATCATGAAGAAGAGTAAAAAAGGACACCGACCACTGAAAGAATGCAAGAACAGACGTTGCGGCTCCCGTGAAGGGAGCCTTGTTCACAATCTGTAGCCTTGTTCACAATCAGAACAACAGATTGTGAACAAGGCTACCGTCAGGGGAGCCGAAACGTCTTTTCTTGCATTCTTTCAGTGGTCGGTGTCCTTTTTTTTACCCTTCTTCATGGGACGAAAGAGTGAGACATTGCATTACAACCAGGACATAAACCCTGAGGGTCTGCCTAAACCAGAAGCAAGCATAAAGCCAGAAAAATTATCTGGTATTTCTTTCCTGCATTAAAATATTTCGTCAATTGCTGCACACAAAGAAGTCGCGATCTTTCACGACGACTCTTCGCAAGCCATTGGGAATCAATTGACTCATGCAGAAAGGTTGACTCTTATTTTGTGACTCTACTCACGCTAAAGGGGGTCTTAGCCCAGAAAAAGAGAGTCACATTGCTGTGACTCACTTTTGACCCTTTTTTTTCGTAGAGTGTAGTTCGTATGTGTGTTACGCCTAGAAGGCGGGAGAGAGCCCGAAAGAGGGACGATTCAAATTGTCTCCCTTGGTCTGTCGTTATGGTGTGTGGAAAGCCATAATGAGCGATCCAGGTGTGCACAAGAGCCTGTGCAACAGATTCTGCAGGATGTTGCTTAGCGGTGTTGCTTCCGGCCAGCGGGTAGATCTGTCGATACAAGTGAGTATGTAACGTTGGTTAGCGGACGGTGGTAGCGGACCCACAATGTCGACGTGAACATGGTCAAAACGAATGTCTGGTGGTGGAAAATGACCCGTCGCGCTCATGGTGTGTCTGTAGACCTTGGCACGCTGGCATTGGATACACGACCGCGCCCAGCAACGGACATCAGCATTCATACGGGGCCAAAGGTAGCGGGAGGTGGCAAGACGTTGCGTAGCTCGCACTCCTGGGTGCGATAAAGAGTGTAGAGCGTCGAAGACCTGTCGTAGGAATTCTTGTGGGACATACGGTCGTGGCCGACTTGTAGACACGTCGCAAATGACGGTATAGTCGCAGCCAGGTAGCAAGACCTCTTCGAAGCGTAGGGAGTTGTTCGCAGTTCGGAGTGTCGGAAGTTCGGGGTCGGTGCGCTGTGTAGTAGCTAGGCGCATGAAGTCGATGCCGGAACGAGCGACTTGAGTTGCGTTGATGTGAATCCGTGACAGGGCGTCAGCAACGGGAATGTTGGTACCACTGATATGTCGAATGTCGGTAGTGAACTCAGCAATATAGGCAAGCTGGCGAATTTCACGTGGCGTGTGTGAGAAACTGTTGGAAGTAATAGCATAAATTAGTGGCTTGTGGTCGGTGAGAACAAAGAACCGGCGACCTTCGAGGTTATGACGGAAGTGGCGGACTGAGAGGTAGATTGCCAGGAGTTCGCGGCCGAAAGTGCTGTAGCGAGTTTCTTGCACTGTCAGCTTCCTCGAGAAGAAATGTATGAGTTGCCAAGCATTGTCAACCAGCTGTTGAAGAACAGCGCCAACAGCTATGTCAGAGGCGTCCACCATAACGGAAATTGGCGCATCTGGCTTCGGGTGTGCTAGAAGAGTGGCGGAAGCGAGAGCATTTTTAGCACTGGCAGAAGCACTTTCGGCAGCACTCGTCCATAGTAGAGGCGTGTTTGCTTGGGGCTTTTTTGAGAGCAGACTGTGCAGCGGCTGCAAGATGGATGCACAACGAGGAATGAAACGGCGGTAGTAATTGATGAGACCCAGAAATTGCAGCAATTTCTTTGTGGTCGACGGTTGCGGGTAATCTTTAATGCCTTTAACGCGGAGTGAGACGGGCTGGATACCACGTTGATCAATTCGATGTCCGAGGAAATCGAGGGAATCGACGCCAAACTCGCTCTTCGAGACGTTGATAACGAGGCCGTATTGGCGGAGACGTTCGAAGACCTTACGCAGGTCCGATTCATGTTCCGCAGCAGATCGGCTGAAAACGAGAATGTCGTCTAAATAGACAAAACAACAAGTCAGCCCACGTAGCACTTGGTCAACGAACCGCTGAAATGTTTGAGCAGCATTTCTGAGACCGAAGGGCATGCGCAGGTATTCAAACATGCCGAATTGTGTGATGATTGCGGTTTTAGGAATGTCGGAAGGCTCCACAGGAATCTGGTGGTAAGCTTTAACTAGATCCACTTTGCTGAATATGCAGCAACCGTGAAGCGAAGCGCTGAAGTCGTGAATGTGAGGAATAGGATACCGGTCGGGAATCGTTACTTTGTTTAACGCACGGTAATCTCCGCATGGCCTCCAATCACATGTCTTCTTTGGAACCATGTGTAAAGCGGACGCCCAAGGGCTAGCAGAAGGCCGAACGAAACCCAACTCGAGCATGTGATCGAATTCCTGTTTTGCAATTTTTAGGCGGTCAGGTGCTAAGCGTCGGGGTCGGGCATATACTGGTGGTCCTTTCGTGACAATGTGGTGCGTGACCTTGCGCAGGATTGGGCGGTCAGGCGAGGGGGGTTGAAATAACTCTGGAAATTCTTGTAGGATGGTGGACCAAGGTGTCGATACCTGGGTGTGTGCTTGTAGGAGACGCAAGGGCGGTGCATTTGCGGTGATGCATTGTACCGACAGGTTTGTCGTGGAGTCCAGCAGGCGGCATAGGCGTAGATCGACAACCTAGTTGAACTTCCACAAAAAATTGGCACCGATGATGTGGCCGCGGCAGTCAGCGACGGTGAATAGCCATCGAAAGGGACGCTGCAGTCCGAGATGAAGAGTCACTGCTTTCTGGCCATACGTTCTAATATTAGAACCGTTGACCGCAGTGAGAAAGGACGTGTCGTGGCGATGTCTTCGGTCGTCAAAGGTAGGCGGAAGCACACTAATTTCCGCGCCAGTGTCTACAAGGTAGCGAATTTTCGTTACGCGGTTGGTGACATAGAAAAGGCGGCTTGACGTAGGGCCGGTAGCACTTGCCGTCATCAGTGACTGGCCCTACCGTTTCCCGAAAAGTTACACGGTGGACGGCGCTGACGTGCACGAGTGCCGTATCGGGCGTGGTACCAACAAATAGCGGCAGTGGAATAGCGGGAGTTGCTTTGGTTGGGCGTGCGATGACGTGACCGGTCTCTACCCGCAGAGAAACGCATGGTAGCTAGCTCAGTAGTTAGTTGATGCACTTGCGAGGCAAGCTGTGCGTTTGAGGCGCTGAGTTCGTCAAAGCGCTGCTCTAACGGACTCGAGACGGGCGCCTGACTAACGGTCGATGGAAGATACGAAAGGATGGGAAGTATCCATGATCCGGTCTGCCGTTGTTGCTAAGCCTTCAATGGAGGTTGCCGCAGGGAAGGCACATAAATTCATCCTTACCTGCTTCGGTAGACGCTGAAGGAAGAGCTCGCGGACGATTTTTGAGTCCGTTGAAGATGAATTGCCTCCGAGTAGCAGGGTCGTGTGACGAAGCAGCTCGGTCGGCTTTCGGTCGCTAAGTTCCTCCGATGATAGAAGCTGTTGAATGCGTCGTGACTCGGAGTCGGTCGCGCGTCGAAGTAACTCCCGTTTGAAGATGTCGTATGGGTTGTCGGGTGGGGGAGTGAGCAAAACGTCGCGTATCAAAGCTGTGGTGGTCGGGCTGAGCGCACTCACGACATAGTCGTACTTGGCCGTCTGCGATGCGATGCGGTGACGGCGGAACTGCGCTTCGATATGGAGAAACCAGAGCTCACCATCTGCGGGCCAGAACTCAGGAAGCTTGAGTATAGCGATGGAAAGTGCGGCATTGTCTTGGAAGTTCGTTTCCATGGCGTCGAAGAGAAGTGGCGGGACGAATAGTTGCGATGCGGGATCACGTCCGAGGTCACCAACTTGTGGGAACAAAAGACTCGGAACAAGTAACCATTTATTCGTCGGGGCAACTAAGTTGATGTTGCCGCCATGATGTCGAGCTTCTTCTTCTTCTTCTCGTTCTGCCGACGCGAAGCACACTGTCCACTACACTACTATACTAACATCGGCGCGCTCGGGTATGCTACTTGCGAAAATCTTATCTAGATGACACTCGCATCCTCGGCAGGTTAAATTGGGACTTGGCCTGCTTAATGCGTTTTGGACACGCGCGTGCGTCGGAGCAACAGCAAACAATTATTAAAATAATAAAAAAAGGTCCTAGGGCCTTCACATCTTAATATAAGATGGCTTATATTGCCCCTGGAAAGACGTCTTCCCAGCAATGCATTTCTGTTTAAAAGTGAAGCAGAGTTTAGGGGGATCGGTGTAAGGTTGGTCTTTGTAAGCTGGCTTTCCTACGTTCTGTGTTGCAATCAAACCGACTCAAAAAAAAGTGCGGCACACGCAGCGTGGCACACGCAGCACAGTCACAGCGTAATCTGGTGGAGCGGCTCAAGAGTAGCTCCAATTTGGGCACCACGCACAACAGGGCGAGCTGCGGCTTGTAATGCCCTCTGCATAGCAGTCTGCTGAGCCCAATCAAGCCTTGCAACTGCAACTTACATGTCGGGCGCACCGCCTTTGCAGGTACCTTACCTAGATGGCGCCAACATACTGGTGGAGGCTCGGCAGCTCGGGAGCGCGTTGATTGCGCGCCTCGTCTGAATCGCATATCGTCGCCTGTGCCTGCGGACGCTGCGTTTGCAGGCATGTTACCTAGATGGCGCCACCACACTGGCGGAGGCTCGAGTCGTTTCCCCCTACGTGCTTGCCTTATATATTGGTATTTCCGCGGCCCAATAGCAAGCGCTTGCGTGGCTGAACCTTGCGCTTGTGTGGACTGAACCTGCGCCCCAATCCCGGTAGGAATCGGGTGCTTTTTTCGCGTGTCAGGCGATAGCGGTTGCGCGGTGGGCGGACGCCGCCGGCGGTGGCATGATCGCGACCCGAAAGGCTGTTGGAATGAGCCCATAACAGCTTACGCTCTAACATGCGATGCGAGCGGGTCCCGATAACGCTATCGCGTTCTAATCTTAAAGGCGAAGCTTAAGCGTCCTCCATTTTTTTCTGCCTTTCACCCACACACGTTACGGAAACGTGCACTTCTACACTAAGCCTGCATGAGAAAAAGGGCCTTCTGGCAAAGTCGGGCAGATGTTTCAAGTGCACGATATCAGACCACCGCTTGAAAGATTGCCGACGCAACATCCGTTGTGCTACCTGTAAAGGCAAGCACGCAACAGCTGTTTGTGGCCCCAAGTATTCTAGCATGAAGAAACCTAGTGAAGGGCAAACCGCAACCTTGCATGCTGCCGCACAGGTACCTACAAGAAATTTGTTTGAAAATGACGTATTACTGCAGACGTTCGGAGTATGGGCGCTAAGCGACTGCAATTCTCGCTATGTAAGAGGGGTCCTGGACAACGGGAGCCAGAAAACGCTTATCAGAGAAGATATATCCAGAACACTAAGCCGGCCAACACTAAAGAAGGTAGATGTTGAAGTGAAAGCGTTCAATGGTTCGAGCGGTGCGCCTGAAGAGCAGCTCAACTTAAGTAAGCTGACTTTGATGAGACATTTTGACAGCTCCAAGCACGAAATCGAGGCTTTGGGGATTCCCTTTATCTGTGATCACTTGCTTGAACCTCCACAGTCACTCATTTGTGCAGAAGCTGGCTACTGCAAAGAAGTTTATTGCCGACTTCATATCGCTTTCTGGCCTAAAAACAGAAGTCGGCATAAGCTTGCTCATTGGAGCCGACCAAATGTGAAAGCTCGCGCTAAACGATGTTTGGTCGCACAACGAAGTGGCAGGACTAGCTGAGATCAACACTAAGCTTGGCTGGACATTTCAAGAACCTGTACCATGCGACGGTCGCATTTTTAAAGACAACCGCGCGCACGTTTCTGTCCTTCGTACGAGTTGCACAGAGACTGACGTGTCAAAACCTTACAGTACTTCTGGGATATAGACAGCATAGGCATTTTGACCCTTCTACCAACGACGAGCTTGGAAATGAAGTGGTCCGGCAATTCACGGAGAACATAGCATTCAAGAACGGGAGGTACGACGTAGCGCTACCGTGGAGGCCCGTCAACACATACCTAGCAGACAACCGAAGTGTTGCGGTTCGACGTCTTTACGGTTTATTTCGGCGATTTGGTAGTAACGAGGAGCTTCTTCAGCAGTACGACAAGGCAGTCAGGCAGTATGAACTGGATGATCACGCTGAACGAGTCAACGAAAAAGACACGGCAGAAAGATGTTACTACATGCCGGACCATGGTGCTATCAGGGAATCATCCTCGACGACAGTGCGGAGGGTGGTCTTCGATGCCTCGTCACACACACATATATAGCAGCATCTCTCAACGAATTCTTAGAAAAAGGACCCAAGCTCAACAACAACACGGTGAAAATGCTTGTGAATTTCAGGCTACACAAGATTATAATTACTGCAGATGTACAAAAAGGCGTTTCGTCAAATCGGTATTCAAGAGCCTGATCGTGACGCCTTACGGTTTTTATGGTTTGACAGCAAGCCAATGTCAAGTGAACATGTGCCGAAAATAGTGAAGTATTGGATGACGAGTGCCATTTGGAACTACAGCAAGTCCATTCCTCTCAACAGCGACGCTCCAGTATCATTTTAAGCACGTCGATCCTGCGCTGAGATCATCTGCCATGCAACTTGCCGAGAATTTCTACGCTGACGATCTTGTCAAAGAAATTCCTTCTTCAAAAGAAAGTTTCCGTCTTTATAAAGAAGCTAATCACATCCTGAGCAAAACGGGCATGAAGCTGCAAAAATGGTCCACCGATGATGATGATGAGCTAAGACAGTACATCACTGATGGATTGGATTCTGTCTCAGCAATGGCTCCTACGATAGTTCTTGGTTTGCTATGGGACACAGCTGCTGACAAACTTATTCTGAACATAGAATCTCTGTTGCAGATTCTCGAAAAATAGAACGACACCAAGAGATGGGTCCTTCAGGCGACCACACAGATTTTCAATCCATGTCGATCCATGAGTGGGCTTGGCAGCACCGGAGAGACAAGAATGCTAAACCCTGTCTTGCTGTTTGCACAGGTGCTGCTGCTGCTTCGTTCGGCTACACAACAGGCCGATAACGGCTTTACTTCGTCGGATCACGCTGCTTGGTGTTTGGACGTGCGCAAGTTTCATGAAATTTACGGAACTACGGAACGGGCAATTGTCGCCGAAGGTGCATGGACAGCGAAGGCCCTAGGATCATCGACATCAGCCCAGGGGCCGGTTTCTTCGAGCGAGCATGCTATCTGTACCGTCAGTGGGCATGGCAGCACCGGAGAGACAAGAATGCTAAACCCTGTCTTGTTGTTTGCACAGGTTGGTGCGAAACGTTACTCTGACTCTATTCGAGATGACTTTCGTTGTCTTGTAGTGCTGCCGAGCCCACAGGCAATCAGTGTACTTGTTGCTGATTGTTTGGAGGTCATATTGTTGTTACTAGCGTGTAGTGGAGACGTGGAAACAAACCCTGGCCCGGAAACGCTGGAACTGCTCTTACATCTGATCGAAGGGCAAAGGGAAATCAAAGCAGAAATAGCAGAAATGAAACAAAAAATTGTTAGTGCCGAAATGGCTTTGTCCCAGATACCTGCACTGGTAAAAAGAGTAGAAGTGACTGAAACATAACTATTAACTCTGCGATCCACTGTGGCGAAACTGATAAAAAAAGGTTGACCAAAAAGACAATCACAGCAGAAGTAATAACATTGTAATCAGAGGCATTCCAGATGCGCAGAATGAGACGGATCAAACTTTGAAGCCGGAGGTTGTAGGGTGAATTCTGCAGGGAAAACTGAATCTATCAGTTACAAGTGTCGAACGTATACATCGAATTGGAAAACCTTCTTCAAACAGACCAAGACCCATCATTCTGCGCCTGGGACAGAAAAAAAGGACGTACTACGCAATCGCAATAAGCTCAGCGGCATGATTATTTTCATGAATGAGGACCTTTTGCATGATGTAAGAAGCAAAAGACAATGCCTGTGGAACAGCGCATTGGAAAACAGAAAAAGAAAAGAGAAGGTTGCACTTTTGTACGATAAAATGAAGATAAACAGAGTGATGTACGCATGGGATGAAGCCACAAACCAACGCTATCGGGTGACTGACAGCCCGTCTAATACAGCTGCAAGAACAACTGCTTCCTTAAATGACTGACATGCTCATCCGGGCAAGCTTCGGCTACTGAACGTCAATGCCCGTAGCCTTGTTAATAAGGCTGTAGATCTGGAGCACGTTTTATTTGAGCATCACTCAGATAGTGTATTCGTAACAGAAACGTGGCTACATGAGGGCGTCCGAGATTGTGAAATGTGCCCTCCGGGATGTAACGTGTTCAGAAATTACCGCAGTAGCAGTGGTGGGGGCGTTGCCATCTTTCTTTAAGGCAGCCTTAAATAAACGGTTTTTTTACAAACCGTCCGACATTGAAACAATATGTTGCAAAATTCTTGGACGCCCCGACTTGATTGTGGGATGCGTATATCGCGCTCCGGGAAGTACTGCCGCCAATATTGATGCACTGAATAAGAAACTGCATGACTTACGCGTTCAAAACAAAAACGTTATAGCGGGGGATTTTAATGTTCCAGACGTTGAATGGGACGAAATGGAAACGGGTACGCGAGACCGTGATGCAGGCGCAGCAATGATAGATACGTGCTTTTCACATGGGCTTACACAAGTAGCACGTGACTTTACTAGAGTCTGCGGTAATAGCAAATCTGTTCTTGACCTCTTCTTTTTAAGTCATAGCATTGTATCGAGATATTATAGAGTTGATACTCTGCCCGGGATCTCGGATCACTCGATTGTAAGATTGTCTCTAAATATAAGTTCCTTTTCAAGGGTCCCTAGACATGTTTCATATTACAGACAGTTTAATGAAGCTGATGATATTTCAATAATAGATGAACTAGCCTTTTGTTTTGAGAAGTTTTAAAAAATAAGTCCAGATTAATCTGCGCATATCGACGAGTTGTGGTTAAACTTTAAGAGAATGGTTCACAAATGTATAAGCCGCTATGTTCCTCTCAAATCTAAAACAAAACGGATGCACAGCCCATGGATTACGAGAGAGATCATACAACTGAAAAGAAAAGTGGCAAGGCGTAGGGAACTTTATAAGCGTACACACGATTCCGCTGTTCATGATGACATTTCAAACTTAAGTGAACAGCTAAAATTAATGATGAAGGAATCCAAGGACAAGTACTATGGTGTCACTATGGACACTTTTCTACGCGAATCAGCCCAAAAGTATTGGAGGCCCCTGGCTCCGACTAAGAAGGCGGTCACTAAAATATGCACAGAACAGGGATTATTGAGGTTAAATGTGAGATAGCGGACGCCTTCAATTCCTTTTTTGCTAGTGTCTTCACCAATGATGATGGAAAGCAGTCAAAATTTGAGATACACCAACAGCTTCCAGTTGCAGAGGAATAGCAAGTAACGTACGAAGGAGTATTAAACTTGCTGCTGAACCTAAATACAAAGAAATCGGCAGGTCCTGATGAGATACCAAATTTGTTTTTAAAGAGGTATGCTGAATGGGCTGCGAAGTACCTCTTCATTATCTTCACGAAGTCACTACGGTCAGGTACACTTCCTGAAGAATGGAAAATGAGTAAAGTTATACCCGTATTTAAAGACGGTGACACCACGTCTACTAGCAATTATAGGCCCATTGCGCTAACGTCAGACTGTTGTAAAGCGTTAGAACATATTGTTTCTAAGTACATTCGGCTGTTTTTGTCACAGAACAAAATTCTCAGTAACTATCAGCATGGGTTTCCCGAGGGCTTGTCAACCGTAAAACAATTACTAGAAAGTGTTCACGATTTCAGTAAAGTTATCGATGGCAAGGGACAAATAGATCTTTCTCGACTTTAAAACGGCCTTTGATAATGGGAGTCATAGAAAACTGTTAATTAAATTAGTCTATTTTAGGAGATACAGGTGTAGTCAAATGGGTGGAAGACTTTCTTTCTGATTGCCGACAGTTCGTTAGTATTGATGAAAATAGGTCCGGGGTCTGTGACGTAAAATCAGGGGTGCCTCAAGGTTCAGTTCTTGGGCCTGTGTTGTTCCTTGTATACTATAACGACCTGATTGAAGAATCGGCCACAGTTACAGCCACCTTATTCGCAGGTGACTGTGTCATATATGCAGAAGTGAAATCTATTAGTGACCAGATATTCTTAAATAACTTCTTATGAAAAGTTAACCAATGGTGCGACATGTGGCAGATGTCTCTTAACCCAGCAAAGACAGTATGTATGACCATCACACACAAACATTCACATACACTCTACAAGGTGAACCAGTCCATCGCGCAACAGAGTACAAATATATCGGAATTTTAATAACATCTGACCTTAGGTGGACACCACACATAAAAAAGTAGTAGGGAAAGTCAACCAGAGATTAGGTTATATTCGACGTGTCCTTAAACTCGCTTTCCCAGCCACGAAACTGACTGCTTATAAAGTGCTCGTGCGCCCAATATTAGAATATGCATGTGAAGTTTAGGATCCGTATTTTAAAGATTCAGTGTCAAAACTAGAGTAAGTTCAAAGACGTTCATTGCGGTTTATTTATTCCCAATACCGTCGGCAAGATGCCGTATCACCACTTTACGCGAGGGCAAACCTGCCCCTACTTAATGTCAGGAGGAAGGAGAAACGACTTAGCTTTTTCTGTTTAATCATTAATGAGCTGCTAATTGTTGATAAGTCTCGCTACACAAATGAGTCTAAGACCCGCATAGTGCGAAATAAACATAGACACGTTAAGGAAAATAGATTTCACAAGCATTGCTACAAATACTCATTGCTTTCGATACCACTGACTGGAATTGTCTCCCTGCAGACACTGTAAACGCAGGGACTCGTGAGCAGTTTTCTGCACTTGTGTCCGAATATTTTCAACAATAGGGCATATATCGCTGTACCGCTGTATTCTATTGTTCCGTTGACTGCTTGCTGTATGTTATTGTATTGTTACCAATCCTGTCTTGGTCCTGATGTGGACCGACAGTATCTGTAAATAAAAAATAAACAAATTAGGGTGGCTATCACCGTTCGTCGTTAGGATGAAAGTTCTCTTTCAAAGATTGTGGGAGCACGGCACAGCGTGGGAAAAAGTTATGTCTGAGCAACCTAGACACGAATGGGGAACTTGGTCCGATGAGCTGAAATGCTCTTCGGTGTTTTCCTTTCCCATGTGTGAGCTGAAGTTATTATTGGACAAGCCTACAAGCTCCCAGCTTCACGTATTTGCTGATGCCAGTTCGATTGCTTATGGTGCCGTAGCTTATATGAGACTGGAAGATCAATGCGGTAACGTCGATGTTCAGCTTCTATTTTCGAAGTGTAGAGTAGCTCCAATCAAACGGATCACGTTACCACGTTTGGAATGGATAGCAGCGATTCTGGCTTCTAGAGTCCTAAAGTTCTTGCGGAATGCTCTAGAGTCGAGGCAATGGAAAATAGAAGAGCACCTGTGGACGGACTCAACTGTAACGGTTCGTTGGATACAAAGCTCGGCAACCGAACGGAAGAAATGCGTATAAAACAGAGTTAACGAGATACGTCAAGTAACAGATCCATACCACTGGCATCAATGTCCGGGAACACTAAACCCGGCTGATCTGCTGACGCGTGGGCTTTCGCTTACAAACCTTCGAAATAGCCAGCTGTGGTGGAAAGCAGCTAACTGGCTTCTACGTGCCGCAAATAGTTGCGCAACGAAATCTGACGTTCAAGATTCTGGACCAGAAGACGAACAAGTTGCTTTCGAGTGACAAACAAACGTTTCTGTACTGGTAAGCTTGATAAGAGATCCACTTATCATTGCCGAAAGAATCAGTTCTTCGTTACGAATGACAAGAATGACAGCATGGACAACTTTGTGGACAACTGTCGATCGCGAACGTCGCATACAGAAGGATCACTTACAGCTACGGAAGTTCAAGAAGCTGAGAATGTCTGGTTGAAGCAAATGCAGATACCTATGACAAAGAGAGAGCCCAACTTGAAGTGGGACAAGTCCTCGAAAAGGCGTCGTCTATAAGAGACCTGCATTGCTTTATCGACGAGAAGGGTGTCTTGGGGATTAGAACTCGCTTTCAGAACAGCGATATCACATACAACGAAAAGACGCCTGTGTTGCTGTCGTGCCACCACCCTATCACACGACTCGTCTTTTTGCAAGCGCACAGAACTGTGCTTCATGGCAGTGTTCGTGACGCCTTAAATGAACTTCGCGCATGGTTCTGGGTGCCCAGAGTGCGAAAAGCAGTGAAGAGAATGCTTCGAAAATGTGTGATTACTGCTCGGTTCGGACTCAAGGCTGCAAGTGCACCGGCAGCCCCTCTTCTCAGTGATCGTGTGTGCAATTCGCACCCTTTTGAGGTTACCGGCGTTGACTTTTCAGGGCCAGTTCTTGTGAAAGACTGCAGTGGTGTTAAAGTGTACATAGTGCTCTTCACGTGTGCATCAGTTAGACCAATTCATCTTGAGCATGTGGTTGGACTTACTACAAACGCTTTCCTCGTGGCCTTCAAAAGATTTTGTGCAAGACGTGGAACACCGCGAATAGTATACTCGGGCAACTCTACAACGTTTAAGAAAGCTGCACGCGGACTTGCTTCTATGCGCCAGTTGTTGAGGAAAGAGGAAGCCAGCCACTATTGCTCTACCCATGGCATAACTTGGGAATTTATTTCTGAGAGAGCTCCTAGGTGGGGTAGTTTTTGGGAGCGGTTAGTTAGGATTGTGAAGATGTGCCTTCGCAAGTCATTGGGAAGGGCGTTAGTTGACCTACAGCAGCTGAGCACTTTGCTGACTGAAACAGAAGCCGTTGTGAATTCATTTACTCTTCCGCTAAAGAGCCAGACATTCTAACCCCGTCTAATTTGTTGTTAGGCAGCCATCTCCTTTCTAATCCTAAAACGTTGGATGAACGGGGAGAAAGAAATGTTGAGCTGCTCAGTTTGTGGGTCCACATGCAGCTAATAATGGAACGACTGTGGAAGCTATGGCTTTGTGAATATCTCCTGATACTTCAAAGCGTTCACTTGAGGAAAGTATCAAAAGCGTTGTGATTATTCACGAAGACAAAGCTCCCAGAATGTTTTGGAAGACTGGTGTAGTGAGTGACTCCATCCAAAGTAAACATGGCACCGTCCATGCATGTAAAGTTAAAATACCCAGTGGCTTACAGATGATCCGACCTGTGCAGAAATTGTACCCTTTAGAACTCGCCACCTCAGGCCCCAGACAATGTTAAATATTAAAGGAAGAGGACAACGACGGCGACTGGCGCGCTGAGCGCAAGCGGCTCGCTCGGGATCTCGCGGCTAGACTGATTCGAACGGCCAGTATGGACGCGTTGCTACTGTCCTTCGGGCAATAAACTTCCCCGCTCCCGCCATTCTACAGCAAAGACTCGCTTGTTTTACAGCTTTATTGTTGATACCAAACTAGCCCCACTGTCCTCCCCCTGTTGCTTGCTACCCAAACTACAGATAAGGCCGAATTTCATCGATGGAATTATTGCGTATGCCTACAGAAGATGCCTATAGGTCGGATGTCCAACAGTTGCTGTTTGCAAACAAGGCTTCGGTATAAATGAGTGGGAACTATTATGAGTCATATGCAAGAAAATCGCTTTATAGCGAAGTTTAAGGGGAAGCCAATATTAGGTCGTTATATTCATTACGGCTGTTCACTGCAATATATGTCAATGTCGTACATAAATGTGAACTTTCATAGAAAAATACGGCTTTTCGGCCAGCAGGACCGCTACATGTCCGCGTACTCGCTCATCTTGTAATAAAACAGCAAAGGAATCTAACGCGTCCTCAGCCCACGACTTCTTAGCATCGGACACGATTGCCTTTACAATAGCTGTCTTTCTATTTCAATGTGATGATCTTTCATTTCCGCTTTGAGTTGGCTCGTCTCTAGCATCGCGATACCGGCAAAACGGCGACGCCAGTTGAATAGGTTGCACGCTGCGACGCCAACAATGTTCGTCGTGATCGAGCACCACGTGGCACACACAGAAAGGCGTGGCCTCTGAAGTTATATGGGCGCAATATCCGAGGCCACACCTACTGTACGAACTAGCCTGCGTGATGCCGTAGGGAGAGAAATTGCGATGACGATCATGAGCCTCATCTTATGCGCAACTACGTGTAGTGGTGACAAGGATCAGTGTTCGAGGGTGCATTCAACGCAAATACCCAAAAGCTTTAAACATCGACACCGAATCTGTGCTCTACCCTGCGGAAAGCTATGTATTGAAATGGATATCTACATGGCAGTGGCGTAGCCAGAAATTTTGTTGGGGGGGGGGGGGGGGGGCTCAGGTTCCAGCGCGGCCTCCTCCTTATAGAAGTTGTCGAGGGATCAAATACATGAATAATAACTGCATTGCCAATGCCGTTGTATATTAGATGCTGCAAAAGAATTATTGAACGCTGCGCACTGTCAAGTAAAATAAGTTTTTTTTCATAAAAGAATATATTCGTATGTCCTAAACATTCTGGCGGAAATAAATGATATCAATGCGGCCGCGTTTTTTTTTGTCTATTTAATAAGGAAAGAAAATATCACACGGACATTAGAACTATATCAGTTCGAAACCAGTAAAGCAGTGTATACAGCTGATATGAAGAACGTAAAGGCCATGAAATGAATAAGTTGAGGGCAAATATTTTGATGAATCTTCGTCATTCAAGAACCTTGTCTACATTTTTGCACATATGCAACGGCCAGGAAAAAACCTCAATGACGCTGTCCCTCGTTGCAATAGATTGCGCAGGAGCAGCTGTTACCGGTCGTGTATTGTAATTACACCGAGATTATACTCGCAACAGTGAGTACAAATAAAAAGTAGGAGAGAGAGAGAGAGAATTCATAAGGGAAAGGCAGGGAGGTTAACCATGCTGAGCCCGGTAGGCTACCCTGCACGGGGGAAGGGGGAGAAGGGATTGAAAGAGAAGGAAGAGAGAAGTTCACAGTTCACACGTTGCACATTTACAGTTAAGCGTTCATCGCTGAGTTTCGTCACAGGCGGTTATACAGGCTTGCGCACTTCAAAAAGCACAGCAGCGCCTTTGTAACCCTGCACATAGCAGACGCACGAGGCCACGCGCTCAAGATCTTTTCCTCCGTAAAAGGCCTGTCGTCTAAGTGCCCAAATGCCGTCCGAAGGGCAATCCTCTCATCTTCGTATCTGTAGAAGTCACATAAAAGTAGGAGTTCTGCAAAATATACATTAGAAATGCGAAGATAGAATGGAATATACAAATGCGAAGATACAACTCGCTAAAGGGCAAAAAAGAGTCGCTAGAAACAAAGTTCACTGCTTGTATACACAACACCTCGCAAAAAGATATTTAAATATACGTCTAAATCTCCAATAAATCTACGTATTTAAGCAAACGTCACTGTATATTATGCGTCAAACAAGACATATATACACGTTGCGGAGTCAGAGATAGTAAACTTTGCGCACAGAAAGACAGATGATCTAGGCAAGAACAAAACTATGATCGCAGAAATCGTGATATATACTCGGGCCATGCAGCGGTCGCGACAGCACCATACAGGTAGAATAATAGAGGAATAATGCAGAAATCAGTACGAAAATGTGTAATTTAACTGCCTGCACAGCGGCAACAATTATTCTGCACCCAAAATTAAAGGAGGGTTTTGCTTCGTTTCAAAAAAGAAATAAAAGCAGGTAGCTAAAAAATGTCACAGTTTCGCCCTAAGGGCGAAGCAATGAATGCGATAGCAACACAGCAATGTGATACGAAGTAAGGTGAGCGGCTTTGGTAGCAATATGAATTGTAGTAAACATGAGCTGATTAAGTAAGCAGGTGTGCTGCGGCGTAAGTAGACCGACATGAAGAGAGACTGGATGGCCACGAGAAGGCGCGTGTGAAACCGTGGTGTTGATGAGAAGCGCTTCCCGTGGGCAGCGCGTGCGAAGGGACACACCTGTAGTGCTGCACTGTCGATCCGGGCAGCATTGCATGTGTAGCGTGCGTTGGAAATCGTGGCCCGACTATTACTAACTGAATGAACAAGCGTGGTGTGAGCGCGAACAAACAAACAGGAATAGATCACACTGAATGACTGCCGACAACGACTGTCAAAAGGCTGGCAGCGAGCGTATATACGCCGCAGCGGGCCAAGGTACGTGCGGTCTATCGCTTCAACGGAAACTGAGCGGCGAATGCACGGCACATAAAGGTCAGAGCCGTGTGGAGACAAGAGACGGTGCGGGCGAGCGAGCGACGAGCGCGGTTGTTGGCAGAGTAGAAGTGAGCCCCCCCCCCCCCCCCCCCCCCCCCACGCGCTCCCTCCGGCGCTGGCTTCCCGCTTCCTTGCTTGCGCGTCGGTGATTGAGTGCGTTCGCTCTCCGTGATAGCGCGCGTCCCCGCACGCTTCCGCTCGGGCATACGGCGCGCGGCGAAGATTTTATCTATAGGGAACCTCGCGGCGACGGCGACGACGACGGCAGAAATCCAGTTGAAGTGTCCATATAATTGCTATCGCAATAAAAGGAAAGAAAAGGACAAACGAAAGCCACAGATGATGCGGCAAGATACTACCCAATATCCGAGTTTGTTTTTGGCAAATGCCGCATGGGCCGGGCTTTCAATGAGCAAGGCCGGTCAAAATTGGTTACCGATGTCCTCGCAATTTCCATATTCGCATGATAAATTTGATCATGATGCTAACTGCTAGAATAAACGGCTAAAATTTCTGCGGTTTTAAAATCTAACGAACAGTCATACGTTTTCATAATTACGAGCTTATGGACGTGAAGGAACAGAGCTTTTTACTTGCATGGATTTTTGCTGCTTCGCTATCTAAAGGACAAACTTCTCTCGGCGGGGAAGTTGAGCGAAGCGGTCAATGACTTCGGACATGTTGATGCCGACTTCTCTGTGGGTGTATAGAAGCAGCAGTCTAACCATGCGTTCCACAGACATCGTAGAGTGCAAGTAGTTCTTTAGTAAACTCTTGTTAAAAAATATTCTCTCTGCGCTGGCAGTGGTCACTGGAAGGGTGACTAGAATCTGGAACAGTTTGTACACATTTACATAGAACCTGCAGTCGCAAAGAGAGAGGGCATCTATTCCGATGCTAAAACCTAAAACACTCCCTCGATGTCGTTGGCCTCCTTGTTTAGGTACCTTGCTAAAACAGTAGGCTGTTCGATTCCAGCGATGTCCGTCGTTTCGGCAGGAAGTATGTAGAAGCAGCCTGCTTTTGCAACTAGGCTTTCTTCGATAATTTCGCCACAAATTTCTATAATTTGTTTTTTTGCATCTGGGCTTTAAATACGAGGCATTATTGGGGCAACTTTCCAAACGGTTCTTCAGATATGTATCTCCACAATCAGCTCGCATGCGAAGAAGCGCTCTGAAAATACCTGTATTTTCAGCTGGGCCTATGCTTAAATCCATAGGGCCACTGTCCCTGTGGCCAACGACATTCAGACCTTGTAGCCCGCAAAAACAATTTCCTCAATAATAGGCCACTTCCTTTCTCCCGTTTTCTCAAATTTTACTTTGCCTGCCCTGGTCCAGCTGATCGATCACATTGGGCACGCGTCCTGAAAATGTTTGGAGAAAATTATCAGCTGCTAGCTCACAGTCACGGTAATATTAAGTATTTTCGTGTGTGTGGAAGATTGCGAGCGCGTGCTTTCATTTCTGGAACGGCTTGGACACGAGGGCTCCAGTGCACGCATGTTGGTCCAAGTTTATAACAGCATTAACCCCATAAAGTTCCAGAATTGAAAATCTTTTGAAGCACGCCTTTGAAAATGTCAGTGCACCTTTCGCGTCAAAATTTTATGAGAACGTTACACCCATACAGTTTCGGAATTGAAATCCATGCGCTCCGTAGATTCCGCGGCCACTGCGAGATGCCGCAACGCGCCCGCTCGCTATCGAAAAGCCCTTGAAAGTTTGTGCTCGGATGGGGCTCCTTGCGTTACGTGACCCCAGGTGCCACGAAATCCACCCCAGGTGCCACGAAATCCAGCCCGAGTTCGCAATGTTCGTGCCGAAATGTCTTTCGAGCGTGAAAAAGACATTGCAGACAGAATGCAGAATGATTGAACATAGCTCGCCTACACGAAGATGTCGCAGCCTATGACACTAGGACACCTGAACAATGGAACATTCCGCACTCAAGAACGAATTATGGTCAACAAATCCTTCGACATACACTTTCGACTTTACTCAATAACCTTGCCTTACGAGAAATCAACCTTCTGTCCTTATGCAGCCTGCACGACTACTTTCAGTCAAACTAATCCTTGTTGTTTAATGAGTTTGTTCATATGCAATACTGTATGACTTTTCCCCCCTTTATTTGCTTTAGTTTATGCTGCACTGAATATAGTGTTATGTTATGTTTTTTTTCCTATTTTCTTCCTGTTTTCGTATAATAAGACTTTCTTTATGTAATCTATATTGCTCATGTATAAATTGAATATTTCCTTGTTTATGCAGACTACTTGTTTTTCTAATTGTTAAAGTGTATTACTACTTGTCTCGTATACACATTTTTTTTGTAAATTGACACCTTCCCATCTGTTTACTCACATGTGAGCGCCCCACGCCCTCTGTTGCCTTTGATGGGTTTTTGGGCTGGTCAAGTTGCCTGCGTGCAACTTTTATTGCGATAACAATTATATGGACACTTCAACCGGATTTCTGCCGTCGCCGTCGTCGTCGCCGTCGCCGTGAGGTTCCCTATAGATAAAATCTTCGCCGCGCGCCATATGCCCGAGCGGAAACGTGCGGGGACGCGCGCTATCACGGAGAGCGAACGCACTCAATCACCCACGCGCAAGCAAGGAAGCGGGAAGACAGCGCCGGAGCGAGTGCGAAGGGAGGGGGGGGGCGCACTTCTACTCCGCCAACAACCGTGCTCGTCGCTCGCTCGCCCGCACCGTCTCTTATCTCCACACGGCTCTGACCTTTATGCGCCGTGCATTCGCCGCTCAGTTTCCGTTGAAGCTATAGACCGCACGTACTTTCGCCCGCGGCGGCGTATGCGCTCGCTGCCAGCGTTTTGACAGTCGTTGTCTGCAGTCATTCAGTGTGATCTATTCATGTTTGCTTGTGCGCGCTCACACCACGCTTGTTCATTCAGTTAGTAATAGTCGGGCCACATTTCCCAACGCACGCTACACATGCAATGCTGCCCGGATCGGCAGTGCAGCACTACAGGTGTGTCCCTTCGCACGCGCTGCCCACGGGAAGCGCTTCTCATCAACACCACGGTTTCACACGCGCCTTCTCGTGGTCATCGAGTCTCTCTTCATGTCGGTCTACTTACGCCGCAGCACACCTGCTTACTTAAAGCAGCTCATGTTTACTACAATTCACATTGCTACCAAAGCCGCTCACCTTACTTCGTATCACATTGCTGTGTTGCTATCGCATTCATTGCTGCGCGCTTAGGGCGAAACTGTGATATTTTTTATCCATAACCCCACCATGCAATTCTTTTCGTGGGAAACAAATTATTATTATTATTATTATTATTATTATTATTATTATTATTATTATTATTATTATTATTACTCCCGGCGTCGGTGGTAGTTTTCGTCGGCGGTAAATGCAGGCACGAAAAAATTTCGGGGGGGGGGGGGCTCAAGCCCCATCAGCCCCCCCCCCCCCCCTGGCTACGCGCCTGCTACATGGATCTCTACGTGGATGTCAGCGGGATTGTCATTTTGTTATATACAATAATTCATTGTATCCCGTTTTGTTATAACGAATTTCACTGTAACATATTTGTAAATTTTGTGTCTTACCTTCTAGTTGCAGGTGCATCATTAGGAATGCGCTGAATTTTCTGCGGTTTCATTAGCCTGCGAAACTGTCTAAGCCAGGTCCCTGAATCGTGAAGTGACCAATATCTGATAACAGACAGCCACAAAGCAACACTCTAGATGATGCATTAGAAACGTTTTGCTTATGTAGTGGCGTGTTATTGATTTCTTAAAAATTCTTTAAAACTTTTGGCCACTTTAGCGCTTCGTTTGTGTGATTAATCATGCTTTACGTTGAGCTTGACTTTAACACGCGTTATCGCTTTTGTGTCCTTGCCATTATTTCAGTGATGTTACGGTGGGTTTTAAGAAATGGGCCATAGGGATTGGTGCTGTGGGGAAAGCTAAGCTTTTTTTCAGTATTGCGAGGAATGGGAAGATTCTCATTGATTTCTCTATTTAGCAGGTAACCGGGAGACAATTCCTTTATAATTAATGTTATAATGAAAGGGTGTTTTGTGTAACTAAATTCTTGTGCGTGCCAAACATTCATGCAAGGAAAACTCTATGATAGTGTTGCTGGAGTCTTTGATATTATTCCATCTGCAAATCTAGATCAGTTTTGACAAGGTAAGTAAAACGATTTTTGGTCTTCCCAGTCCGCAATGGGCAGTGTCTGCCGTTTCTAGCCAGATCACTGAAGCTAAGCAACATTTCTTTGGATAGTGGATATCGGAAGGAGACAGACCATGTTGAGTGACATATGATTGAATTATAGCGTCTAGAGACTATTTAAAATGTCATCTTTGTGCTAGTGCTTCCCCTGACAATACATTAGATGGTGAACTATAGTTTAGACAGGTCAAGTTTGTTGTACTTCTCATTGTCACCTGTAGTAGTGGAAACTGGTCAAGCGCAGAGGTGCAACAAGAAAGAAGTGCGCGTGCTAACCGCCCCACTCGATAGTTAGCTCACGCCGCCGTTTTCTCTAGAGCCCAGCTGCTCTCAATAAACGTCGTTAGCCCCCTTTGAAGGCGCGTGGCAAAGTTGTGGAGGTGCGGGGTAATGAAGATGCTCGCTATGCTCAATGAAGATGTTCGCGCACAGAACACAGTGAGAGCTACAACATAGTATTGCATATTCACAGTCCACCATGTTTATTGCTCATTTGTTGCTTCGCTTTTTTTCCCTCAAAGTCAATATTTCGTAACTTTATGGAACCCATTCTTTGTTGAAATAACCTACTTCATGTTCAGATTTCACGTCCTCTGCACTTTAGACTAAGCATATTTTCACTTGTAGCCTTGTTGCTTAAGGACTCCACTGGCTTCTTTCTTGGGCTATATGTACCAACTCGTTTATTGTTTCTTAGCCTATGCCACACATTGTGTGTTTAACTAAACTGATGTTTAAAATGTTCAAGTGCCTTGTACGTTATACTATTTTCACTGTCACACCGCATTTATTTATTTGTTTCGCTATCACAGTAGGGATTCTGCTGTGTTTTTTCGTGTTTCTATTTCTTATATACTCTAATGACTTGTGGAATGCAAAACTTTAGATGCTACTCTAACCTACCGTTTAGAAACTCGGGAAAGGATACCAAACAGTGATAACATTCAATAAATGTAAATAAACGATGTCATTTTGGCGCTTTTTTTCCTTGATATGTTCATTATGCTTTTTGCATTGTCTTGCTTATGTAACTGTGTGGTTGGAATGACCTGCTGTGTCGTGTTTACATTTTTCATTTTTGCTTGTTTTGTGCATTGTACTTTTTTGCAATGTTCATTAGTAAATTTTTGCTTGTGTAGTAGCTTACCTTTTAATTTGGTTTATTAAAAATGATGGAAGCCCTTCATTTTTGTGATTAAGCATTAAGCCAAATGTGGTCCTAGAATCTATATTTTTACGTCATTAGTTTTGTAGAAGTCATGCTTCAGTGATGTGTAAAAATTGGGCCATGGATATTGGTACTGTTGGAATGGTCATATATTATTCAGGAATGCAAGAATCAACAGCATTCCTATTGATTTCTATTTCAATTTTGGAGTACCTGGACACTCCCAATCATTGTAACATTGGGAATAATGGTAGTGTTTTGCGTTTCTCAACCTTCTGTGTATGCTAAAAATCATAATTGGAAAGTTGCTGCGAAAGTGCGCTGAACTGCTCCGATTTCGTATGCAATTTGGTAATCGGTGATGAAAAAGTAAGTAAACTGAATAATTCCATCACACGTACAGAGTATGCCGGTGCCTGCCACATAGCTAAAACTGAGTCAATTTTTTGGGGATAGGAATCTATTCAGCTGATTAGATTCGTGCTGCTGAATAATCGGGTACGGTCGCCTTTGTGCTTGTTTCCCGTTGAACTCTCTGCCACCATGACATTCCTGACAGGTGTTTGTCCTATTGTAAGTTTTAAAATTCAGCAAATAAATGGATGTCAAGATACTCAAATGAGACATTGTTCTGCCGCTTTTTAGCTTTAAAATGGCTTGTACAAATACTATAAAAATAAATTTAAGACTTAATTAGCTGCATAAGAACGACTAGAAAAGATTATGCCTTTGTTTCCCGCATGATTTTAAAGCGTTTAAAACGTTCTCAAGAAAGCCTCAAAACGTCCTGTGGAATGTTTTGTATCTGTTTTTAAAACGTTCCCAAGGAGTCCTGCAAAACGTCTTCTAGCCAATTTTAAGACATCGTATTGTAAAACGTCTTCTAGCCGTTGTAAGACATCTACAAGACGTTTTGTAAAACGTCTGATATCCAAAATTTGGCGGTGCGTTAGACGGTCTTAAGGACGCAACATTACGTTTTAGGTTACCCGACAAAGTTCTGGCAAGATGTCTTGAAGAAATATTTGATATCTTACAAAACGTCTTCAAAACGTCTTGTAAAATGAAACAGCGTAAGATTGGGCGAGTTGGTATTCCATGTCTTATACTTTATAGCGCATGAAAAGGGACGAGGCACGGAGCCTCGCCCCTTTGCATGCGCTATTAAGTATAAGTCTTGTAAAAGTTTCAAATGATTTTCAAGACGTCTTGGTGATCCTTTCAAGGCGTCCTAATGACGGTTTATAAACCAATGTGTGTTCAGTGGGTTGGTGGCTGTTGTCTGGCCAAATAAACAACTTCGGCACTGTGTATGTGATTTTGGCATGGCAAATCAGTTGAGCAGAATCCTGCAAGATGGAGAAATGTTCATGAAAGCAAATAGTGCCATCCACTTTCGTGATATTGGTATGTGTTCATTCTTGGCCAGAATGCATGCGCCAAGACGACACAAGGAAGGGGATAGCCTTCTTTATGTAATTCGCCTAATGTGGATGGATGTCGGCCTATATTTAAAATAAAATATGGTAGGAGAGTAAGGAGCGGATACGGCGTGCGCGGCCGCGATCATTCACTTCACGCACAGCAACAGCCGGATTGGCGCGCTCATCTGACTCTCTTCCTGCTACTTAGAGTGCGCTCACCCCCCCCCCCCCCCCTGTCCGCACTTTCCCTTGTTCGCCGTAGAACACTGGGTGAGTATGAAGTAGTTGCCCATCAAGCCGCCCTCCCTCTCAGCTCACTCTTGCGCCTACAGCCAACGGCGCCGCGGGAAGCGATAGGATCTTATCGCACTTGACCTTAATATGTATTATTACGACAACAGCAACGGCGATGGCGGTAACTCGCCTGGACTTTCCTTATATAATTGCTATGGCAATAATAAAAACATTTGTTGAAAATATCTGCATTTCACAAAACGTCTTGACACTGTATCACAGAAATGTGTGAACACAACAAAGCGCAACAAGGAAGAGAGAGAAGGAGCAAGCATGCTGACCGTACGGTAACTGTCTAGCGCGGGGCTGACACCTGAACATCCGTCAGCAGGTGGAAACAGAGGAGAAGGGACGGAAAGATCACAAAGCACACCAGATCTGAACGCGGTCTCTTGCTGCTTTCAATCCGCAGTCCCTTTCCCTGCATAAGTCCTTCTTTTCTTTCTCGAATCATCTTCTAACGCCCTCACATTTCCCTCTTGCCTTTGCTTCGCGTGCTAGAGTGCCAGGAAAAAGGTGATGATCTCGGTGGCAGCGGCAGTGCGTGTGAAGCGGGCGGGAGGAAGGGAGTAATAATCGTGACGTGCTGTGACGAACGTTCCTGGTGCCATTTCAGACAGTGCTGCATTTATGCGGCTGTTCCTTTTAAGGGTCGGTCACACTTAACGCCGCTTATGACGACCGGCTAAATGGGGCTTTTTCTGAAGAAATGAAGAAATACTGGTTATGTGCGGGATATTATCTAGGACATGACTGAGAGTGTACCTTCATCCTTAGGCCAGCAACAACGAAAAGTGTCAAGCGTCACCTTTGCTGTTATGCGCAGGTGAGCGCTGGCCATCTAGTGACAGCCTCCATAATGAGTGCACCGGCGGCTCTGGTGTACTCGAAGCTCCTCTACCCCGAGACTGAGGAGAGCCGGACTCATATGAAAAATATCGTAATGCCGCAGTGGTAAGGAGCCCTCGAAAAGTTCTTTTCTCAGCGTGTTTTCGTTCCTTAATATGCAGCACCATTGCTTGCACGTATGTTTGTTAGTTACTGCGTAAAGTGCTTGATTCTGGTTTGTTATGCTTGCAACGCCATTTAAAATGACAACGGAAAATCATGAAGCGCTTTGAGGCCCCTAAGCAACCAAAAATGGAATGGCTCATCCCTCTCGTAATGCACAGGCTACAATCAACCAGCAAAGTGAAGCGAACAGTTCATACATTCATTGAAATCACGCACACAACGTACGTAAACGAGGCGTCTTGTTGCGTGGTACAAAAAAAAAAAAATGGCCGTGATGGCCTTGAAAAAAGCGCGTCGTCCGATCCAGGGGTAGAAAAATTGTCATCATCAGCAATGGCTCATCACTCATGTAAAGCAGAGGCTACAATCACTAAGCAAAGTGAAGCGAACAGCTACATACATTTATTGGTATTGCGCATACAACGTAAAGAAACGCGACGCCGACTTGAGAGGTACAGAAAAAGCACGTGACCTTCTCAATGGCTCATACCCCCGTAAGATAGGAAAAAATGCAATGGCTCATATCCCCGTAAGGCTGAGGCTACAAGCGCCCAGCAAAGTGAAGCTAACCGTACATAATTTCATTGGAATCACCCGCACGCCACACAGAATAGCGTATCTTTCAATCCCCTGCTGAGAGGACTCAACTTAAAGTCGAACTTAAGTCGAAGTTGGCGCGAGTCTGACCCGCTATAGGAGCGCGCGAAGCTGCAGCTGAGCGTCGAAAACGGGCAAATAAAACGTAACAATGTCTTGTTTGAAAAACAAAATAACACGGCTATAAGTCGAAGAAAGGTGAATAGCAAGCGCTAACCGCCGATTTAAATTCTGAAGTCATTTGAATTCTTACTCTCCGTCTATTTTGATTTGCTTAACGGCGACTCAAGCAAGTTAAGCTTAAATTTTGTAAGCATGACACCATAGTGCGACTACGTAAGAATTATCCAGCGTCCAATGATGATGGGGTTATCTATAGAGAAATAAAAAAAATATTTCAAAGATATTAATAGAGTCCTCTCTGAACTTGACACAATTATTAAGTGGTCTCAGGAATGGCTCATCGAAATCAATGCTAACGAATGTAAATTTAGCGCATGTCACGAAATTACTTGAAATTTATTCTTTATTCATACCTGCACGGCACCATTAAGGCATTATTACGTGCGGCAAACATCATTATTGTTGCGGCACACCGCATCCGCAGGTAATGAATTGCAAGCAACAATGGTTCTTAGAAAAAAAAGAACATTCAAAGGGAGCAGACCTGGACATGTACGACCTAAGTTTATATGGATGGACATTACGCGAGGAAACATGACGCGGGGCCTTCTTATGAGCGGATTCCCGTATGATAATGGAAGATTGGATAAAGCAGCTTAAGGCGTAACTTGCTTCGTCGTTCTAACAAAGGGATAACACCGAGTTCTTTTTTGATTGCTGTTACACTTACAAAGCGGTCGTAGCGCCTTAGGACATACCTTGCCGCGAAATATTGGATTTTTTTCTAATGCTACAATATCCATACCACAAAACGGATCCCACAAATGGCAAGCATACTCCAAAACTTGTAAAACATGTTTTATACGCCGCTTCTTTTACGCCAATGCTTACGAACGTGTCTTCGTTGCAAAAACAAAGGGAACGCCCTGCACTTCTAATTACGATACTAACACGTTCTTACCAAGAGCTATCTTCTCACAGCAGAACACCTGACGGATGGATTATTTTTCATTTCTTGGCTACTTAACAAATACTTCTATGTGATTTTGTTAATCATTCTAGTAAAGTTAACATGTACACGTTTACTTCTGTTAAGGGACATGCTATTAGTGACACAGCATTTATTTATTTATTCGCTTCAGGTCGGCCGTCATTGAAAAACAATCTGTCTCACTAGATACCATTCCATACATTACACAATCATCCGTAAACAATCGTATCTGGCTTTCCATACCACCACAAATATTATTATAAACACAAGAAAGACAATTAGGCGGCCCTAACACGGAGCCTTGCGACACAACAGCCGTAAAAGCCACATCATCCGAACAACTCCCATTCAAAACAGGTCTTCTTCGACGTACCTACTTAAGAACAGTGCGTTAGACCTGCGCATTGATATAAGTATTTACCCGTTCATATTAGCAGAAGAAATTATTAGAAAGAAATCTACAGAAGAATAAAATTGGGTTGGAGCGAATACGGCAGGCGTTACCAAATCCTGACTGGGAGCTTACCACTGTCGTTGAAAAGAAAAGTGTACAATCATTGCATTCTACCGGTGCTAACATTTGGGGCAGGAGCTTGGAGGTTAACAAAGAAGCTCGAGAACAAGTTAAGGACCGCACAAAGAGCGATGCAACGGAAACTGTTAGGCCTAACGTTAAGAGACAGGAAGAGAGCGGTGTGGATGACAAAACAAACGGGTATAGCCTAAATTTAGTTGACATTAAGAGGAAAACATGGAGCTGGGCAGGCCATGTAATGCGTAGGATGGATAACCGGTGAACCATTAGAGTGACAGAATGGATACCAACAGAAGGGACGTGCAGTCGAGGATGGCAGAAAACTAGGTGGGGTAATGAAGTTAGGAATTTTGCAGGCGCAAGTTGGACTCAGCTAGCGTGAGACAGGGGTAATTGGAGATCGCAGGGGCCTTCGTCCTGCAGTGGACATAAATATAGGCTGCTGCTGATGATGATTATTAGCACTAATATCACCTGGTCAACCTATAACGACATTACTAACAATGCAAATCGAACTTCAGGTTATTTTATCCGCTACTTTTGTAATGGACCATCCTCTCTCAAGTGACTACTTCAGAACGCTAAAGTACGAGGAGCAAAATTAGAGTATGCATCCGCTGTTTGAATTCTATTAAATTTATTGTCTCACTATAACTTCTCAAAGTTACTCCAGTTGTTTTATATCTTCCATTTGTGATCGAATCGCTACTTTAACCGCAAATAAAACTAACCATGCATTTCCACCTCCCAAGTGATATCTCCATCGAAACATAAATCGCATCGTATTTATCGCCTTTACAAAGTAGGCATCAAATCTATCCACTCTACCTTTTATATGCTCTTTCTTGCCTCGCACTGTCCTTTAATGGAATCGCCTTCAGAAATCCTAAACAATAATGATAATTTCAAGTTTGTTAACATTGTCATTAACCAGCGTACCTGAATTTGTGAATTACTGACTGCATTCCTTTTTATTTTTTTGCAATAACAGATAATACTGAGTATCTGTAAAGCTGCTTTCCTGGTGCACACTGACATTTTCTTTTTACACTTACCATCTGCTAAAAATATATGATTAGAAAGTTACATTTTACTCATTGCATTACGGCCTTATCCTGCTCAACCCACTCCCTTCTTTAAAGGGTCCCTGAAACTGTCCGGACAAATTTTGTACACGCGTAGCGTACAGATACAGCAAAAAATTCGCGTCACAATTTAAGTGAAGCGTCTCATATTAAGGAAGCTACGGACGATTACAATTACCCTCCTCCCTTGCCATGCATTTTCCCCTCAACTCATTCGCCGAGTGATTGGGGCTAAGCATGGAGGAATCCTTCCTCCGTAGAGCTAAGCTCCGCCTTCGCTGGCTCTACTGGCTCTACGTCATGATATTGTCACGTAGTAGTGACGGTAGAGAAAACAGTCACAAAACTGTGTATGACGAAACTGGTTGTTTATTGGGCGAACCTGTGCCCACAAAAGCAAGCTACACTCAAAGCACAACGATAGCGGCGAACACAGTCGGCGATCGTCGAAAATCTGATCAGCGGCGAAACGCGTCGGCTTTTATACCTGAGTCATCGAAGGTTCCAGATTAATCCCTGATGCCCGCGTGTCTTCCAGAAAGTTCTAGACAATTCGCGTCGCTCATACAATCAGATTACATGGGCGTCGGTGACCACAGACGACGGATAGAAGCATTGATAACGTCCGAGAAGCTTCCAATGCAGGCGCGTCCTGCGCCGAGCGATAACGTTTAACATTTGTCAGCCAATGTTGAAAGCGGCTACCGGTGAAAGAAAAACATGTGTACGTGTCAATACCCTCCCCTTAAAAAGCATCGTCCCGATGCTACAAACAAACACGAAAGCGAAAACAAAACCATGCGTAATAAACAAAATAACAAAAAACAATAACACAGTAACAAAGTACCTAAGTTTGTCAGCGGGCGTAGAAAGGCTTAAGACGCACCACGTGGATGACTTCAGGTCGTGCCCGGCGCCGCTGTGATTGCGAAATGCTGTCTGGCACGACCTCATAGTCCAGTGCGCCAATACGTCGGGTGATCTTATATGGTCCGAAATAGCGACGTAACAGCTTCTCGCTAAGTCCTCGTCGGCGTATCGGAGTCCAGACCCAAACACGGTCACCGGGCTGGTACTCGACGTAGCGTCGTCGAAGGTTGTAGTGTCGGCTGTCGGTCCTCTGCTGGTTCTTGATGCGCAGGCGGGCGAGCTGTCGACCTTCTTCGGCACGCTGCAAATAGGTGGCAACGTCGAGATTTTCTTCGTCGGTGACGTCCGGTAGCATGGCGTCAAGCGTCGTTGCCGGGTTCCTTCCGTAGACCAGGTTGAACGGCGCCATGTGCGTCGTTTCTTGCACGGCCGTGTTGTATGCGAAGGTCACGTACGGAAGGATGGCATCCCACGTCTTGTGTTCGACGTCGACGTACATTGCCAGCATGTCGGCGATGGTCTTATTTAGGCGCTCGGTGAGGCCATTCGTCTGCGGGTGGTAGGCGGTGGTCCGGCGATGGCTTGTGTGGCTGTATCGCAGGATGGCTTGAGTTAGTTCTGCCGTAAAGGCAGTACCTCTGTCGGTGATGAGGACTTCTGGCGCACCGTGACGCAGGAGGATGTTCTCAACGAAGAATCGGGCTACCTCGGCAGCACTGCCTTTGGGCAAGGCTTTTGTTTCGGCGTAGCGGGTGAGGTAGTCCGTAGCTACGACGATCCATTTATTCCCGGACGTCGACGTCGGAAAAGGCCCCAGTAAGTCCATCCCAATCTGCTGGAACGGTCGGCGAGGTGGCTCGATCGGCTGTAGAAGTCCGGCTGGCCTTGTCGGCGGTGTTTTGCGTCGCTGACAGTCTCGGCATGTCCTTACGTAATGGGCGACGTCGGCAGAGAGGCGAGGCCAGTAGTATTTTTCTTGTATCCTTGCGAGCGTGCGGGAAAAACCGAGGTGTCCAGCCGTTGGGTCGTCATGGAGAGCTTGCAGAACCTCTGGACGCAATGCTGTGGGTACCACGAGGAGGTAGTTGGCTCGGAGAGGCGAGAAGTTCTTCTTTAGGAGAATGTCGTTTTGCAAGAAAAACGACGCCAATCCTCGCCTGAACACCTTCGGCACAGTGACGGTCTTGCCTTCCAGGTAATCTACAAGGTTCCTTAGTTCCGGGTCGGCTCGCTGTTGTTCGGCGAATTCGTCGGCACTGATGGGTCCCAAGAAAGTGTCGTCATCCTGGTCATCCTGTGGCGGCGGTTCGACGGGGGCGCGAGACAAGCAGTCGGCGTCAGAGTGCTTTCGCCCGGACTTGTAAACGACGGTGATGTCGAATTCTTGAAGTCTCAGACTCCATCGTGCGAGGCGACCTGAAGGATCCTTCAAGTTAGCTAGCCAACACAAGGCGTGGTGGTCGCTCACAACCTTAAAGGGCCTGCCATAGAGGTAGGGGCGAAACTTTGATGTAGCCCAGATGATGGCTAGGCACTCCTTTTCTGTTGTGGAATAATTTGCTTCCGCCTTCGATAGCGACCGGCTAGCGTAACTTACAACCCTTTCTAGTCCATCAGTCCTCTGCACAAGCACGGCGCCGAGTCCTACGCCGCTTGCGTCGGTGTGGACTTCGGTATCGGCATTTTCGTCGAAATGCGCAAGGATGGGCGGCGATTGTAGGCGTCGCTTCAGTTCTTCAAATGCTTCGATTTGCGGCATCTCCCACTTGAACTCGACGTCGGCCTTCGTGAGGTACGTCAGTGGCTCGGCGATCCGTGAAAAATCCTTGACGAAGCGCCTGTAATAGGCGCACAGTCCCAGAAATCTACGCACTGCCTTCTTGTCAGCGGGCAGAGGAAAGTTGGAGATGGCCGCAGTTTTCTGAGGGTCGGGGCGCACTCCAGACTTGTTGATGACGTGGCCTAAAAACAAGAGCTCCTCATATGCGAAGTGGCACTTTTCTGGCTTTAACGTGAGTCCGGAGGTTTTGATTGCTTGAAGAACTGTTTCAAGGCGCCGCAGGTGTTCTTCGAAGCTTGAGGCAAACACAACGACGTCGTCCAAATAGACGAGGCAAGTCTGCCACTTCAAGCCTGCCAGTACTGTATCCATGACGCGTTGGAAAGTCGCAGGTGCCGAGCAAAGACCAAACGGCATGACCTTGAACTCGAACAGTCCGTCTGGTGTTATAAAGGCCGTCTTCTCCCGGTCCCTCTCGTCGACTTCGATTTGCCAGTAGCCGGTTTTGAGGTCCATCGACGAAAAATACTTTGCGTTGTATAGTCGATCCAAGGCGTCGTCAGTCCGTGGAAGGGGGTATACGTCCTTCTTCGTGACCTTGTTGAGGCGACGATAATCGACGCAGAAACGTAGGGTTCCATCCTTCTTCTTCACTAACACCACGGGGGACGCCCACGGACTCTTGGACGGCTGGATGATGTCGTCGCGTAGCATTTCGTCGACTTGTTGCCTTATGGCCTCGCGTTCACGTGCCGAAACTCGGTACGGGCTCTGACGCAGTGGGCGGACATTTTCGTCGTTTATGATTCGGTGCTTGGTGACAGGGGTTTGTCGAACTTTTGACGACGACGAGAAGCAATCCTTGTATTGCAGGAGCAGAGCTTTTAGTTGTTCTTTCTTATGCCTGGGAAGGTTCTGATTAACGTTGAAAGTTGCTTCAGGTATTATAGTCGTCGTTGCGGGTGCACTGGAATCCGTGAAGGCGAAAGCACTGCTGGCTTGTACTATTTCGTCGATGTAGGCAACCGTGGTGCCTTTGTTAATGTGCTTGTATTCGGGGCTGAAGTTCGTGAGCATCACCGTTGCTTTCCCTGCACGTAGCTCAGCTATGCCTCTAGGGACGCAAATTTCACGGTACAGCAGTAAGTGATGATCGCCCTCGATGACGCCCTCCATGTCTGCAGGCACTTCCGTACCGACGGAAATCATTACGCTGGAGTGAGGCGGAACGGTGACTTGTTCTTCAAGCACATTCAAGGCATGGTAACTGATGCATGTATCCGGCGGTATCGCTTTGTGTGTTGAAAGCGTTATCGACTTGGACCTTAAGTCGATGACTGCACCATGTTGGTGTAGAAAGTCCATGCCTAGGATGACGTCCCTGGAGCAGTGCTGCAGGATTACGAAGCTCGCCGGGTAAGTGCGGTTGTTTACCGTGACTCGCGCTGTGCAGATTCCAGCCGGCGTTATTAGGTGACCTCCCGCTGTCCGTATATCGGGTCCTTGCCAGGCCGTCTGCACCTTCTTTAACTTGGCGGCGAACGCGCCACTGAAAACTGAATAGTCGGCGCCAGTGTCGACGAGAGCGGTGACGTTATGACCATCGATGAGCACGTCTAGATCGGTAGACCGGCGTCTGGCGTTGCGGTTAATTCGTGGCGTCGGATCACGGCTGCGTCGGCTTGCTCTGCTGCTGCTACGTCGCGTCGGAAGGTCTTCGTTCGGCGGCGATGTGCTGTCAAGGCCATCTGGTGGCGCAGAGCTTAACCAGCCAAATACAGAGCTAATATTGTCGTAACCAAGTGTAAAACATTTTAAACATATAAAAATACAACGCGTTCAAGATTACACTCCTGCCGAAAATTTGCGCCAGAAGCAAAGTATAGTACACTTGGCTACTGTTAAATTAGTTCTGGGTTTGGTTGAGCTTTGTGCCGCCAGGTGGCTGCACCGTGCAAGCAGCTCACGTTTGCGCCTCCGTTCATCACGTAAAACGCCCAGTACGCTTGCGCTTGCGTTTACCTGAATACCGGACACCCTAAACCCTATTGTGGCAATCCTTCGACGTGAAGTGACGGCCGCAAACGCGTAGATGCTGGCGCCGTTTGGATACCGTCAATCCGATGCGCTCCAGCCACTGCGCTCGTCTGCTGCCTTGCAGCGGGGCACGATGTCGCAGGTTGACATGTCGCCGATCGCTACGTTTGCAGCCCACAACGCAACAAGGGCTAATCATGGTGCCGGCGAAAAGAAAGAACGAGACCAACACACACTGCGTAGCTTGCGTCAACACGGAGCACGTTGTAACACAAGCAGACGACACTTGCTGTGGGCCGGAAGTGCTTTTAGTGTAGTGATACATGTCCTTGTGCATTCTCTTTCTGGTACTTTCTTTTTATACAAACAAATTAACTAACACCGAAACTATTACGAACAACATTTGTTCACCGTAATGTTGGAAAAATTATCAATGACGCGCCCTGGGCAGCCAATCGGATAGCTGGCCCTACTGACGTGATATGGTCAAATCGCGTCACTTGGTCATAAAACTCAGCCGACTGGCGTGCTGCGATTGGTAGTGATGTACCTTTTTAAAACCTTATAATAAATTACAGGCTTTGCGTGGAGCGTTTAGATGCGTCAATGTTTAATCACAAGGACCTACTCTAACGACTCAGTACGTTTGTACAAAATCGTCAAAATCGTTTCAGGGTCCCTTAAATGCCTTGCAGCTCTGATGGCATAAAAAAACAAACAAACAAATAAATAAATAAATGTAGAAATAAACAAATAAAAACAGGTAAATAAATATGTAATTAAGTAATTATTAACTGCAAAAAGAATTTCTGGAATGAGGGTGGTAGCCTCCGAAACTGTATACGATATGCGAATTTTTTATAACTGCTTAGTTAAACACTACATAGTTAAACTCGAAGTTTCTCTTCCAAATTACCCACCCAAATTACCCCCTCTTGGCTGCCTTTGCTGTCTGTGCGTGAAAGCCGCTCGTCTTCATTACTGAAATGGCAACCTGATGAACCAGCCTTTAAAACTTATATGGCAACTGTGGGTTATCTCTGAAATTGAATTGCTTAATTATTTTTAGACCCATGCGTTAAAACAAGAAAAAATGGTGTATTGTTTTATAAATGCAGTGATGACATGTGCCGTGAACAGACAAACCTGGGCAATATATTTTAAATTTTCATTTCACCAAAGTAACCAACGAGGCTCTCAGTGGCACTATTACGTGCGTTAATAACGCATGTAGAGTACGAACATATGACATTTCGATTATCAATTACTTAGGGTCATTCTGCAGTTAAGTTGCAGGCTTTTTGATGTTGTATGCATAGACGCATAGTGTTCTGTTCGATTAATTTTTTTTTGCGTGAATCGCCAGCAAGAGTATTGACCGCAAACCGTCTGATGGTACATCCGTGAAGTCAATAAGGCTCTCAGTGACACTACCACGTTCGTAAATAACGGATGCCGAGTACGAACAGACAGCTCATGGCGTTTGTGCCGCATATGATGTTTTTGAATGACCATTTCTAAAAAAATTCAATTATGGGGTTTTACGTGCCAAAACCAGTTCTGATTATGAGGCACGCCGTAGTGGGGGACTCCGGAAATTTGGACCACCTGAGGTTCTTTAACGTGCACCTAAATCTAAGTACACGGGTGTTTTCGCATTTCACCCCCATCGAAATGCGGCCGCCGTGGCCGGGATTCGATCCCGCGAATGACCATTTCTGTAGGGTCATCCTGCAGTTAAGTTGGATGATAATGGTGCTGTATACCTAGACGTGTAATGTTCTGTTCGTTTTGTTTTGGTATAGTGAGCTGGGGTTGTAAGTCCGAATCCTCGTCCAGTCCACTACATTTTCAGGCATGGAGTACCGCCTGACACCGGCAAAAGAATCGCCGAGATATAGTGGGGCTATACTAGTCAGGGTGCAACCAAATTAGGCACGCCCGCTAACTTTAACAAGGTCACTCCCTCACCAGAACAGGAATTGGCCTCCCTGGGGAAGTATTCGGCCGCTACCTCCCGAATGGCTCCTAAAATTTACCCACGGCCCTCAGTCCCACGCGGTTGTGGAGCACCTGACCAAGGCGGTAGTCAGACCTGCTACGCGGCAGAGGGTGCTAAGAACCTCTGGGTCCTGACACGCCGCCAATGAAAACTGAACCTGGCAACGTTCAACACGCGCACCCTACCAAGTGGGGCTAGATTAGCAGGGTTATTTGAAGAATTATAATGCACTGCCTGGGATTTTTTGGCCTTAGTGAGGTGAGAACTGGTGAGGTTTATGCAGTGCTGACTAAGAGCCACGTCTTCTGCTACAGAAGTCTTCCAGATAGGAGAGAATTCGGAGTAGGATTTCTAGTCCATAAAGACATAGTGGTCAACACTGATGAATTCTACAGCATTATTGAGAGGGTAGCAGTCGTCGTAGTAAAGCTGAATAGGAGATACAGAATGAAGGTTGTACAAGTCTATGCCCCAACCTCCAATCACGATGAGGAAGAAATAGAACAGTTTCATGAAGATGTTGAATTAGCAATGAGAAAGATGCAAAGTCGGTCATGGGCGACTTCAATGCAAAAGGGGGGAAAAGCAGGCGGGTGAGCAAGCAATTGGCCACTGCGGCATTCTAGGAACACTAGAGGAGAGATGTTGGTAGAATTCGCGGAAAAAAATAGGCTCCGAATAATGAATACCTTGTTCAGGAAGCGCAGCAACAGGAAGTGGGCCTGGAACAGCAATAATGGAAAAACAAGGAATGAAATAGATTTCATACTCTCTGCCGATCCCAGCATAGGATATAGAAGTGTTAGGTAGGGTAAAGTGCAGTGACCATCGGTTAGTGAGGTCTCGGATTTTTTTCAATTTGAAGAGAAAAAGAATAAAGTTAGTCATGAAGAAACAGGCCAACCTTGACGCAGTAAGGGTAAAAGCAGACCAATTCAGGCTGGTGCTCGCAAGCAAATATGCAGCTTTAGAACAGGAAGATAAAGACAACATACAGGTAATGAATGAAATCGTGACTAGGTTGATCTCGGAAGCAGCAGTTGAAGTGGGAGTGTGATGATTATGTTGTGGGCGCAGGTCAGCCAGACGCACAAGAAAACAACCAGAGACACAAAGAGACGTATTTATGACGCGAACGGCACATTCGACGAATACGGGACACGAACTATACAGATAAGCTGGATAAGTGTCACGCTCGAGCACTCACAATTCTAAACAGGAGTCCGGCCTCGTGGCGACGGCTCGGCGGACTTGGTTCTGACGGCGGTGGGTATACGGGCGGCGGTTGAAGCTCAGGATGGCTCCAGGACGTAGCCCAGTTCCGGAGCGTTAGCTCTGGGTCATAGCCCGAGCTCGGCAGCACAGCGCTGGGTTACCAGCCAGGACGAAGCCCAGCACAGCCGTGGGGTGAAGGCCGGGACGACGCCCGGTTCGGAGAACAGGACCAGGGCTCTGGGTCGTAGCCCGAGCCTGGAAACACGGCAGCGGTCTTGCGAGCGGGGACGAGGCCCAGCTCCGCAGGACCCGCGTCGATGGTAGAAGCCGGGGCGGCGCCCGGTTTGTGGAACAGGACCACGGCTCTGGGTCGTGGCCCGAGCCCGGCAGCACGGCAGCGGTCGTGCGAGCGGGGACGAGGCCCAGCTCAACAGGACCCGCGACGATGGTAAAAGCCGGGGCGGCGCCCGGTTCGCAGTGCAGGACCGGGATGCCGGGACGTGAGCCGGCGTTCGGTCCGCTCCATCTCGCTGCACTGCCCGTTCTGTCAGCCTGGCTGCCCCGTCGTTCCAGGTGGTCTCTCCCGGCACGCGCACCGACCACGCGCACCAGCGACGCTCACTCCCGCGCTTTTCGGCCCCGCACGCCGAGCACAAGCATGGAAAAGCCCGCGTATTTCAAATATTGGTTCCGCACACCCATCACAAACATTAAATTGTCGTCCTCCTACCACACTTTCCCCCTGTTCAAGAACGACGCGGCAGTGAGGTAGGACTCGTCGAATAAACACATGTAACGCAAAACACTGAGTGCTGCAATCGTCATGCGAGGTGTACAGCACAGTCTTCGGTTTAGCAAGCAGTACCTCCTTGACGGTCTTTCTAGTGGTCAGGTCACGTCGCTGGTATTTTGTCCGACGATGCCGACGGCGTCGACGATGCCGATTTACGACGGTGCTGACGACGTCAATGTCCACGTGGGAAGGTGTTTCGGTAACAGGTGCGTTGCCAAGTGGGGCACGGCCGACTAGATGTCGAGGTACAATCCGCTGGCAAATGTCGCAGGTCTTCACATACCTCTTGGTCTCGGAATGCACTCCTGGCCAGTGAAATTCAGTGAGAATGCGGTCAGTGGTCCGAGTTATGCCTCGGTGCCCTGCGAGAATTCGCTCGTGTGCGCGTTGGATCACCATCTGTCTCAGCTGTGTAGGGATGACAAGCTGTTCCAATTCCTTCCCGCTTACCAGCTTGTGTCTCCGATATAGAACTCCTTCTGACAAGTAATAACGAGTCTCTTGATTGTTCACAACTGTCTTCCCGACATCCTCATAACATTGTGTTAGGGACTCGTCATTTCTTTGCAAGTTCTCGAGAGACGCTTTGTCTACAGCTGTGACGGAGGGTTTTAGTACTGGCAGCTTGGTATTGGGACGTGCTGGAGTTCCCTCTGCTGCTGCAGCGCTATCACCCAGGAAGTCCCTTGGGTCTTCTACATGGCAAGGCGGCAAGCTCGAGTCTTGTTGTGGCGTCTTCTTTGTGGACGAAAGTTGAGAACACTTCCCGTGGGTTCCAGGCACATGTTGAGGGTCCTCCGCTGCAGTGCGTACTAATGGAATTGTTATGAACGGACGCGTGAGTCGCAACGACACGGAACACAAAAAGCGTTTATTACAAGAAGGACACTGCTTATATAGCTAAGACGGTGACAGGTATCAGCACACTTGGTGATAACAGAAGACAGGCACAAAACTGGCGCATGCTCTCTCGTTGCCCACTGACGTCACTTCGTGTGATTTCACAATCTATCACATCCCTTCCCCCTTAGTCATCGATGCCGTAACGTCGCACTGGGCGGCGTTGGCGAGTGGAACGCCTGAGAGGCTGCGGCGTCTCAGGCCCGACAGGTCCCAGGGTGGGGCTTGGTGTATCCGGGAGCGCAAAAGAGGGCGACGTTTCATGGCCTCCGGGCTCATCGTGCCATGCTCGGCGCACGTGGTCCCGGTGGCGTCGGTGCACAGTACCGTCTGCAGTCCGCAGCTCGTACATGACGTGGCCCAAACGTCGCAACACACGACCAGGAACCCACTCGGGGCCGGGCCGGAAGTTTCTCGCGTACACAGTATCACCCGGCAGGAACCCACGTTGTGGAGGCGGCAGCAGGCATCTTGCTTCGCTCTCGTCCCGTTGAAGGGTCGATATGGCCGTCCTGAAGTTCCGACCCAGCATGACTTCTGCAGGTGATTTGCCGGTTTCGGAGTGTGGCGTAGAGTGCTGCTTGAACAAAAAACGTGAAACCTTGCATTGTACGGTGCCCTGTCTCTGTTTCCGTAATGAACATTTCAGTTCTCGTACCATCCGCTCCGCCCTTCCGTTACTTGACGGGTGGTAAGGCGCGGTATACATATAGCGAATGCCATTTCGTTTAAGGAAATCTTGAGTTTCCCTGCTGGCAAAAGCGGTGCCATTATCAGACACAACCAGGTCGGGTAATCCATACGCTGCGAACATCTTGCGGAATTTTTCAATTACCGCAACTGAGTGAAGAGACGGCATAACTTCGACTTCAGCCCAGTTCGAGAGGGCGTCTACCGCCACCAGAAAATGCACGCCTTGAATCGGTCCTGCGAAATCCACGTGGATTCTACTCCAAGGTCGTTCTGGCTTAGTCCAGAAATGCGTTGGTGTCTTTGGTTCACTCGGTCTGTTTACCTGGCACGGCCGGCAGCTTCTAACTAGCTCTTCTATCCTTCTGTCCATATGAGGCCACCACACGTACGACCTAGCTATTGCCTTCATGGCCGTCACTCCCGGATGGTTAGCGTGCATAAGACTTAACACTTCTTTCTGCAATGCCTCAGGAATTACTACGCGGCTTCCCCAGAGCACACAGTCGCGATGCACGGACAACTCGTTTTGTCTCACCTCATACGCAGAGTACTCCGGGGCTACTCGCTCGCGTGGCCAACCCTCCAGGATCCATTTCTTCACTTGGGACAGCTGGGGATCACTGCTGGTGTACGCTGCCACTTCTCGTGCGCTCACTGGAGGGTACTCCACAGCTTCCAGTAGGAGTATGTCACCCGGTACTTCAGCATCCTGTCGGGTTAAGGGAGCCGGCAACCTACTCAGGCAATCTGCGTTTCCATGGTCCTGGGTTTTCCTGTAATCGAGCACGTATTCGTAGGCTGATAGCATTAGAGTCCACCGTAACATGCGAGGCGAAAGAACCGCCGGAATCTGCGTTTTCCGCTGAAAGATTCCTAGCAAGGGCTTGTGATCCGTGATAATAAGAAAATGTCGCCCACAAAGGTACTGGTGGAAATGTCGCACCCCAAAAACCACGGCAAGAGCTTCACGGTCGATCTGAGCATAATTACGCTCAGCCTTAGATAATGTTCGAGACGCATAGGCCACAGGCTGCTCATTTCCTTCGTTGTCGCGGTGAGACAAAACTGCCCCCACTCCCACAGATGACGCGTCGCATGACAACACTAATGGGGCATCAGGTATAAAATGCACCAGTAACGAGTTAGAGGTCAGCAACTTCTTCAGGCTCTCGAACGCTTCCATGTGCTCTGAACTCCAGTTCCATGGTACGTTGTTATCCAACAACCGATACAATTTTTCAGCTACTTCTGTCCTGCCCTTCAAAAAACGATTATAGAAATTGATCATACCCAAAAAGGCTTGCAGTTCCTTTTTGTTCTTCGGAGCAGGAGCCTGGTGGATGGCCTCAACCTTTGCTTTCGAGGGGTAGATGCCCTTAGCGTCAATTCGATGCCCCAGAAACTCAAGGCTCTCCTTGAAAAATTCGCACTTCGCCGCTTGAACTCGGAGCCCGGTTTTGGACAATCGGCTGAGGACCTCGGCAAGCATCCGTTCATGTTCCTCGATAGACTCGCTGGCAATCAGGATATCATCCAGATATACCGCTACTTGCGGCATTCCGGCCAACACCATGTCCATGGTTCTTTGGAACACCCCAGGGGCAACGGACACGCCGAACGGCAGCCGACAAACCCTGTACAGCCCTTGCACGGTATTTATCGTGAGCAACTCCGCCGTTTCTTCATCCACTAATAGTTGCTGATAAGCCTGCGTCAGGTCGAGTTTGGAAAAAACACGCCCCCTTCCTAATCGGGCAAACAGTTCTTTGCTTGTGGGTAACGGGTATACATTACTTTTTACGGACTGGTTCACCGTGCTCCTATAATCTCCGCATATTCGTAGGGAGCCGTCCTTCTTTCGCACCACGACGATTGGCGTTGCCCAGTCTGAATATTGGGTGGGTTTTAGAATTCCCAGTTCCTCCAAGCGATTTAACTCAGCAACTACTTCCTCCTTCATGGCGAACGGAATGCTGCGGCACTTCAGGAACCGGGCTTGGGCGGCCTCCTTTAGTTCGATGTGGATGCGTGGCAGATTTGCGCCTGGAAATGTTTCACTGAACACGTCTGCGAATTTTTCCATTATCGCTTGAGGTCCGACCTTTATGTTATGAAAACCTGTTAGGCTGATTCCCAATGGCTGGAACCAATTTCGGCCCAGTAGAGCGATCCCGTCGTTCTTCAGTACTAGTAGCGGCAGCTGAAATTTTCGGTCTTTGAACTTCACGGGCACAGACGCTTTTCCCAGCACGTCCAGACCTTCCTTTGTCCAGGTCACCAGTTGCGTGTCGCACTTGTCCAGCTTGATCCGCTTCGCCACTTGCAGCTTCCGAAATTCGTTCATACTGATAATCGACCTGGCCGCTCCAGAATCTACTTCCATCGGCACGATTTCATTTCCGATCTCTACAGTGATGACGTACTTTGGCGTCCCGCTTTTTAATTGGCTGATACTGAACAAATCGTCGTACTCGCTCTTCGCTGCTTTTTTGTTATCCTCGAGCTGCGCTTCCACCTCCGCTGGCTTTTTTCGGCATGCTTTGGCTAAATGCCCCTTTCCGCCGCAGTTGAAACACACCGAATCTTTGTATCTGCAACGCCATCCTGGATGCGCTCCCAAACAGCGGAAACAAACCCTCTGCCTCTCTGGTTGCTTCTTGTTGGCTTCCATTTCTACTTTCGACGTTAACTCTTGCTGGAATTCGGGCTCCTGTGCGTTGCTCCGAATTACTTTTTGCTGCTTGATAGCTGCTTCTGCCGTGATTGCCAATTCATATGCCGTCTCGAACGTCAGATTTTTTTCCGCCAACAATCGTTGTTGAACCACATTGTCCGAGATTCCAAAAACCAACCGGTCGCGCAACATTTCCTCTAATGGAAATTTTGTTCCGCCAAATCCACAGTTGTCGGATAACTTGCGCAGAGCAGTGACATAGTCGGCTACGCCCTCCCCTTCTTGCTGGTCTCGCTTAGAAAAGACGTACCTCGCGTATAGTTCCGATGGCTTCGGGTTGACGTGCTTCTTTACTGCATCAACGATGACTTGGTAGTCCACGTTTGGCGGTCGCGACGGCTTCACGAGAGTGGCTATGAGGGAGTACGTCTCTGGGCCACAGCAGCTGAGCAACACCGCTCGCTTGTCCTCATCCGTTGTGAGCTTGCTCGCTACACAATACAACTCAATGCGCTCGACATACTCCACCCACGACGAGTTTTCACTGAGGTTGAACTCTCGAATGCGACTACCGGCTGCCATGCTGCCGGAAAACCCTGGCCCACGCAGGGGTTAGACCGTGCCTCGTCGCCACTGTTATGAACGGACGCGTGAGTCGCAACGACACGGAACACAAAAAGCGTTTATTACAAGAAGGACACTGCTTATATAGCTAAGACGGTGACAGGTATCAGCACACTTGGTGATAACAGAAGACAGGCACAAAACTGGCGCATGCTCTCTCGTTGCCCACTGACGTCACTTCGTGTGATTTCACAATCTATCACAGGAATCGACGGATTGTCTACGTCTCTCACAGTGCTATCTGCTTGGTACACTCTGCGATGCAGCTGTCGATGATGTGGAGTTAGTTGAGTACCCGGGTTAACACCTCCGACGTTCCCCAACACCACATCGTAAAGGGGGTTCGGCATGCACTTAGCACGCACAATGCCTTTGAGGAAGGGCGTGTCTAGAAAGACTACTGCCTCTGGCAAATAATGTACAGTCCCGTCTAACATAAATACTGGGCCTTTTGTTCCTGTCAATCTTTCCTTCGGAACGAGTCCTTGCCGCACAATTACAGTATTGCAGCCTGTATCTTTGAGCACGGTTACGGTCTTACCCTCGAGACATCCTTTGGCCACTGGCAAAGCCTCTTCATCATATGCCCATGTCGTATTCACCACTGGAATGGGTTCTCCTCTTTGGAGAACGACGTATCGCTCTCCTGGCATCCCGGTCTCGTTCGCTTCTCTGGTTGACAGCACGCACGACGCTTGTCGCCTTTCTTGCGTCTCTCCTGTCTCGTGTACCCAGCACCTCCACCACTCTGTTACGGGTTACTCTGGTAAGAGAGGGTTTATTGGGACACGACGTAACCGACGGTCTTGAGCGCCTGCCTAGGTTACGTGATCGCTTGGCAAAACGTCCTCTTCTTCGACCCCATTATCTGTGTCCCACTACAGCTTATGGCACACACCCAAATAACACAATACTTTCACGCTTGTAACCATATTACCATCCTTGGATAACGATACCGTCGAGTTCGATGCATAATTTGGGTTAAGAAGTCTCCAATTTTTTTGTGTGTTATTTCGAAGCATGTTTGAAATGTCATGGTTGAAAATTTATCTTTGACTGTTGTTATTACGGTTCTGCATAAGTGCGCGTGCTCGCGATAGCGCCTCTAGTCTTCCACAGATGCGGATAGTTTAGCTCTGGGATATAAACGTTTCTTTTTGCTGATACAACTTTTCACATGCGTGGTAAACCAAGTAAACATTTTGATGATCAGATGAAACAAGCATTGAAATATCCCTGTGTTGATAAACTCACTTTGCCAATCACGCCGAGTGCGTGGCGGTACTATTTAGCCATGCATGAAGTGGAGCGTTCCACTCTTGGATACACTCGCTGCAGCAAATTGGCGCAAAGCAACAAATGTGTATTGAGCCAACAACGCTGCAAAGTTAATTACGTCTTGTTTGTATAATCTTTCTTCCTGCGCATGTACACAAGTCTTTTTCAGTGCGGTTAAGAAAGGCACTCTCGCTCTTTGGGACTAGCTCGATCTGGTAGTGAGCGCGTGCTGGGCGGCCGTGGCTCATGGGGTCCTGGACTGAGCACTCCACCCACGCCCAGGGCCAATCGAAGGACCCTGTGGTTCCCCTTTATTTTAATGTTTTCCCTGTTTCTCTTGGCAGAGAGAACTAAGTACAGACCAATGACTTCATCAAACTCTCAAAAACTTACCTGCCATCAATGTGATACTGAAGCACATTTGCAAGCTGATTTAGTCAATGAAACAACATTTTGCTACGGTAGATGAGATGGAAAACTCCCAAATTAGCTGGCAGAAGATGATAGGCTATAACAGTACTCAAGGTGGTGTGGACGAACAATATTTAGTAATATTCATCTGACTGCCTCTGCACACAAACAATCCGTTTTTCTGGTTACATTTCATTGTGTTTGTAAGGGCTCACTGCAGAGCGAACCTATCAAAGCAGTTCTGCTTCTCTTCGCTTTCTGCAGTAGCTGACACTCGCCAATGAGAGGAATTGGTTTCTCTGTAGGGGACCAATATGACTGACATTTGTCGTCATTGAGCAAGCATTCCTAAATTGCGTGACACGAGCTTGCAGCGCAGCTTTTTAAGGCTGCACGAAACATTCATCAGCGTCAGCCTTCCGCCCTCGCCTCCGTCGTGATCGAGCAATATTGAAACACGCCTTGCTTTCTATTTTTACAGAAAATAAGCCGACACTCTATGGCACTACACTCGAAGACCACACGCGAAGAAAGCCTTGATGGGCGCTTCTTGGCAGCGCACGCAGTCAGTCTTCCACAAAGCACATTCTGATGATTCATTGGCGATGCACAGCGAAGCTCTTTCGAACGTCTGGACAGGTGGGCCGACGTAGGGAAAACACGGTTTTGTTCTTTCGGCGATGAGGGAACGGTGGCTTGCAGTACGTCATACAACGACCAAAATACACGTGTTTATATGCGCTTTGAACGACGCTCTCTACCACTCACGCAACACGCACCACCAATGGGTCACTCTCGAAGCGCGCTTACATAAGACGCACAGAGAACACAAGGAACAATGCTCACATCTCTGGCAGTTGAAGTTGTCGCCCTTGCGAAGCAATGTGGCGCTCTCTAGAAGAACACGAAGCCGCTGGGTCTACTCTGTTAGAGGGTAGGAGAACGTACTTTGTTTTTGAAGGCGCTATTTTGCGGTCATTTTGCGTACCCATCGGCACTACTACGATGCTCAATCAGCTGGATCACTATTCTCACAGTGATCTGCAGGCCTGCTTCTTCAACGACAGGAATCGCGATTTGTCGCTGCATTCAATTTAAAATTATGCGTTCATTATTTGTATCTACTACAATCTTATATTGTCATATTTACTGAACAATAGCATACCTTTTTCTTGTGCGTTCCTTAGTTTTAAGATACGTGCTTTGCTGTCGAATGAAAACATCGCTCTTCAAGAAAGACATGACCTCCGAGACACTACCCAATAGGTGGTGCCCACATCGTATATACAAAACTTTTCTCCGAGTAATAATAGCCGATCTTGGATTTGCTTTGGTATACTGCGAGGGCCGGAAGCGATTATGGACGCCGGAAATGCATCTGGCTGCCATGTTGTGGTTTTCGAAGATCAACAAACGTTCGCGCGCCGAATGACGAGAGCCGGGTGTGGTGTGGAAACGTTTTGTGGCTTCAGCGGTAGTTTTAGCAGACGTGTTCTACACTTCCTCTTTAAAAGCTGAGTAAATTCTTGTATGTTCTACCGCTCCTTTTGTACGCTGTCTGCTCGCCAATACCCAATGAAGCAGTTTTTGAACGCGCCCCTCCCGAATTGCGTAGTACCGGTATCACACGGGAACTTTCAGTTCGCAATCGCACCCAATACGGATTGACCTCGATCAGAATGGACTTGCTACATGAATACCTTCGAAAGCGAGCTCGCTGCGGATCCCGTCAATCGCGATCCATGCGTCGCGATCGGTCGCGGTGTCTGATGTGTGCACTACAATTTTAGCTGTAAATTAAGCAAATTCGTTAGGACCTGCTTGTTCACACCCTGCGTGGTATAACTCGGCCAGCTCTATCCAGACTGTTGGGCTGTGTAGTAGGAAACATTGAAGATCGAGAAAAAATTCGTTCTCGATGCGGCTCGATCTCGACCGTGTGTGCCCGTCTGACATCGGTTTACATAGAATGAGCGTTTGCAAACTTCGTGCACTCTACTGTCGCTGTCAGTAGCTTTTTGTTGCTCTGAATCATCATTGTAATCATAGAGGTACACACAGGGTGGTTTCGTGGGTCATGGAACGTACGCTGGCCTGCTTGGAGGGGGAGGGAGGGGCAAATCGAGTGCCCAGCCATTAGTACTTTGCCCATGGGCGTTTTTGATGGATGCTTTTGTCACTTGTTGAGCTGGACATTGCGCTCTCTACTACTTATACTTCGATCATTCTGCTAGTGCTTTCGAAAGAGGTGCGGGCAGGATGCACAAGCGTAAGAATCTTGATTTAATGCCTACTAGCATGAAAAGCACAATGCCAGGTTTTTGTGGCGATTTTTTTCTAGAACATGGTTTTAACGAGCATATGATGGCTGGGTGACAGCCAACACCTTGTGGATTTTCTTGCATGAAAAGAGAGCCATTAATATTGTTTGCTTGCGTCAATTTGCATCATAGTGCTATACGTAAATAACAGGCTATTTAAAGTAAGCCGTAGACAAAACATTGCACAACAGTGAGAGCGCATTACAATGTAGAAGGGTGGTAAACGACTACTGAATAAAGAGTAAATATATTCTATGGTGGCTTTTATTTCTCATTGAATATGCCTTAAATGCAGCCGGGGAAATAACTTGCGAAAAGGAAACGAAATAAGTGTGAGCCGGTGCTGCAGTGTAGTTTGGTCCCTCTAGTAAAATCCCTGCTTGCACCTATGACAATAATGACTGCTGGATGACAGCATAAATGTTTGTCACTGTGGTGTAGTAGCTGCTAGCGAAATTAAAATGTGAAAGATGGAACAGCAAGTGGCTGTCGCAAAGAGGGAGTAGGATTTAACGTGACAGATGTTCAAAAAAATGATAATGCCTTGGTAAACATTCAGCACAAAAATAAGCAAGGACGAAAGAGAGATTACACAAAACAAGCATTAACTAGTGACTTTACGTTTATTCGGAAGGATGGGTTAAAGTAAAAAAATGAAAGTCCTTGCACCCGTGGTTCTATTAAGGTATGTCACCACCTTTGAAAAGGCGTTTTTAAAGAAAAAAATACGTTTGCTCTTTTTGAGATTTCGAGAATTCCCAAACATTCAAAAATGTTCTGCAGAAACAATTATGTTCTTATCTTATTGAGTTCAAAAGTTATAGCCAACTTACTAACAGCTGGTGAACGGTTCTGAAACCGAAACGAATGTGGCGTGGTAACAGAAACTGATAACTCAGCGAAAATAAGCGGCGTATGTTGACATTTTTCTGTTATGTTTTAATTTGACACGTAAAAGATTATTCAAAGACAATTTGTAAGGCTTCCTTTTTTTTTAAACATAGCTTTAAATTTCCGTAAGGGGGATGCATGACGCTACAAGCGTTAAATGTGCATCTCTGTTGTTCACGTTGCGCGCTCTATATGCTGCCGCTGTGAATGCTACCGGGATCGTCATTTTTATAGCTATTATTGTTAGTAGCAACAGAAATAGCATAGGCTGAACGTTTTTATAAGACGGCATTGACCAAGTTCAAGGTAAAAAATGTGATTGAAACAAAAGTTTCAAACGAAAGTGAAGCCCGTTTATGCTGACATTTGTACGGGTGAGCTCTTAAAGAAGTGCCTGCACGGAAAATCCCAAAATGTAACGAGTTTCAACGGTATGATTTGGCAACAGGTTCCCAAAGACGTCCGCGTGAGCCTGCCCATCCTACTTTTTGGTTTATAAGATGCTGTCTGCCACTTCAATGATGGCAACAGAAGAACAACAGATATTTTGAGTGAAGCAGGCATCGAACCTGGCCATCACACGCTCGTAGCATGTTGCACCAGTGACCAGTGCCGTGTCAATCAACGGGTGAGGAAAAATATCTCCGCAAGAAAAGATGGGCTGCAACAAAAGCCAAAACATAGCTCCTGGCAGCTAAGAAGGGCCGTAGCTATGAACCTATTGGATTTTAACTTTCTAGGCCGTGATGATCTTGTTTGTACAAGGATTGAAAAACTTTTATCTTGTTTTTCTCAAAACATGATTTCTTGCACTTTCCTGTCGCGCAAACAGTTGTAACCTCAGAGTCAATAAATAGTTTTCAACGAAACTTTGCACGCTCGTTCCTTTATTACTAGCCTGTGCAATGAACTAGGAATAATGAAAACGAATGGTAAGTTTTTATGTAATCATGTTTTATTCCAAGCAATGCAGACAAAAATGACACATTTTTTGTTTTCTTTAGTGTTTTTACTATAACATAATTGCCAATTTTCGGATGGCAAAGATCCTAGCTAGTTGCACAGTCTGGTTAGTTGACTACCTTTGTGCCAAAAAGTTTACAATTCCTGCACTCCATTCGCTAGTTATGAATGTTCGCGTAACAGCCAAGTTTGGGCAATGTTTTATCCAGAATGAATGCCAGTATGATTTTTTTCACTCTTTCTTGCTTTTGAATATCATTTAAAACGGTCATTTATAAGGTGAATGTGAAATAAAATTTAATGGTCAAAAATAGCCAAATTTTTGAAAAAGGTGGTGACATACCAGTAAAGCCAACTATATTTTTTACCTTTACATTTATGCGAGCAGCTTTAGTTTTTTTCGTGGCTTCTCTGTCATTATGCAATCTTGGTTGTAAAGAAAGTTGTGTATAGTCTAACAAATATTTAAACAGTAGCCACTGTGTGCAGTACTGATTGGCAGATACGCATTAGGCGTTTCGAGTGTTCACTTGTTGAACACAGACTGTTTGGAATTATATTTTGACGTTAATGCAAGACTTCCTTGCAGGATTACTCCTTTGTAGTTTGTTGAGAACTAAGAGGAGGAATAAACTTTATTTAGAGAAATGAGCAGACGCTAAAATCGTCCGAGGTGGACGGCGTCCCTAGTCCAGGATGCCGTGGGCCTGAGCCGATAGTTTGGCCCTGCTCACCAGGCGATGCTGGTCTTCAGGGCTCGGGCTTGTCAGCTTGGCCTCCCACTGCTCGACGGTTGGTCCGGTGATGGGTGGTGTCGATGGGTTTTGTTGACATTCCCACACCATGTGGTAGAGGGTATTGGGCGCAGAGCAGGAGGCGCATTTGTGAGTATAGCTCGTAGGATACATGGCGTGTAGCAGGGTGCCGTGCGGGAATGTGCCGGTCTGTAGCTTGCGGAAGATCACTGCCTCTTCTCTTGTTAGCTTGGGATGCGGGGGTGGGTAGATCCTCCTTCCCAGTCTGTAATGACTCAGGATATCGGCGTATCTTTTCGGGACGCTATTATGTTGGTCTGCCGGTGCTCGTAAACCCGGTGGGATAGCCCGGAGAATGTGATCTCGGTCAGCAGAGTTACCCGCTACATTACCCGCCAGGGACTCGTGTCCCGGGGCGCAGACAATGTACAGTTCTTGAAGATTGTCTAGTTTTTCGAGGATGCTCAGGGCTTGTTTGGAAATGCGGCCCTTTTGGTAATTTCTGCATGCTGTTTGTGAGTCCGTAATGACTGTAATGTGATCTTCCTCTCGCTTACCCGTAGTGACTGCCAGGGCTATCGCCGTTTCTTCCGCGCAGTCGATGTCTGGAGTGCTTACCGAGGCCGCTGCTACCTCTTGTCCTTGGCCGTTGATCACGCTGATAACGTGGGCCACTCTGTTCTTGTACTTTGCCACGTCGGTGTATCTGACTTCTCCTTGTTTTGGTCCTTCGTAGGCATTATGTAGAGCTTGCACTCTCGCTCGCCTCCTTTCTCTGTTGTATTCAGGGTGCATGTTTCTCGGGATACTGGCCACCGTGATCTTCTCCCTCAGGGGTAGAGGAACTCGCCGTTTTCTGGACTCATATTCGACTGAGTAGCCCAGTCTTATTAGGGTGTCCCTGCCCGTGCTGGTGAGCTTGGGTCGCTCTATCTGGCTCGTCTTGTGGGCCTCTGCTAGTTCCTCCCAAGTATTGTGGATGCCCAGGCTGAGTAGCTTCTCCGTCGACGTTGTCGGTGGAAGCCCCAGTGCCAGCTTGTAGGTCTTTTGTATTAGGGTGTTCACTTTGTCTCTCTCGCTGTTCTTGAGACCCAGGTACGGGGTGCCGTAAGTGACTCTGCTGATTATCAGGGCTTGTATTAATCTGATTGTGTCCTGCTCTTTAAGGCCGTGCTTTTTGTTAGTCACTCTTCGCACCAAGTGCGCGACTTGGGTAACTGTCGCTTGCAGCTTTTTAATGGCGGCGAGACCGGCGCCGTCCTTCTGGAATGTGAGGCCCAGAATATGGAGTACGTCCACCTTGGGTATGTTGACTCCATGTAGGGTCAATGTTGGGTCCGGTGTCTCCTGCGGAGGCCGCCCTCTTGTCCTCCTTTTGAGGATCAGGAGCTCCGACTTTTCCTAACTAAGAGTTTCATAAATATTGAACCAATGACCAGTTGCCTGTGGGTTGCATTTTTGCATTTTGCTTCTTGCGTCCGCAGAAACAAACCAGGAGGAGTGCAGCCTGATTTGCAGACACAGTGGAAGTGGATGAGCGGGTTAAGTTGCACCTTTTGGGGTATTTGTTCTTGGGCGAGCATTTTGTCTAAAGTCTTTGAACCGTAAAAAGAGAACACATGCATGTAAACATCACAGAAAGCCAATACCAAGTGCTGCCTGAAAATGATTCGTGGGTGTGAGGGGATGCATACATGTTTTACATAAAGAAAACGCTGACAAAAAGCAGTACTTGAAGCAGACAGCAGGGCTAGTTGCAAAATCGTCATTTCATGCATTTTCAGCGCCTTAAGGAAATGGGGAAAATTAAAAGAAGAACAAAGACGCAAGGACATGTAGGACGCTCGTCTTCAACTGAATGTAGTATGTGAAAAGGTGTGGATATAAAGAAACATTCACCGATCATGCGCCAACAGTCGGCGGATCATGAATTGTAGAGCATGCTTGAAGCCACTTATCAAAGATGCATGGCACACAGGTTTTGATACAGCTGATCGCGTTCTTTCATTGACAGTGCGACAGAAGCTGTGCTGACACATTTATTGTTTGCGTTTTGAATGAAAAATGATTCAAGAATCAGACGGTACTTTTCATCCTTGTACCTGCCTAGAGCACATATACTGCTAAATATTGGTGTAGGGAAATATGGAACACGGATGGTGCCCCGAAAAGTGTGTAAGTGCGCCATCACTGTTCATTACCAAGAAAGACCTTCAATTTCTTGATCAGTGTAGCCGTGCACAGATAAGGTGTTGACCATGTATTTGATATGTTGTGCCTTGCACATGTTCAGTATGGTCTTGGGGAATGTTGCATTCAAGAATAAAGTAAAGTTATCAGTCCAGCCACCTTCCTGTCTCTTTGGATATGTCTGCCCTCTTGACCTTTTCCCCTTTTCAAGTTTGCTGGCATTCTCCTTGTATAGATTACATGAAAACCGCTTTGTAAACTGTTTTGAAGGTGTTGTCTATTTGTTCCCACTGTCCTATGGAAGGAAATATGTAGGACAAACAGGAAGATGCATAAATGAGCAATTAAAAAAATAACTACAACGTACACAAAGCAATTAGTGGCCACCGAGGCATCCACTGCAGAGATTGTGATCACGCTCCAATATTTTCAGGAACAACTGTTCAAGCAAAAACAGAGAAAAAAAGAACTAGAGAAATAATTGAAGCTGCATAAATAGTACGCCTAAAAGAAAATTGTGATAGTATGCCTTCTCTGGCCCTCTCACACAAATAACTCATTTTTTGACTCACAGACAATACAACACGTGCTTCCGGTGCAGGTCGATGATATAGGTTGATGAGAGATAGGGATCAGTGTATCATGTTATGTTAGTCTTATTTTCCTTATGTTTTTGGACAGGCATGGAATGTATATGCCCACATGTCAAAATATAAAATCACTTGTAAGTTAGCGCCGTGTTCGTCCTTCCTTCGTATTGTGTTGGGTCAATTTTGCGCTGCTCCCCTACTTTCGTAGGATGTTCTGGTGGGCTAGTTGGTTCATAGCTTTTAGACGTTTATAAACTGCGCGAAAAAACGAGGACGCAAGAAAGGACACAACGAGGACACAACAGCGCTCGTGGTGTTGCGTGTGTTTTCTTTCTTGTGTCCTTGTTTTTTCGCGCAGTTTATAAACGTCTACTTTCGCACCATGAACCAACAGTGCAAGCCTTTCTGCAGTCCATTCAGTCCCGTTGAACAGGTAATTTTCTTGTCATAACATGGAATATGGAGGGTGTCCGCAACTCAATGGCATCCCCACAGCATGTGTCATGTAGCTATTGCCTTGAAGAAATGGATTCATAAGCTAAGCGTTTTTCATTACGTGTGCATGGTGTGCATGGCTGCAGCCTTACTAACCACTGTGGGAACATGGGGTTGGATTTTTTACAACGTAAAGCCGTGTTCAGACTACAGTCGCATCCGCCATAAGTGGCGTATTTATTGAAATCTGCGCAACTGCTGGAACTTTTGTTTACGCAGCTAGCAACCGCCTATGTTCACATTGAGCCTTTCGGTAAGATACGTTTTTTACGACCGGTCAATCAGCGCTCTGGGACAGCCGCGTTTCGCATTTTTCAAAATGGGACCGATGAGCAAGCGGCTGTTAGCGGAGGTCGAAGCTCCTCAAGTCCAGAATGAGCTCATCATCGTACATCATTGCAATGTCGGATGGCTGGGCAGTGTACACAAAACAATGAGACCGAAAAACCGCACTGCACTCCGGGACATCCCGCGCGTTCGGCGCGAACCCGGGAAAACGCGGAGGGCGTCGGCAGCAGCAGCAAGGAACAGCGTGGCAACCCCGGATGCCTGGGATGGCGGTCACGCAGAGGCTTCCGAAGTTAGTACCATCACCAGCCACACCAGCCACACAGCACAATAACACTGGCAAACCGCATAGACCCGCAAAGAACAACGGTGCAACGTCGGATTGCGGGGATGGCAGGCATCGGATGAAAACGCGTAATCTGGGGAGGCAGGAAGCCCCGGGATCAGAAAGTAAAAACCGAAACTGCTCTGCCCCTTGGCTGCGCCCTAACAGGCGCATCTGTGCTTGTCGTAAAAGTCGTGGGGCCTCCAACTTTTACGCCCTTGCTGGCAGGAAACGTTGCGTGCTTTATGCTCAATGCAACAATAGTCTGAACAAACTCATTACGTTTTTTTGCGTTTGCGCTTACGATCCGTACGAACGATGCGTACGTAGTCTGAACGCCACATAAACTGTTATGGGCTCATTCCAATAGCCGTTTCGGTTCGCGATGCTGTCCGCCGCCGCTGCTGCGTAACCGCTATCACCGGAAATGCGAAAAAAAAAGTGCCCGGTCTCCGCCGGCATCGAACCCAGGCCCACTGCGCGGGAGACAGATATTTTACCACTCAGCCACGCCAGCGCTTGCTATTAGGCAATAGAAAAATGCTCTATGAATGCGCCGTACGCAGGCGCGCAGGCGCAGACGACTCGAGCTTCCACCAGTATGGTGGTGCCATCTAGTTAAGGCACCTGCAAACGCCGCGTGCGCAGGCGCAGACGACGAGATGCAATCCAGACGAGGCACGCAATCAACGCGATTCTACCATCCGCCAGTATAGTGGCGCCATCTAGTTAAGGTGCCTGCAAACACAGCGTGCGCAGACGACGAGATGAGATTCAGACGAGGCACGCAATCAACGCGATCCCGATGTTAGATGTCCGCCGCGTATTCTGGGTACCTCTTCGGTACACGTTATGGCGTCTCCTCGCAAGGTACGAACCGCTGCCGAAGAAGCGAATCGTAGAGCTAAGTGCGCGGCTACAACCAGGCACCATCGGACTCAGCAGACTGCTGTGCAGAGAGCATTACAAGCCGCAGCTCGCCGCCCGCTGAACCGGGCGGTCGGTTCAGATCGTTCTCGTCAAAACGAGGCGAATAGACTTTGCCGCGAAGACCCTGTTGTGCGTGGTGCCGAAATTAGAGCTACTCTTGAGCCGCTCCACCAGCTTACGCTGTGACTGTGCTGCGTGTGCCACGCAGGCCTGTGACATTTTTTTATGCGTCTCGACGCTGCAGCGTCAGGTAGTTCTCGAGAAAGTTCCTCACTAGTATAGGTTTACCAAAAAGAATGAAGCATTGTTTATATTCTAAAACGAAAACATACGGTATGCTGCTAAATATAAAAAAGACGGTTTTGTTCTGATTCTTTTCTTTTTGTTAGCTTAGTACATAGTTTTGTAGTGCGTAACTGAGCATGTCTTCATCAGCAGCTGAACGGCGTTCTATAAGAGTAAGCGTTCCTCCAAACATACTCTATAGTCTGTTCGTTTACACTAGGAGCCATCATTAGGACAAAGTGATACACAAACGTACTAAGGAAAAAAAGAAACAACACTGTCTCTCCTGTCACCCACCAGTGAACAGCATACTTGTATATGTGGGCACATGCTACTGTTAAATACTGTAAACAAACATGCTTTGTCCCCTCGCTGCATTAACAGTAAGGACCTCCTTTAAGAATTACCTGATGAATTTGTAGGGCTGCAGCTCTGTCCCTCACATATGCAAAGTTTAAATCGCTTACTTTGTGAATTGCCCAGTTGACTTCTTCAAAGCAAAGACTATGCAGTACACAATACGAAATTCAGTTCAGTCGTGGGCATCCGTGATATTCAGTGTCATGATGATAAAATTTAATGTTGCAAGGAACTACAATGCAATGTTCACTCATAGCAACATCGGCGCAGTCGCGCTAACCACCCTGCTTTACGTACGCAGCTCAAGGTCCTCCTGCAACATCTCCGCGATAGAAGTGATGCAATAATTTTATCTTATTTTAAGAATCATTTCAACTTTTCATTATCATGCCTTCTAGCCTGCTTTTGATTGCAGGCAGTTACGGAAGAACTCACTAGTAGAACTACACTGCCTTTTACGCCTCCATCTAAAATACTCCGTGTGGCAGTCTTCCCTGGCGGTGCTCAATAGTGTACGCTTCGAGGTATCCGAGGAAGTAGTGTGAATAGAAATATTAAGGAAAACAGAGGGACAGAAAAAATAAGGAAGCTCTTACCAGACGTCCTGGCGTTTAACAGACTCCTCTAAATGTGAAAAGATGGCAAGACAGAGACACCATTCAAAATGATTCGTGAAAGTGGGGAACACATTCCTCACATCTTCGGATGATGAGGACTAATTTTGTGTTACAGGCTCATGCTGCGTATGTCAAATACTGAAGCGCGACAGCCATTTGGTTGTGCAAGTGGTAGTATTATGTTGGCGTGCATGGCGCAGGGACCAACTTTAATAAAGATATCTAGCTTGGAACAAAAATTAAGATGAGATAACAAAGGGAATGGAGTGTTAAGTCCTCCCATCTTCGGATGGTGAGGACTAATTTTGTGCTACAGGCTCATGCTGCGTATGTCAAATACTGAAGCGCGACAGCCATTTGGTTGTGCAAGTGGTAGTATTATGTTGGCGTGCATGGCGCAGGGACCAACTTTAATAAAGATATCTAGCTTGGAACAAAAATTAAGATGAGATAACAAAGGGAATGGAGTGTGTTAAGTCCTCCCATCTTCGGATGGTGAGGACTAATTTTGTCTTACAGGCTCATGCTGCGTATGTCAAATACTGAAGCGCGACAGCCATTTGGTTGTGCAAGTGGTAGTATTATAATATGGCGTGCATGTCGCAGGGACCAACTTTAATAAAAATATCTTGCTTGAAACAAAAATTAAGATGAGATAACAAAGGGAATGGAGTGTTAAGTCCTCCCATCTTCGGATGGTGAGGACTAATTTTGTGTTACAGGCTCATGCGGCGTATGTCAAATACTGAAGCGCGACAGCCATTTGGTTGTGCAAGTGGTAGTATTATAATATGGCGTGCATGTCGCAGGGACCAACTTTAATAAAGATATCTTGCTTGAAACAAAAATTAAGATGAGATAACAAAGGGATTGGAGTGTTAAGTCCTCCCATCTTCGGATGGTGAGGACTAATTTTGTGTTACAGGCTCACGCTGCGTATGTCAAATACTGAAGCGCGACAGCCATTTGGTTGTGCAAGTGGTAGTATTATGTTGGCGTGCATGGCGCAGGGACCAACTTTAATAAAGATATCTAGCTTGGAACAAAAATTAAGATGAGATAACAAAGGGAATGGAGTGTGTTAAGTCCTCCCATCTTCGGATGGTGAGGACTAATTTTGTCTACAGGCTCATGCTGCGCATGTCAAATACTGAAGCACGACAGGCATTTGGTTGTGCAAGTGGTAGTATTATAATATGGCGTGCATGTCGCAGGGACCAACTTTAATAAAGATATCTTGCTTGAAACAAAAATTAAGATGAGATAAGAAAGGGAATGGAGTGTGTTAAGTCCTCCCATCTTCGGATGGTGAGGAATAATTTTGTCTTACAGGCTCATGCTGCGCATGTCAAATACTGAAGCACGACAGCCATTTAATTGTGCAAGTGGTAGTATTATAATATGGCGTGCATGTCGCAGGGACCAACTTTAATAAAGATATCTTGCTTGAAACAAAAATTAAGATGAGATAACAAAGGGAATGGAGTGTTAAGTCCTCCCATCTTCGGATGGTGAGGACTAATTTTGTGTTACAGGCTCATGCTGCGTATGTCAAATACTGAAGCGCGACAGCCATTTGGTTGTGCCAGTGGTAGCATTATGTTGGCGTGCATGGCGCAGGGGCCAACTTTAATAAAGATATCTAGCTTGGAACAAAAATTAAGATGAGATAACAAAGGGAATGGAGTGTGTTAAGTCCTCCCATCTTCGGATGGTGAGGACTAATTTTGTGTTACAGGCTCATGCTGCGTATGTCAAATACTGAAGCGCGACAGCCATTTGGTTGTGCAAGTGGTAGTATTATGTTGGCGTGCATGGCGCAGGGGCCAACTTTAATAAAGATATCTAGCTTGGAACAAAAATTAAGATGAGATAACAAAGGGAATGGAGTGTGTTAAGTCCTCCCATCTTCGGATGGTGAGGACTAATTTTGTGTTACGGGCTCATGCTGCGCATGTCAAATACTGAAGCACGACAACCATTTGGTTCTGCAAGTGGTAGCATTATAATATGGCGTGTATGTCGCAGGGGCCAACTTCAATAAAGATATCTACCTCAGAACAATAATTGAGATGAGATAATAAAGGGAATGGAACACCAAGAAGCAGGCCTATTCATGAACTGTGTGTCATATTTTTATTTGAGCCATTTTAGTGCACTAATCTTTTCTGAAAGGTAGAGTGAAACTGGCACTGGTGTTGTTCCGGTGATGTAGAGCTTTGGGCAATGAAGTTAAATAGTGATAAACAAATCAGCAGCAGTCTCGTCAACGAAAGATGTTTACACAAAGTTGGCAGATTTGTTTTAAACTTGGTGCCCTTAAAGGCCCAACCACACGGAACGGATTTCCGACGGATTTTCGGCGTCGGCGCCGGCCGGTGGCACGCGACGGCAGCCGGCGGCGTGGAGAACAATGCGCCGCCGGTCGGCGCCGCAAGACCGAGCAGGCCAGACTGCAGCGCTGACGGCGGAAGTGGCGGTAGACGCAGGAGACAAACAAAATATAGCCTCCGAGATGGCGCGCCGTGCCACGTTAGTGAGCTCGGAGGCCACTTACAGACCGAGCTTCCGGTATGCTGTCTGCTACAGTATGTAGTCTTCGTACGAAGCAGTTGGTTGTTTCCACGTGCTCCGGCCTGACAACAGCACCATGGCAGACAGTGCGTCCTTGTACAGCATTATTGACAAAGACGTACTAATCTCCTGCGTAGAAATACGACCGGAGCTGTGGCAGCCGCGGCACAAGGATCACAAAAATCGTTATAAGAAGGCGGTGCTGTGGTTTGGAGGTAGCCGCTGCTGTGCTGCCAAATGTTTCTGGCGCAGGTAAGTTTCAAACATTTCATCTGTGCAATTGAATGAGTGAAAGTCATGGATGAATGGTATTGAAGTCAAGCGGTACAAAGGGCTATGCTCATGACAGGTCATGTTTATTGCAAGCAGCGAAGAAGCGAGACACGGCCGAAGCAGCGTGGCCATGCAACATTCCCGGCTTTGTTCGATTGTACTAGAGCACGCATGTATAGACGCGGCAGCTAAAACGCGATAAGGTTATTTGACAAGTGAAGAAAAAGAAAATTTGTCGGCAGCCGGTTTGATGGGTACAGTAATCCCCGTGATGTGAGGAACTTTTACTAGATGTTTGCAGTAGTACTCTCCGATTCCGTGTTCGAGGTGAGCTAGAGAGGACAAGCGCGTACTTCCGCCAAGTAAAAGCTAAAACAGCTGGATTTAGCTTGCAGAACACATGTTTTTCTCATCTGAAGTAAATTTTACTTCACATTTGTTGCGCATAAGAACGCACATGGCACGCAAGGCGTATGCATACACGTAGGACACAAACTATCCCGCGTGACACATGCTCTTCATATAAAACCACTGAGGGTGCACGGACACACGCGCTGCGAAGATCCGGTCTCAAATTACAATGTCAGTACCACTATAAGCTAGTTTCTTCATCCTGTGGAATGTTAGGAAGGCTGGCATTCGGAACAGTGCATGACTAAAGTGCCTGATGTGGGTGGCCCTAATGTTTGAAACCTCGTCGGAAAACCGCTGGGGTTGCCTTTTAATATCTGTAGATACACTTCTATTTCTCTAAATTTAATAAACCTCACACATGCCATACCACCTAGCCCTCTTGTTACACAAGGATACACTGTCAGCATGAGTTACATGTACTGCCCAAGTAGAGAAGAAAAAATTTGCATGCCCTGAAAACGACAGGGCCGACTTTGTGCTGCCATGGCTACTTAGCACTTAAAGTAAGGCATAACAGTGACGCTTTACTTTGAACACATGAGTAGAATTTTTTTTACAATCATGTTATATGTTCACTTTTGCATGCATAGTGACAGTTTTCAGTCACTCCTCAATACATCTGGGGTAAGCGTATTTGTCTGCTGTTTTTGAAGCCTGCATTTGCTGTTAAAGGTACATGTCAGCTGTACAGACGTCTTGTGGCTGCGAGGGACTGCATAGTGATTATAAATGTATGTGAAGGGCGTCATGGGAATTTCTCAATACTGAGCATGCACAGCTTGGTGGAGTTTGCATACTAGGCCTTAGGTGTAGTCAGAAATTGATGACACATGAGTATTAGTAGGATGGCATCTGGTGAAATGATTAATTTTTAGGTGCACACATGGGAACTTTTCTTCTCAGTGAGTGATCAATTGCTGGGCACTGGACCTCCAGCTCTGTTGCCTTCACAGCTGGAGGTGAAGCAAAGGAAATAAAAAATAGCCTTGGCCAATGCGCATTTTCACTGCAACTGAACAACAGTGACATCACTAATGCGGAATTTGACCCAAGCTCCAGCGTGCATGTCAAAATTAAGCTTCTGCTGCCTGTTTGAGCCATATGCTGTGTGTCTGTAGTGTCATTTAATTTACTGCATGCATGATGCAACTACTAACATTTTCATTTTTGCTTTGTGCAGAGGTCATCGTCCAAAAACGTTGGAAAAGTATCAGGGACAAATTTTGCAGTGACCAAGGTACACAAGAATGCCCAAAAGAGTGGCGCAGGGGCAGATGACATTGAAGACTCGTTGCCGGACAACGTGTACAGTGATCAGCTCCGCTTCCTGAAGGACACTGTGGAAGGAAGGGCGTAAGTTAGTGGCACACATTTATGCGTGACAGGGTCCTTCAAGAGCAGATCACTTTGTCTTGTGTATGCATAACCAAATAAAAGTAATGTTGTAATTTTCAGGTATTCAGGCATGTTTTTTGTGCACATGCTACCACTCTTATTGAAATGCCATGCCTCGACAATAGAGCACTGCACGGGCTCGGGCTTACCCGAAAGCCCGGGCCCGGCCCGGCCCGTGGGCCGGGCCGGGTAGAGCAGTTTTTTCACGGGCTCGGGCCGGGCTCGGGCACGGCGTGTGCTTTTTGACCCAGGCCCGGGCCGGGCTCGGGTTTTTTGACGTGGGCCCGGGCCGGGCTCGGGTTTCTGCGAAGTATTCTCGGGCTTCTCAACTCTGAAAAACATGTATTTTTCGGTCTCGGGCCGGGTTCGGGCCGGTTTCGAGCCGGGCTCGGGCCGGGATCGGGCTTAAGGTAAAGGGGTGGCGGGCCGGGCCGGGCGGGTAACGTAGATTATTTCCGGGCCCTAGCCGGGCCCGGGTCTCACCATAATAGTTTTGATCGGGCTCGGGCGGGCCGCCCAATGTAAAAACGGGCCCGGGCCGGGCCCGGGCCGCAGAAATCGGCCCGTGCAGTGCTCTACTCGACAATATAATGCAGTTCATTGCTATGAGTGCACAGAACTTAACTATCTTCAAAATACGGAGTACACTTGTAACTGCAACACTGGCTCAATAGTCCAAACAGTACTACACTTGCCAACAATTGTTTGTGCTCAATCAATCTAGGATGCAACAATCCTACAAAAGTGGCCACAGCTAGAAGGAACTTTATACACTAGATCAATATGGCATTCTGGGATTTTACCAACGTTAGTGTGCTGTAGGATAAAAACACCTATCCTGTTTTTGTCCCACTGCTTCATTCTTTTAAAGAGCAGTACATTAATTTGCTAACTTACAGCCAGTAGTAAACAACATTGACCTTGTATTAACTTTCTTAAATATGTGAGAAACAACAAATGTAAGGTGTATTCCATAACTATCTTGTTACCTCTGTTTTTGTGGAACCATGTACAAAATTGAAAACGTGATGTCCCCTTTGAGGTATTCTTAGACAGTGGCTATGGAAACATAAAAAAAGAACTTGCATCTATTAGGCTCGTTATCTGCCTGCTAAAGCTGATGCTCATCGTTTACATATGGCTTGCTCAGGGAGAGACAAGTGTAAAAAAATGAATTGGGCAATTTGTCTCCTCGGTCCTCGAAGTGTTGTGTGTTCATCAGCTTTAGTAGGCAGGTGATGTCTTCAAGTCTTGTTTCAAGTAGCCATAGCGACTGCCTTAGAATGCCGAAAAAAGTACGCCTTTCAGTCCATACATGGTTGCAGGAAGCATGGGGCGGTACGGTCTAGTGATCCTTACGTTCACAGATTGTTATATTGAGTTCAGGTTGGTAGTTGATGTGTGGCACGTGCTTACTGCTGGTAATGAGTTCGGAAAGTAAGGTGCAGCTTGGCAGAGAAAGAAAAAGCATTCAAACGTAAAGACCCAACTAGTGTTGTGCAGGATAAACAAGCATGTAAAACATGGTATTATGGTAATTTATTAAAATTTTAGGTGTCACTGTTATGTAAGGCAGAGAAGTTATTGCATAAAGAAGAGGTTAAAGTGACATAAAAAATTGCTGGCCAGTGCATCCCTGCCTAGCCTTTCATTTCACTGTTTTGATTGTAAATGTACTCCTAGTCTTGAAGATAGTGAAGTTTATTAAGATTCAGAAATGAAGAAATATGTCTTTATTATCAAGGGCATGTCATTTCAGTAATGTAGTAGAACGTGATAAAGTCAGCACCAGTTGAGAGCACACATGCATATCCGTGACTGACGGTTTGGCACCTTCACATCAGCATATACACATGGTTTTTCAGTTCTTTTTCTGCCACTGTGTGACCTTATAGCAGATAAGCACTTTTCTCCTCTTTGTTCCTCCCCATTTGGTATGCCTGCTTTTTCATGCTACATCTTGTCATCAACCTTCCCAGTTTTGTAATTCACAGGTCTTCCTATAGTGAAGAACGCATTTCATTTCATGCACAAGGTGTAAATATCAATTTAAATTGAGAATATTCCACGTTAGTAATTGTGAGAATTTTATAATTGTCTACATGTGCATACGCAGAATGTCAATCACCATTTACAGACTTTTTCTGCCATCTTATTCAGGGTATGGCAAAATGCAACTGCATGCACAGCAGCACAGCTATATGCATACCCGCTGTTTTCACCCTTGATTTGTGGTGTCCTCCCACTGTTGTTCACTGGTATAAGTGAAGCAACAGATCCATGGCATCAACCTAAAGTGGGCACAACAAAATGAGCTAATAAAATCAAACCAGTATGCTGAACAGTGATCAACGCTCACTATACTGCCGACCATGTGCTGCTGCTAAGATGCAAGAGTGTAACATTTAATTAATATGTCAGTCCCTTGTGTATTTAGTGCGGCTATAGCACAAAAGCCTCCCCCCAGCCCCTGGCAATCATTGCATTTGTTCCAGACGAAGTAAACAAGAAAACCCCGCTGCTATGGCATCAGCAATGTTGCGGGTGTGATCAGTGTTGCCAGATAACTGGACATTTTGAATAATGGTATTTGCATCCAGTTAGAAAGGCACATTTCTAATGTAATAAATAGTGATATTGTGGAAGCGTGTTAATCACGACTAGTCTAGAGAGCTAATTTTACAGCACTACTTCACATTTCAGGACATCTGGCAACCTCGATGATGGCAAGTCAGCTCAGGAATTATTTCACACTATGACTCGGCCACGGAGCATCACACCACCAATCAGCCCCGTGCAAGAGAGTGCGGACATTGAAGATTTGTTCACATTAGAAGATGACGTGGACATGTCCCAGCCATCAACCAGCAGCAGACAAAGCACCACGTCAGAAACCGCTGGACAGGATCCTCCCAGTCAGCAACCACAGGCGCAAAGTCAGACTAACGAACAGAGGAGTAGAAAACGGAAACAGGACCCTTTACAGCGTGAAATTGACGAGGTGTCGCAACGTTTAGCGAAGCACAAGCCCCTCGATGAAGACGAATATCTTGCCTTTTTTCTTGTCCCAACCATGAAGGAACTTCCGAAGCACAAAAAACTAAGGATGCGAATTGAGGTGCAAGAGATCCTGGAATCACTCAAGCAAGCTTGCTAGCTTGAGTGATTCAAGTATTCAGAACGAGACAAGCACTACGAATAGATGAAAGGTACAAATTGTCATCCACCCAAATGTAGCACGAAGCTACAAAGGAAACCTGTACGGGTTTTTCAGAAAAGAACGCTTCCCAGTTGAGGACATTTTTGTTCAACTGGGAAGCGTTCTTTTCTGAGAAACCCGTATGGGTTCCCTTTGTAGCTTTGTGCTACATTTGGGTGGATGACAATTTGTACCTTTCATGATACTTCCTCCCCCTTGCGGGATTCCTCAGAACTGATTTTCCACTAAAGGCTCATTCACACTAGGCTGACATGACATCGATTTTGGTCTGCCCACTTTTGGCGACCGCGTTTTCCTTTCTTTAAACCGTTGGCCACGGTGTTTGCCGTCCTGTAAAGTGCTGTCGCCATCAGTCGGAAGACCGAAAGCAGTGTTGTGTTGGCCTAGTGTGAATGAGGCTTTAGTAGAAAATGAGTTGGGAGGAATCCCGCAAGGTGGAGGAAGCAATTTTTCAATTCTGGGGTGTTTGGTGCCAAAAGCACAAATTGATTGAGGCATGCCATAGTGAGGGACTCCGGAATAATTTGGACCACCTGGGGTTCTTTAACGTGCAGCTAAATCTAAGTGCACGGGTTTTCTCGCATTTCGCTTTCATCGAAACGCGGCTGCCGTGGCGAGGATTCAATCCCGGGACCTCGTGCTCAGCAGCACTACACCATAGCCACTAAGCATCCACGGCGGGTATTGTGCAATTTTGAACTAAAAGTTTGCTGAATTGTGTGACCGGGGTTCCAGGGTATGTCACAGTGGGGCAGCCGAGTCTGCGCGATTGGCACTCTAGTCGGTAAGGGCAAAAGTGGAGATTGTGCAAGTAATAGGAAGATAAATTATTGTAAACAATTTCTGATAGTGTATAGTTTATAAGATAGTTTGGATGTATGCAATGAACACTTGAAGTGGTTCAATTATGTGTGGTGCATGTTTCTTAATATGCCTTGTTCACCTGCTAGTCATGCACTGTTGGGCCGAGGATGAATGCAAGAAGCCAATGAGGCACCCTTGTGTACCTTTTATAGTATAATGTACAGACAATGTGATTTTTTTTATTCTGAAGCCATGTTTAAGTAAACCTTCAGAGCTCCTTGTTAAGTAAGATAAAGCAAATTTCTATCTTTCTAGTCAGCCATTGGGTACGTCTGCGAGTAATCCTGTAATAGATTGTTTCTAAGTCATCTTTAACTAGTCCCATAGGCCTAGAGTTGGTGCATTTTTATGTTTAGCCGTCTTATTTAATTCATTATTTTTCTCCATACGTCTCACCCCACATTGTCGCGGCTCACTGGAGATGAGAGCAGAGAGACATATTTAATCGAGACAGAACAAGCACTTAGTTCAGGCTGCTTCTTCTCTAGCACCTTGCTCGAGGCCGTCACCTTTGTTAGCGTGGTTGGTCACAGATAGGGACGCGGCATTTCCCCCCCTCCAGAAGGAGCATCGTCCCGATGCTCGGAGGGTAGCACCAGAGAGTGTCCACGGTATTCAGAAAAATAGAGTGTCCTGCACACCACGTGCACAGTCTCAGGCAGGTCCTGACGGCACCTCGAACAGGATGGGCTGTCAGGAACGACTTCATAGAACCTTGTACGGTCTAAAGTATCGGCGTAGAAGTTTCTCCGTGAGGCCTCGGCGGCATACTGGAGTCCAAGCCCAGACTCTGGCCAGGCTGGTAGACAACGCATCGATGGTGTTGATTGTAACGTCGGGCATCATGGTCTTGTTGGCTAGTTATGCGGACGCACGTGAGCCTCTTCGGCGCACTCTGCAATATCTGCGGCGTAAATCTGAATCGTTAGAATCCTGAGGCAGCATTGTATCCAGCATTGTTGTCACGTCTCGACCATGGAGGAGACTGAATGGCGTCGTTCTCGTTGCTTCTTGCCGAGCCGTATGGTAATACGGGTAATAAATGTTTTGTCCCAGTTCTTCACAGCACTGTCGCACAAATGAATAAAGAAATTCAGACACCTATTGAACCCGCATTTTTCATAATATGTTCATCTATACGTATGTATTCCACCATGAATTCTCCTTTTCTCTAGGTATTCTTATTTCTTTCCCTTTTTTTCTCAGTTTGTTTTAATTTCGTTGTTTGTTTTATGTGCTCGCTCTATGTGAGTCATTTTGTTATGTTTATTGTGCATTTTATGTTTTAGTTATGTGCCGATTTTTATGTTACCTTGAATTGAACTTTTCATTCCTTTCCTGATAATTCATTTTATTGCTTTGCAACTTTGAAATAAATAAATAAAATACAGCTGGCTTCAAAGTTAACACTGTCCATGCCTTGCCAGATGTAGTGGCGTCTTCTAATATTTAATATTGGCCGTGTTTGTGGTGGTTTATGTGATGATTACTTTTCAATTGTTTTGGTTATGCTAAGGAGTACTTGCACTCTGTGTCGCAAATAAGCTTTGACGTGTATGCTGATCAACCTGGACAGCATACATGTACTTGCAGGATTTTGTAAAGTGCCAATTTCACCTTCCACAATATTGGTTTACAGGTCATACCCTGAAACTTCACAAGTAAGGACATGACTTCGGAAAATAAATATTACTGTCGTGTTTGCATATGTCACACTGCTAAACACTGTAAAGATGGCATTTTATTCTAGGATGTCTGCAGTAGTTTGCTAAGCGAATGTGATTTAAAGTCACATTCTGACACTATCCGATTTCTGATTGCACTGCATGATGATATACTATTTGACATTTTTACTCATAGGGCTACATAGCTTGTGGAGGGACAGCTTCAGGAAAAGTGCATTTTATGCAGAGAGAGAGAAACCTTATGCAAAAGAGCACACGAGCTCAGGTAGCTCTTTCGATGTGAATTGGATGGTCCCCTTTATGCAGATGATTATGCACTTAAAACATTTCCAATTACAATAATTTTCAGCCACATTCACATCCACTTTTCATTTGCTGTTTAGCTTTAACACCTTTCTAATACCCTTGTCACACGGCACGTGTAATGTCATTTTTGTTGCTTCTACACGAGCGTAGTGAATGACATTCACAGGTAATGGCATTCGCCCATTGAATGAGTTTCCCGAACTCATTCACGCACGACTTGTGTAATCTCGACGACAGGGGCTTGGCAAAAAGCTACAAAATCGATAAGTGAAAACGAAATGTAATATATTTTCAAATAACCATCCAATGTTTACCATTGTATTGCTAACAATATAGTGAAAATATGTCAAGAAGCATGATTTGTAAGGTTTCATTATAGCAGCCTGCCGATAAACATTGTCATCAATTGCGAATGCCATTTTGTTTACCCGTGTAGACGGGGAATGCCACACCGCAAGGACATTCGATATGAATGTCATTTACTGCAAATGACATTACATGTGACAGAGGTATTACTTGAGTACTGTTCGTATGAATATGACCATGTGGTGCTCCAGTGTATCAATACCAGGAATCTGGGACATCTCCGAACAGCGCCTCTAGCGGCCGCCTCTGAAAACATGCGCATTTTCTATGGGAGAGCGTTGTTTTTCCCAAATAACTAATAATAGAAGCCATCTTTCAAAATATTACCGTGGAAATAGGCTCTAGGAGCTTAGCCCGACATCTCATGCAAGCGGTACCATTACTTACGACGGAAAACCCGTTCCAAATTGCGGGCGAAGTTCAAAGTATGGGAGTCTATAGAAAAGGCCAAATTTTGGAGGCTTTTTTGGCCAGTAAAAAGCAATTTGCAATGAGCCTATTGCATCGATCGACGTATTACCGAGGATTTAGCAACTTCAATGACTCAGCTTTCAGCTAGTTGCAGCAGCAGCTCTTGAAATGGCAAAAAAGTCGTTACAAAATCGCAGTTTTCATAACAAGGTCGCAGAATTTATTGTGGTACGTATAAAAACCTAGTTTTTGCCCCCAGCAGCACGTCGAACTGATAGCCGAGCGTTCTGCGCGACCACAGATTACGATCACTGATACCACGATTGTGAGTTCGCAGGTTCGAAGCTAGCGGCGCCGCTATTTTTTTATCTCTTTGTCGCTGCTTAGTTTGGCGGTTTCCCGCCAGATGGCATATTCCCAAATGCAGGCCCTTTAGTTACGGTTCTTGTTTCGTTTCTTTCTACTGTACCAACGTCTTTCTAAAAAAATTGCTGGCTGGTTTCGTGAACATGCGAACGTGCTTCCAAACTTCTTTTGCTCTTTAGGTGTAATGTATTTGAGACAATAAACCCAGGTTACGTGTTTCGAAAGTTCATTTCTTTCTTAAGGCAAACATTCATGAAGACATTACTAAGAAATATTTTGCGTCTTCAGTTATGTCATAGAAAAGACGTGTTTGTGCGATTCTTGTGCAGCTTGAAACTTACCACAAAAATAAATAGTGTCCAGTGTGTGCAATTAAAAGACACAGAAGTAGAAAACTTGGCTGCAGCCCAGACGTAGCATTCTTACAAAGGAATACAGAAGCTATTTGACTGAATATGTTTGCATTATATCAAAGCAGAATTTTTGCGTACCGGATCTTCGGTGCAAATGAAGGTTGTCCGAATTATTTCACAAGCTTTTTTGCTTAGTACAAACCGATACCTCGAAACATAAACATTATATCCTCAATATGCAGCGCACGTGTCTTATCATTTGAGCCATTCCCATACACATTTACGAAATTCCAGAAATACCAAAGGTCTTCATATCCTTTTACGACGACGTACGCAGAGGAGTATTGGAAATTATGCGAAAAGACACCGGGACGTGTTAATGTAGTTTGTCGTGTAAAAATAGAGAACGATTCCAATCACAGACCACACCCTTTTTGAGTTATGCCCACAAAGTGTTGCAAGAAGACATTGTTTTCGACTAGAATCACCAAAGTTGCTATGGCATTCTGCTGTTCAGTTCTTAACTTACTCCATTGCATAATCAGATCGCAGCACCATGATATAATTACTGGTACAATTCTTGAGTAATTCTCCTACACAAATTTAACGTGTTTGAACAATTGAAGAAAGATGAGAAAGGACCGTGAGGCTTTGCAGAAATGTTCCCTTATTAGAATCGTTTATGACCCATATCGGTACGGTGATGTTGTCATGATAACGCCAGCGTCTACTGACACCATTTATGACTTTACTGCCTGTAAATAAAATAGCAAAGTGTCGTTCCTTGTGCGTGAGTAGCACAATGGCAGCTGATCCTTTCGTATGGGCCCACTAAGCCACACCTTCCCTTTTCTGCCATGGTGCCACAAGAGATGTCAATTTCACCCTTGAATTTCTCCATTTCAGTTTCCTAAAAAGTATAGGGACATACACAAGATGAACAGGCGAAGTGTTGATGTAGTCCTGAGATTTTAGTAAAGTTTCATAGGCAATGTCATTATCCTTTATTTGTTCACATATTTATTACACCTGATTGGTGATAATAGTGACGTACTACATAATAGTTCAGTTCTTCTACTTAATAAGTCATGTCTGAGATGGCTGTCCTGAAAATTAACCAGGTGTAAGCACTGCATGACGTTGGCTGGAAGGCCATTCATTAAAAAAATTGTGTGCAGAATCAAGAAAATGCAGGTGTTCAATTGCACTGTCGCCGCCAAAAGTTTACGCGGCCGAGGTTCTGCGAATAAGTTCATTTTCAACGCAGCTACGCCCGCAGCCAGTAAAACTATGCAAAACTTTTGTTTTGTTTACTCTAGACCAGTATACGCTGTAAATCCGAATACTATGATGCGTGACTATGGCGTAGAAATATAAATATTTTATCACCTCCCGGGGTACGAAAGTTTTGACACTGACTATACGTTCTGAAGGCAAGGTTGCTCTTTAGCTTATTCGTGATGACAAGCGCGAACTCTTGATGATGGAATATTGGAGCGTAGAATTGTAGAACTTGTGCAAGCTCAGGCGACTTCACGACGCCAACATAGCGATGAGGGGACGTCGAGACTTGCCTCGCCGCCGCCTCACGGGCGTGCTGGGTCACCCAGGTTTGGTTGTCGAGGGCGGAGCTCCGCTGAGCTTCACGCAACCTCGACGAGAGGGTCGTGGTGTGAATGTGAGTGCACTGTGCTGGGCACTCCCACAGCATATGCGGAAGCGTAGCCGGGTGAGTGCCACAGCACCGGCAGTGGGCGGTACTGTAAACTTCAGGGAATATAAGGTGGAGGCGGGCGGGTGAAGGGTACGTATTTGTTTGTAGCAGACGCAGGGTGGTAGCCTGATCCCAACTGAATTTGGGGTGAGGTGGGGGGAAAGATCGGTACAGCATGCGTTTTGTTTATTAACACTGATAATAAATGAAAAGTCAAAGTAAATGAATGCTACTGTCCGATTATGGACAGAGTCGAGTGTAACGCATACGTTCTATATCATGGTAGGTTCCATGCTAATTCCATACTACACATTCCTATTCGAATGTTGTCCTGTCTTAAGCTTACTGAGTTTCAAGTATTCAAAATAGGTAGGCAATTGCTTCTTGGGATGTAGCCGAGGCCATGGTAGATGTGATTAGTAATGCGGTATATGTGAGTAGGCTGACTGGGATGATCACATGAAGTGCGCCAACGTACCTACCTAAAGTCACGGTGGAAATTACAGAGCCCTTTATTGTTTATATATTGAAGTCATCGGAGAGTGTCTCTGCTAAAAAGTAATGTTTAATAATATGAGGACTGATTAGCCTTCTGTTAAGCTGTTAGGGAAGATACCATTTACGAAGTTCTATTGTGGTTTAAATTGCAACGTTATCAGCGCTTCCAAAAGAAAGTGACTGTACAAGTCCATCTTTCTCGGGCGTTCATGTCACCTAGGTACCACCGCCTGACACATGAATTTTATATTTTAAAATCTGCCCCGATGACGTAAGTTACGTTGCGGCAAAAAATAAATACCCTTTCTAAAGAATGAACCATAACAGCTTCCCGACAAAGCGCAGTACGTTGGCGCAAGTCGTCATTTGTGATAACGATAAGAGCGACAGCCCGTCGTTAAAAATTACTTGTCACTCCCCGGTTTTTCTTTTTTGCTCAAGGACGCGACTAACCCGTAGAATGGTAATCCCGACCTTAGCATGATGCTTGCGACCTTTCTGGTTCCGGACAAGCGCGTTGTTTGTGTATATTTCAGGCGCGGTTGGCATCGAAAGGCTTAAAGCTTTAAACAGCGAAAGGCTGTCACAGTCACTTCGGTAGCTATACGGAAAGAGCGGACAATCAGTCCACTTTCAGCAAACGCGCTCTCAACCAAGACATATTTGCGAGAAAGGGGCTCCTATGTTACCCACAGCGAGAAATGTATCCAGAAATTACACCTCATTATCCCGATGTGTTTATGAGCCGCACTCTGCGGCCTGTATTCCGTACTATGACAAAAAAATATAGTTTGCACAGTGTCAGTATAGCCTAAACATAAAACAGGAAATTGAAGTCATCACATCAACTATCATATATGATAAATTGAAAGAAATAAAACTGAAACTGTACTTCATAATACTCGCACTGCAAACTTTGATGCATGTGATTCATTTCAATTTCCTATCTGTTCCAAGGTAGAAATATGCTGTTCAGTTGGTAAACACATATTATTTTGCAAAATTTGATAAGAATTTTTGCCTCCGACATATGTTCATATTGGTCATGCACATATCTCTCTATCGAATATATGATCGAAATATCACAAAGTCGAATTGTGAATAATTTAAAAGTTAAACCGGCTTCTCCATATAGGGGAAAGGCCGTAGGAATTTGAGAATGTAATAATACACAATCATTTGGTTGCATAAGGTTCCTGGCTATAGACATGTAATGAAAAGCTCAAATGTATTACACCGCTTTGTCTTTTCGAGGCAATTTCATCCACTGCATTTATAAAGCAATGTACGCTTTTTTATTTTAGCGCGTATCCAAAAACACATAGCAACTTATTTACCAAAGCGATATGAGTTTCAAGAGCTCGTTAATTAGGTTGTCATTTGAGCAAATAAGACGAGAGACTTTCATGCACAGACAAAATAAGCGGCTAAGAGGAACAGCTCACTAGTCATTTATGAAGAATAACTGAGTTTAGCTATGTAGTGTTAAACTATGGAACTTTAAATAATGCACATATTTTATACATCGCCGGATAGGGGTCATTGGAGATCGCTGGGCGAGGCCTTCGTCCTGCCATGGACATAAATATAGTCTAATGATGATGATTAAACATTGCCGGAGGTGACCACCCCTGATCCAAGAAATATTTTTTACAGTTTAATATATATTTATTTGCGCCGTCAGCACTCGAAGGCATTACGGAAGGAAGTGGGTTGAGCAGAGAAAACAAATAATGCAATTATTAGCAAGTAACTTTCTAATCATATAATTTTAGCTGGTGGTACGTGGAAAAACTTCAGTGCGCATGACGAAGGCAGCTTTATAATTATACCATATTACCTGACCTTACAAAGAATTTACAAGGAACATAGTAAGTAATTAACAGATTACACAACGTACGCTAGTTGATGTTGCATGAAACTTGCGTTTTTTAGTACTCTTTAGGATTTCTTTGGGGAGGCGATACCATTCAAGGGCTGTGCGAGGCCCTTGATAATAAAGACATATTTCTTCATTTCTGAATCTTAATAAACTTCGCTATCTTCAAGACTAGGAGTACATTTACAATCAAAACAGTGAAATGAAAGGCTAGGCAGGGATGCACTGGCCAGGAATTTTTTATGCCACTTTAACCTCTTCTTTATGCAATAACTTCTCTGCCTTACATAACAGTGACACCTAAAATTTTAATAAATTAACATAATACCATGTTTTACATGCTTGTTTATCCTGCACAACACTAGTTGGGTCTTTACGTTTGAATGCTTTTTCTTTCTCTGCCAAGCTGCACCTTACTTTCCGAACTCATTACCAGCAGTAAGCACGTGCCACACATCAACTACCAACCTGAACTCAATATAACAATCTGTGAACGTAAGGATCACTAGACCGTACCGCCCCATGCTTCCTGCAACCATGTATGGACTGAAAGGCGTACTTTTTTCGGCATTCTAAGGCAGTCGCTATGGCTACTTGAAACAAGACTTAAAGACATCACCTGCCTACTAAAGCTGATGTACACACAACACTTCGAGGACCGAGGAGACAAATTGCCCAATTCATTTTTTTACACTTGTCTCTCCCTGAGCAAGCCATATGCAAACGATGAGCATCAGCTTTAGCAGGCAGATAACGAGCCTAATAGATGCAAGTTCTTTTAACACGAAAGTGTTTTATGCCGGGGTCCACCAAGACTTCACTGACGTATTTCCGTCACGGAAATACGTCAGCTTACAATGTACACGAACATAATACAAAGAAAGAAACCAGAAGAAAAAGTTCCACAAACATGCAAAATTTGGAAATCGAACCCACGACCTCTCGGTCCGCGACGATAGATCGCCGAGCGTTTAACCCATTGCGCCACAAACGCATTTTGCAGAGAGCTACACCGACGCGCCTTATATATCTAACACTCCTCCGTGTACCCGCGCTCTTGCTCGGGGCGGTGCCGCCGCCTACGAGCAGAAAAGAGAAGTACTGCATTATGACACTAACGCGCACCGACAGTGAACGCTTCGGTGGTCTCAGCACTACGACGCCTCGCATTCGAAGGGACGCTGGCATCAAGAAGCACTACCAACGCCACCTAGGTGGCGTTCACCGTACTCAGCACAGCGGAGCGTGGCCTCCGCAATTAGCTCTGAAAATGTTTCTGAAGTTGATCGCGGAGGCTGCAATTACGACGCGCTGTACGCGCTGATTTGACTCGGTGACGATTCAGTTACGTGCTTTGTCTTGCGCGTTGTATTAGTGTGTCAGTTACGTGCTTCGTCTTTCGCGTTGTGCTAGCGTGTGCAGCGTAGTGCAGCTTCCATATGCACGACGGTTGCTCATGGTCATCGACGTTGGTAGTCGTGATGGAGGAGACGTGCCACCAGGCGTCAGCGTGGGTGCATCAACGCCTAAGGGCGCTTTAGCCACAAAACACCAATAGACATTATATATCAATGTGCAATAAACATTACACTACTTCTGGGAAGACACGTTTCACTTTCGTGTTCTATACCGATTCCTATATAAGAGGGATCAACCACATTTTTTTTATGTTTCCATAGCCACTGTCTAAGAATACCTCAAAGGGGACATCACGTTTTCAATTTTGTACATGGTTCCACAAAAACAGAGGTAACAAGATAGTTATGGAATACACCTTACATTTGTTGTTTCTCACATATTTAAGAAAGTTAATACAAGATCAATGTTGTTTACTACTGGCTGTAAGTTAGCAAATTAATGTACTGCTCTTTAAAAGAATGAAGCAGTGGGACAAAAACAGGATAGGTGTTTTTATCCTACAGCACACTAACGTTGGTAAAATCCCAGAATGCCATATTGCACTAGTGTATAAAGTTCCTTCTAGCTGTGGCCACTTTTGTAGGATATACAGGTTGTTGCATCCTAGATTGATTGAGCACAAACAATTGTTGGCAAGTGTAGTACTGTTTGGACTATTGAGCCAGTGTTGCAGTTACAAGTGTACTCCCTATTTTGAAGATAGTTAAGTTCTGTGCACTCATAGCAATGAACTGCATTATATTGTCGAGTAGAGCACTGCACGGGCCGATTTTTGCGGCCCGGGCCCGGCCCGGGCCCGTTTTTACATTGGGCGGCCCGCCCGAGCCCGATCAAAACTATTATGGTGAGACCCGGGCCCGGCTAGGGCCCGGAAATAATCTACGTTACCCGCCCGGCCCGGCCCGCCACCCCTTTACCTTAAGCCCGATCCCGGCCCGAGCCCGGCTCGAAACCGGCCCGAACCCGGCCCGAGACCGAAAAATACATGTTTTTCAGAGTTGAGAAGCCCGAGAATACTTCGCAGAAAGCCCGATCCCGGCCCGGGCCCACGTCAAAAAACCCGAGCCCGGCCCGGGCCCGGGTCAAAAAGCACACGCCGTGCCCGAGCCCGGCCCGAGCCCGTGAAAAAACTGCTCTACCCGGCCCGGCCCGGCCCCCGGGCCGGGCCGGGCCCGGGCTTTCGGGTAAGCCCGAGCCCGTGCAGTGCTCTATTGTCGAGGCATGGCATTTCAATAAGAGTGGTAGCATGTGCACAAAAAACATGCCTGAATACCTGAAAATTACAACATTACTTTTATTTGGTTATGCATACACAAGACAAAGTGATCTGCTCTTGAAGGACCCTGTCACGCATAAATGTGTGCCACTAACTTACGCCCTTCCTTCCACAGTGTCCTTCAGGAAGCGGAGCTGATCACTGTACACGTTGTCCGGCAACGAGTCTTCAATGTCATCTGCCCCTGCGCCACTCTTTTGGGCATTCTTGTGTACCTTGGTCACTGCAAAATTTGTCCCTGAGACTTTTCCAACGTTTTTGGACGATGACCTCTGCACAAAGCAAAAATGAAAATGTTAGTAGTTGCATCATGCATGCAGTAAATTAAATGACACTACAGACACACAGCACATGGCTCAAACAGGCAGCAGAAGCTTAATTTTGACATGCACGCTGGAGCTTGGGTCGAATTCCGCATTAGTGATGTCACTGTTGTTCAGTTGCAGTGAAAATGCGCATTGGCCAAGGCTATTTTTTATTTCCTTTGCTTCACCTCCAGCTGTGAAGGCAACAGAGCTGGAGGTCCAGCGCCCAGCAATTGATCACTCACTGAGAAGAAAAGTTCCCATGTGTGCACCTAAAAATTAATCATTTCACCAGATGCCATCCTACTAATACTCATGTGTCATCTATTTCTGACTACACCTAAGGCCTAGTATGCAAACTCCACCAAGCTGTGCATGCTCAGTATTGAGAAATTCCCATGACGCCCTTCACATACATTTATAATCACTATGCAGTCTCTCGCAGCCACAAGACGTCTGTACAGCTGACATGTACCTTTAACAGCAAATGCAGGCTTCAAAAACAGCAGACAAATACGCTTACCCCAGATGTATTGAGGAGTGACTGAAAACTGTCACTATGCACGCAAAAGTGAACATATAACATGATTGTAAAAAAAATTCTACTCATGTGTTCAAAGTAAAGCGTCACTGTTATGCCTTACTTTAAGTGCTACGTAGCCATGGCAGCACAAAGTCGGCCCTGTCGTTTTCAGGGCATGCAAATTTTTTCTTCTCTACTTGGGCAGTACATGTAACTCATGCTGACAGTGTATCCTTGTGTAACAAGAGGGCTAGGTGGTATGGCAAGTGTGAGGTTTATAAATTTAGAGAAATAGAAGTGTATCTACAGATATTAAAAGGCAACCCCAGCGGTTTTCCGACGAGGTTTCAAACATTAGGGCCACCCACATCAGGCACTTTAGTCATGCACTGTTCCGAATGCCAGCCTTCCTAACATTCCACAGGATGAAGAAACTAGCTTATAGTGGTACTGACATTGTAATTTGAGACCGGATCTTCGCAGCGCGTGTGTCCGTGCACCCTCAGTGGTTTTATATGAAGACCATGTGTCACGCGGGATAGTTTGTGTCCTACGTGTATGCATACGCCTTACGTGCCATGTGCGTTCTTATGCGCAACAAATGTGAAGTAAAATTTACTTCAGATGAGAAAAACATGTGTTCTGCAAGCTAAATCCAGCTTTTTTAGCTTTTATTGGCGGAAGTACGCGCTTGTCCTCTCTAGCTCACCTCGAACTCGGAATCGGAGAGTACTACTGCAAACATCTAGTAAAAGTTCCTCACATCACGGGGATTACTGTACCCATCAAACCGGCTGCCGACAAATTTTCTTTTTCTTCACTTGTCAAATAACCTTATCGCGTTTTAGCTGCCGCGTCTATACATGCGTGCTCTAGTACAATCGAACAAAGCCGGGAATGTCGCATGGCCACGCTGCTTCGGCCGTGTCTCGCTTCTTCGCTGCTTGCAATAAACATGACCTGTCATGAGCATAGCCCTTTGTACCGCTTGACTTCAATACCATTCATCCATGACTTTCACTCATTCAATTGCACAGATGAAATGTTTGAAACTTACCTGCGCCAGAAACATTTGGCAGCACAGCAGCGGCTACCTCCAACCACAGCACCGCCTTCTTATAACGATTTTTGTGATCCTTGTGCCGCGGCTGCCACAGCTCCGGTCGTATTTCTACGCAGGAGATTAGTACGTCTTTGTCAATAATGCTGTACAAGGACGCACTGTCTGCCATGGTGCTGTTGTCAGGCCGGAGCACGTGGAAACAACCAACTGCTTCGTACGCAGACTACATACTGTAGCAGACAGCATACCGGAAGCTCGGTCTGTAAGTGGCCTCCGAGCTCACTAACGTGGCACGGCGCGCCATCTCGGAGGCTATATTTTGTTTGTCTCCTGCGTCTACCGCCACTTCCGCCGTCAGCGCTGCAGTCTGGCCTGCTCGGTCTTGCGGCGCCGACCGGCGGCGCATTGTTCTCCACGCCGCCGGCTGCCGTCGCGTGCCACCGGCCGGCGCCGACGCCGAAAATCCGTCGGAAATCCGTTCCGTGTGGTTGGGCCTTTAAGGGCACCAAGTTTAAAACAAATCTGCCAACTTTGTGTAAACATCTTTCGTTGACGAGACTGCTGCTGATTTGTTTATCACTATTTAACTTCATTGCCCGAAGCTCTACATCACCGGAACAACACCAGTGCCAGTTTCACTCTATACCTTTCAGAAAAGATTAGTGCACTAAAATGGCTCAAATAAAAATATGACACACAGTTCATGAATAGGCCTGCTTCTTGGTGTTCCATTCCCTTTATTATCTCATCTCAATTATTGTTCTGAGCTAGATATCTTTATTGAAGTTGGCCCCTGCGACATACACGCCATATTATAATACTACCACTTGCACAACCAAATGGTTGTCGTGCTTCAGTATTTGACATGCGCAGCATGAGCCTGTAACACAAAATTAGTCCTCACCATCCGAAGATGGGAGGACTTAACACACTCCATTCCCTTTGTTATCTCATCTTAATTTTTGTTCCAAGCTAGATATCTTTATTAAAGTTGGCCCCTGCGCCATGCACGCCAACATAATACTACCACTTGCACAACCAAATGGTTGTCGCGCTTCAGTATTTGACATACGCAGCATGAGCCTGCAACACAAAATTAGTCCTCACCATCCGAAGATGGGAGGAATTAACACTCCATTCCCTTTGTTATCTCATCTTAATTTTTGTTTCAAGCAAGATATCTTTATTAAAGTTGGTCCCTGCGACATGTACGCCATATTATAATACTACCACTTGCACAACCAAATGGCTGTCGTGCTTCAGTATTTGACATGCGCAGCATGAGCCTGTAAGACAAAATTAGTCCTCACCATCCGAAGATGGGAGGACTTAACACACTCCATTCCCTTTGTTATCTCATCTTAATTTTTGTTTCAAGCAAGATATCTTTATTAAAGTTGGTCCCTGCGACATGCACGCCATATTATAATACTACCACTTGCACAACCAAATGGTTGTCGCGCTTCAGTATTTGACATACGCAGCATGAGCCTGTAAGACAAAATTAGTCCTCACCATCCGAAGATGGGAGGACTTAACACACTCCATTCCCTTTGTAATGTCATCTTAATTTTTGTTTCAAGCAAGATATCTTTATTAAAGTTGGTCCCTGCGACATGCACGCCATATTATAATACTACCACTTGCACAACCAAATGGCTGTCGTGCTTCAGTATTTGACATGCGCAGCATGAGCCTGTAAGACAAAATTAGTCCTCACTATCCGAAGATGGGAGGACTTAACACACTCCATTCCCTTTGTTATCTCATCTTAATTTTTGTTTCAAGCAAGATATCTTTATTAAAGTTGGTCCCTGCGACATGCACGCCATATTATAATACTACCACTTGCACAACCAAATGGTTGTCGCGCTTCAGTATTTGACATACGCAGCATGAGCCTGTAACACAAAATTAGTCCTCATCATCCGAAGATGTGAGGAATGTGTTGCTCACTTTCCCGAATCATTTTGAATGGTGTCTCTGTCTTGCCATCTTTTCACATTTAGAGGAGTCTGTTAAACGCCAGGACGTCTGGTAAGAGCTTGCTTATTTTTTCTGTCCCTCTGTTTTCCTTAATATTTCTATTCACACTACTTCCTCGGATACCTCGAAGCGCACACTATTGAGCACCGCCAGGGAAGACTGCCACACGGAGTATTTTAGATGGAGGCGTAAAAGGCAGTGTAGTTCTACTAGTGAGTTCTTCCGTAACTGCCTGCAACCAAAAGCAGGCTAGAAGGCATGATAATGAAAAGTTGAAATGATTCTTAAAATAAGATAAAATTATTGCATCACTTCTATCGCGGAGATGTTGCAGGAGGACCTTGAGCTGCGTACGTAAAGCAGGGTGGTTAGCGCGACTGTGCCGATGTTGCTATGAGTGAACATTGCATTGTAGTTCCATGCAACATTAACTTTTATCATCATGACACTGAATATCACGGATGCCCACGACTGAACTGCATTTCGTATTGTGTACTGCATAGTCTTTGCTTTGAAGAAGTCAACTGGGCAATTCACAAAGTAAGCGATTTAAACTTTGCATATGTGAGGGACAGAGCTGCAGCCCTACAAATTCATCAGGTAATTCTTAAAGGAGGTCCTTACTGTTAATGCAGCGAGGGGACAAAGCATGTTTGTTTACAGTATTTAACAGTAGCATGTGCCCACATATACAAGTATGCTGTTCACTGGTGGGTGACAGGAGAGACAGTGTTGTTTCTTTTTTTCCTTAGTACGTTTGTGTACCACTTTGTCCTAATGATGGCTCCTAGTGTAAACGAACAGACTATAGAGTATGTTTGGAGGAACGCTTACTCTTATAGAACACCGTTCAGCTGCTGATGAAGACATGCTCAGGTACGCACTACAAAACTATGTACTAAGCTAACAAAAAGAAAAGAATCAGAACAAAACCGTCTTTTTTATATTTAGCAGCATACCGTATGTTTTCGTTTTAGAATATAAACAATGCTTCATTCTTTTTGGTAAACCCATACTAGTGAAGAACTTTCTCGAGAACTACCTGACGCTGCAGCGTCGAGACGCATGAAAAAAATGTCACAGGCCTGCGCGGCACACGCAGCACAGTCACAGGGTAAGCTGGTGGAGCGGCTCAAGAGTAGCTCTAATTTCGGCACCACGCACAACAGGGTCTTCGTGGCAAAGTCTATTCGCCTCGTTTTGACGAGAACGATCTGAACCGACCGCCCGGTTCAGCGGGCGGCGAACTGCGGCTTGTAATGCTCTCTGCACAGCAGTCTGCTGAGTCCGATGGTGCCTGGTTGTAGCCGCGCACTTAGCTCTACGATTCGCTTCTTCGGCAGCGGTTCGTACCTTGCGAGGAGACGCCATAACGTGTACCGAAGAGGTACCCAGAATACGCGGCGGACATCTCACATCGGGATCGCGTTGATTGCGTGCCTCGTCTGAATCTCATCTCGTCGTCTGCGCACGCTGTGTTTGCAGGCACCTTAACTAGATGGCGCCACTATACTGGCGGATGGTAGAATCGCGTTGATTGCGTGCCTCGTCTGGATTGCATCTCGTCGTCTGCGCCTGCGCACGCGGCGTTTGCAGGTGCCTTAACTAGATGGCACCACCATACTGGTGGAAGCTCGAGTCGTCTGCGCCTGTGCGCCTGCGTACGGCGCATTCATAGAGCATTTTTCTATTGCCTAATAGCAAGCGCTGGCGTGGCTGAGTGGTAAAATATCTGTCTCCCGCGCAGTGGGCCTGGGTTCGATGCCGGCGGAGACCGGGCACTTTTTTTTCGCATTTCCGGTGATAGCGGTTACGCAGCAGCGGCGGCGGACAGCATCGCGAACCGAAACGGCTATTGGAATGAGCCCATAACAGTTTATGTGGCGTTCAGACTACGTACGCATCGTTCGTACGGATCGTAAGCGCAAACGCAAAAAAACGTAATGAGTTTGTTCAGACTATTGTTGCATTGAGCATAAAGCACGCAACGTTTCCTGCCAGCAAGGGCGTAAAAGTTGGAGGCCCCACGACTTTTACGACAAGCACAGATGCGCCTGTTAGGGCGCAGCCAAGGGGCAGAGCAGTTTCGGTTTTTACTTTCTGATCCCGGGGCTTCCTGCCTCCCCAGATTACGCGTTTTCATCCGATGCCTGCCATCCCCGCAATCCGACGTTGCACCGTTGTTCTTTGCGGGTCTATGCGGTTTGCCAGTGTTATTGTGCTGTGTGGCTGGTGTGGCTGGTGATGGTACTAACTTCGGAAGCCTCTGCGTGACCGCCATCCCAGGCATCCGGGGTTGCCACGCTGTTCCTTGCTGCTGCTGCCGACGCCCTCCGCGTTTTCCCGGGTTCGCGCCGAACGCGCGGGATGTCCCGGAGTGCAGTGCGGTTTTTCGGTCTCATTGTTTTGTGTACACTGCCCAGCCATCCGACATTGCAATGATGCACGATGATGAGCTCATTCTGGACTTGAGGAGCTTCGACCTCCGCTAACAGCCGCTTGCTTATCGGTCCCATTTTGAAAAATGCGAAACGCGGCTGTCCCAGAGCGCTGATTGACCGGTCGTAAGAAACGTATCTTACCGAAAGGCTCAATGTGAACATAGGCGGTTGCTAGCTGCGTAAACAAAAGTTCCAGCAGTTGCGCAGATTTCAATAAATACGCCACTTATGGCGGATGCGACTGTAGTCTGAACACGGCTTTACGTTGTAAAAAATCCAACCCCATGTTCCCACAGTGGTTAGTAAGGCTGCAGCCATGCACACCATGCACACGTAATGAAAAACGCTTAGCTTATGAATCCATTTCTTCAAGGCAATAGCTACATGACACATGCTGTGGGGATGCCATTGAGTTGCGGACACCCTCCATATTCCATGTTATGACAAGAAAATTACCTGTTCAACGGGACTGAATGGACTGCAGAAAGGCTTGCACTGTTGGTTCATGGTGCGAAAGTAGACGTTTATAAACTGCGCGAAAAAACAAGGACACAAGAAAGAAAACACACGCAACACCACGAACGCTGTTGTGTCCTCGTTGTGTCTTTTCTTGCGTCCTCTTTTTTTCGCGCAGTTTATAAACGTCTAAAAGCTATGAACCAACTAGCCCACCAGAACATCCTACGAAAGTAGGGGAGCAGCGCAAAATTGACCCAACACAATACGAAGGAAGGACGAACACGGCGCTAACTTACAAGTGATTTTATATTTTGACATGTGGGCATATACATTCCATGCCTGTCCAAAAACATAAGAAGGAAAATAAGACTAACATAACATGATACACTGATCCCTATCTCTCATCAACCTATATCATCGACCTGCACCGGAAGCACGTGTTGTATTGTCTGTGAGTCAAAAAATGAGTGTTTTGTGTGAGAGGGCCAGAGAAGGCATACTATCACAATTTTCTTTTAGGCGTACTATTTATGCAGCTTCAATTATTTCTCTAGTTCTTTTTTCTCTGTTTTTGCTTGAACAGTTGTTCCTGAAAATATTGGAGCGTGATCACAATCTCTGCAGTGGATGCCTCGGTGGCCACTAATTGCTTTGTGTACGTTGTAGTTATTTTTTAATTGCTCATTTATGCATCTTCCTGTTTGTCCTACATATTTCCTTCCATAGGACAGTGGGAACAAATAGACAACACCTTCAAAACAGTTTACAAAGCGGTTTTCATGTAATCTATACAAGGAGAATGCCAGCAAACTTGAAAAGGGGAAAAGGTCAAGAGGGCAGACATATCCAAAGAGACAGGAAGGTGGCTGGACTGATAACTTTACTTTATTCTTGAATGCAACATTCCCCAAGACCATACTGAACATGTGCAAGGCACAACATATCAAATACATGGTCAACACCTTATCTGTGCACGGCTACACTGATCAAGAAATTGAAGGTCTTTCTTGGTAATGAACAGTGATGGCGCACTTACACACTTTTCGGGGCACCATCCGTGTTCCATATTTCCCTACACCAATATTTAGCAGTATATGTGCTCTAGGCAGGTACAAGGATGAAAAGTACCGTCTGATTCTTGAATCATTTTTCATTCAAAACGCAAACAATAAATGTGTCAGCACAGCTTCTGTCGCACTGTCAATGAAACAACGCGATCAGCTGTATCAAAACCTGTGTGCCATGCATCTCTGATAAGTGGCTTCAAGCATGCTCTACAATTCATGATCCGCCGACTGTTGGCGCATGATCGGTGAATGTTTCTTTATATCCACACCTTTTCACATACTACATTCAGTTGAAGACGAGCGTCCTACATGTCCTTGCGTCTTTGTTCTTCTTTTAATTTTCCCCATTTCCTTGAGGCGCTGAAAATGCATGAAATGCCGATTTTGCAACTAGCCCTGCTGTCTGCTTCAAGTACTGCTTTTTGTCAGCGTTTTCTTTATGTAAAACATGTATGCATCCCCTCACACCCACGAATCATTTTCAGGCAGCACTTGGTATTGGCTTTCTGTGATGTTTACATGCATGTGTTCTCTTTTTACGGTTCAAAGACTTTAGACAAAATGCTCGCCCAAGAACAAATACCCCAAAAGGCGCAACTTAACCCGCTCATCCACTTCCACTGTGTCTGCAAATCAGGCTGCACTCCTCCTGGTTTGTTTCTGCGGACGCAAGAAGCAAAATGCAAAAATGCAACCCACAGGCAACTGGTCATTGGTTCAATATTTATGAAACTCTTAGTTAGGAAAAGTCGGAGCTCCTGATCCTCAAAAGGAGGACAAGAGGGCGGCCTCCGCAGGAGACACCGGACCCAACATTGACCCTACATGGAGTCAACATACCCAAGGTGGACGTACTCCGTATTCTGGGCCTCACTTTCCAGAAGGACGGTGCCGGTCTCGCCGCCATTAAAAAGCTGCAAGCGACAGTTACCCAAGTCGCGCACTTGGTGCGAAGAGTGACTAACAAAAAGCACGGCCTTAAAGAGCAGGACACAATCAGATTAATACAAGCCCTGATAATCAGCAGAGTCACTTACGGCACCCCGTACCTGGGTCTCAAGAACAGCGAGAGAGACAAAGTGAACACCCTAATACAAAAGACCTACAAGCTGGCACTGGGGCTTCCACCGACAACGTCGACGGAGAAGCTACTCAGCCTGGGCATCCACAATACTTGGGAGGAACTAGCAGAGGCCCACAAGACGAGCCAGATAGAGCGACCCAAGCTCACCAGCACGGGCAGGGACACCCTAATAAGACTGGGCTACTCAGTCGAATATGAGTCCAGAAAACGGCGAGTTCCTCTACCCCTGAGGGAGAAGATCACGGTGGCCAGTATCCCGAGAAACATGCACCCTGAATACAACAGAGAAAGGAGGCGAGCGAGAGTGCAAGCTCTACATAATGCCTACGAAGGACCAAAACAAGGAGAAGTCAGATACACCGACGTGGCAAAGTACAAGAACAGAGTGGCCCACGTTATCAGCGTGATCAACGGCCAAGGACAAGAGGTAGCAGCGGCCTCGGTAAGCACTCCAGACATCGACTGCGCGGAAGAAACGGCGATAGCCCTGGCAGTCACTACGGGTAAGCGAGAGGAAGATCACATTACAGTCATTACGGACTCACAAACAGCATGCAGAAATTACCAAAAGGGCCGCATTTCCAAACAAGCCCTGAGCATCCTCGAAAAACTAGACAATCTTCAAGAACTGTACATTGTCTGCGCCCCGGGACACGAGTCCCTGGCGGGTAATGTAGCGGGTAACTCTGCTGACCGAGATCACATTCTCCGGGCTATCCCACCGGGTTTACGAGCACCGGCAGACCAACATAATAGCGTCCCGAAAAGATACGCCGATATCCTGAGTCATTACAGACTGGGAAGGAGGATCTACCCACCCCCGCATCCCAAGCTAACAAGAGAAGAGGCAGTGATCTTCCGCAAGCTACAGACCGGCACATTCCCGCACGGCACCCTGCTACACGCCATGTATCCTACGAGCTATACTCACAAATGCGCCTCCTGCTCTGCGCCCAATACCCTCTACCACATGGTGTGGGAATGTCAACAAAACCCATCGACACCACCCATCACCGGACCAACCGTCGAGCAGTGGGAGGCCAAGCTGACAAGCCCGAGCCCTGAAGACCAGCATCGCCTGGTGAGCAGGGCCAAACTATCGGCTCAGGCCCACGGCATCCTGGACTAGGGACGCCGTCCACCTCGGACGATTTTAGCGTCTGCTCATTTCTCTAAATAAAGTTTATTCCTCCTCTTAGTTCTCAACAAACTACAAAGGAGTAATCCTGCAAGGAAGTCTTGCATTAACGTCAAAATATAATTCCAAACAGTCTGTGTTCAACAAGTGAACACTCGAAACGCCTAATGCGTATCTGCCAATCAGTACTGCACACAGTGGCTACTGTTTAAATATTTGTTAGACTATACACAACTTTCTTTACAACCAAGATTGCATAATGACAGAGAAGCCACGAAAAAAACTAAAGCTGCTCGCATAAATGTAACGGTAAAAAAATATAGTTGGCTTTACTGTTATGTCACCACCTTTTTCAAAAATTTGGCTATTTTTGACCATTAAATTTTATTTCACATTCAACTTATAAATGACCGTTTTAAATGATATTCAAAAGCAAGAAAGAGTGAAAAAAATCATACTGGCATTCATTATGGATAAAACATTGCCCAAACTTGGCTGTTACGCGAACATTCATAACTAGCGAATGGAGTGCAGGAATTGTAAACTTTTTGGCACAAAGGTAGTCAACTAACCAGACTGTGCAACTAGCTAGGATCTTTGCCATCCAAAAATTGGCAATTATGTTATAGTAAAAACACTAAAGAAAACAAAAAATGTGTCATTTTTGTCTGCATTGCTTGGAATAAAACATGATTACATAAAAACTTACCATTCGTTTTCATTATTCCTAGTTCATTGCACAGGCTAGTAGTAAAGGAACGAGCGTGCAAAGTTTCGTTGAAAACTATTTATTGACTCTGAGGTTACAACTGTTTGCGCGACAGGAAAGTGCAAGAAATCATGTTTTGAGAAAAACAAGATAAAAGTTTTTCAATCCTTGTACAAACAAGATCATCACGGCCTAGAAAGTTAAAATCCAATAGGTTCATAGCTACGGCCCTTCTTAGCTGCCAGGAGCTCGATCTGTTTTGGCTTTTGTTGCAGCCCATCTTTTCTTGCGGAGATATTTTTCCTCACCCGTTGATTGACGTTGGGCCTCCTTCACACGGCACTGGTCACTGGTGCAACATGCTACGAGCGTGTGATGGCCAGGTTCGATGCCTGCTTCACTCAAAATATCTGTTGTTCTTCTGTTGCCATCATTGAAGTGGCAGACAGCATCTTATAAACCAAAAAGTAGGATGGGCAGGCTCACGCGGACGTCTTTGGGAACCTGTTGCCAAATCATACCGTTGAAACTCGCTACATTTTGGGATTTTCCGTGCAGGCACTTCTTTAAGAGCTCACCCGTACAAATGTCAGCATAAACGGGCTTCACTATTCGTTTGAAACTTTTGTTTCAATCACATTTTTTACCTTGAACTTGGTCAATGCCGTCTTATAAAAACGTTCAGCCTATACTATTTCTGTTGCTACTAACAATAATAGCTATAAAATGACGATCCCGGTAGCATTCACAGCGGCAGCATATAGAGCGCGCAACGTGAACAACAGAGATGCACATTTAACGCTTGTAGCGTCATGCATCCCCCTTACGGAAATTTAAAGCTATGTTTAAAAAAAAGGAAGCCTTACAAATTGTCTTTGAATAATCTTTTACGTGTCAAATTAAAACATAACAGAAAAATGTCAACATACGCCGCTTATTTTCGCTGAGTTATCAGTTTCTGTTACCACGCCACATTCGTTTCGGTTTCAGAACCGTTCACCAGCTGTTAGTAAGTTGGCTATAACTTTTGAACTAAATAAGATAAGAACATAATTGTTTCTGCAGAACATTTTTGAATGTTTGGGAATTCTCGAAATCTCAAAAAGAGCAAACGTATTTTTTTCTTTAAAAACGCCTTTTCAAAGGTGGTGACATACCTTAATAGAACCACGGGTGCAAGGACTTTCATTTTTTTACTTTAACCCATCCTTCCAAATAAACGTAAAGTCACTAGTTAATGCTTGTTTTGTGTAATCTCTTTTTCGTCCTTGCTTATTTTTGTGCTGAATGTTTACCAAGGCATTATCATTTTTTGAACATCTGTCACGTTAAATCCTACTCCCTCTTTGCGACAGCCACTTGCTGTTCCATCTTTCACATTTTAATTTCGCTAGCAGCTACTACACCACAGTGACAAACATTTATGCTGTCATCCAGCAGTCATTATTGTCATAGGTGCAAGCAGGGATTTTACTAGAGGGACTAAACTACACTGCAGCACCGGCTCACACTTATTTCGTTTCCTTTTCGCAAGTTATTTCCCCGGCTGCATTTAAGGCATATTCAATGAGAAAGAAAAGCCACCATAGAATATATTTACTCTTTATTCAGTAGTCGTTTACCACCCTTCTACATTGTAATGCGCTCTCGCTGTTGTGCAATGTTTTGTCTACGGCTTACTTTAAATAGCCTGTTATTTACGTATAGCACTATCATGCAAATTGACGCAAGCAAACAATATTAATGGCTCTCTTTTCATGCAAGAAAATCCACAAGGTGTTGGCTGTCACCCAGCCATCATATGCTCGTTAAAACCATGGTTCTAGAAAAAAATCGCCACAAAAACCTGGCATTGTGCTTTTCATGCTAGTAGGCATTAAATCAAGATTCTTACGCTTGTGCATCCTGCCCGCACCTCTTTCGAAAGCACTAGCAGAATGATGGAAGCATAAGTGGTAGAGAGCGCAATGTCCCGCTCAACAAGTGCCAAAAGCATCCATCAAAAACGCACATGGGCAAAGTACTAATGGCTGGGCACTCGATTTGCCCCTCCCTCCCCCTCCAAGCAGGCCAGCGTACGTTCCATGACCCACGAAACCACCCTGTGTGTACCTCTATGATTACAATGATGATTCAGAGCAACAAAAAGCTACTGACAGCGACAGTAGAGTGCACGAAGTTTGCAAACGCTCATTCTATGTAAACCGATGTCAGACGGGCACACACGGTCGAGATCGAGCCGCATCGAGAACGAATTTTTTTCTCGATCTTCAATGTTTCCTACTACACAGCCCAACAGTCTGGATAGAGCTGGCCGAGTTATACCACGCAGGGTGTGAACAAGCAGGTCCTAACGAATTTGCTTAATTTACAGCTAAAATTGTAGTGCACACATCAGACACCGCGACCGATCGCGACGCATGGATCGCGATTGACGGGATCCGCAGCGAGCTCGCTTTCGAAGGTATTCATGTAGCAAGTCCATTCTGATCGAGGTCAATCCGTATCGGGTGCGATTGCGAACTGAAAGTTCCCGTGTGATACCGGTACTACGCAATTCGGGAGGGGCGCGTTCAAAAACTGCTTCATTGGGTATTGGCGAGCAGACAGCGTACAAAAGGAGCGGTAGAACATACAAGAATGTACTCAGCTTTTAAAGAGGAAGTGTAGAACACGTCTGCTAAAACTACCGCTGAAGCCACAAAACGTTTCCACACCACACCCGGCTCTCGTCATTCGGCGCGCGAACGTTTGTTGATCTTCGAAAACCACAACATGGCAGCCAGATGCATTTCTGGCGTCCATAATCGCTTCCGGCCCTCGCAGTATACCAAAGCAAATCTAAGATCGGCTATTATTACTCGGAGAAAAGTTTTGTATATACGATGTGGGCACCACCTATTGGGTAGTGTCTCGGAGGTCATGTCTTTCTTGAAGAGCGGTGTTTTCATTCGACAGCAAAGCACGTATCTTAAAACTAAGGAACGCACAAGAAAAAGGTATGCTATTGTTCAGTAAATATGACAATATAAGATTGTAGTAGATACAAATAATGAACGCATAATTTTAAATTGAATGCAGCGACAAATCGCGATTCCTGTCGTTGAAGAAGCAGGCCTGCAGATCACTGTGAGAATAGTGATCCAGCTGATTGAGCATCGTAGTAGTGCCGATGGGTACGCAAAATGACCGCAAAATAGCGCCTTCAAAAACAAAGTACGTTCTCCTACCCTCTAACAGAGTAGACCCAGCGGCTTCGTGTTCTTCTAGAGAGCGCCACATTGCTTCGCAAGGGCGACAACTTCAACTGCCAGAGATGTGAGCATTGTTCCTTGTGTTCTCTGTGCGTCTTATGTAAGCGCGCTTCGAGAGTGACCCATTGGTGGTGCGTGTTGCGTGAGTGGTAGAGAGCGTCGTTCAAAGCGCATATAAACACGTGTATTTTGGTCGTTGTATGACGTACTGCAAGCCACCGTTCCCTCATCGCCGAAAGAACAAAACCGTGTTTTCCCTACGTCGGCCCACCTGTCCAGACGTTCGAAAGAGCTTCGCTGTGCATCGCCAATGAATCATCAGAATGTGCTTTGTGGAAGACTGACTGCGTGCGCTGCCAAGAAGCGCCCATCAAGGCTTTCTTCGCGTGTGGTCTTCGAGTGTAGTGCCATAGAGTGTCGGCTTATTTTCTGTAAAAATAGAAAGCAAGGCGTGTTTCAATATTGCTCGATCACGACGGAGGCGAGGGCGGAAGGCTGACGCTGATGAATGTTTCGTGCAGCCTTAAAAAGCTGCGCTGCAAGCTCGTGTCACGCAATTTAGGAATGCTTGCTCAATGACGACAAATAATGTCAGTCATATTGGTCCCCTACAGAGAAACCAATTCCTCTCATTGGCGAGTGTCAGCTACTGCAGAAAGCGAAGAGAAGCAGAACTGCTTTGATAGGTTCGCTCTGCAGTGAGCCCTTACAAACACAATGAAATGTAACCAGAAAAACGGATTGTTTGTGTGCAGAGGCAGTCAGATGAATATTACTAAATATTGTTCGTCCACACCACCTTGAGTACTGTTATAGCCTATCATCTTCTGCCAGCTAATTTGGGAGTTTTCCATCTTATCTACCGTAGCAAAATGTTGTTCCATTGACTAAATCAGCTTGCAAATGTGCTTCAGTATCACATTGATGGCAGGTAAGTTTTTGAGAGTTTGATGAAGTCATTGGTCTGTACTTAGTTCTCTCTGCCAAGAGAAACAGGGAAAACATTAAAATAAAGGGGAACCACAGGGTCCTTCGATTGGCCCTGGGCGTGGGTGGAGTGCTCAGTCCAGGACCCCATGAGCCACGGCCGCCCAGCACGCGCTCACTACCAGATCGAGCTAGTCCCAAAGAGCGAGAGTGCCTTTCTTAACCGCACTGAAAAAGACTTGTGTACATGCGCAGGAAGAAAGATTATACAAACAAGACGTAATTAACTTTGCAGCGTTGTTGGCTCAATACACATTTGTTGCTTTGCGCCAATTTGCTGCAGCGAGTGTATCCAAGAGTGGAACGCTCCACTTCATGCATGGCTAAATAGTACCGCCACGCACTCGGCGTGATTGGCAAAGTGAGTTTATCAACACAGGGATATTTCAATGCTTGTTTCATCTGATCATCAAAATGTTTACTTGGTTTACCACGCATGTGAAAAGTTGTATCAGCAAAAAGAAACGTTTATATCCCAGAGCTAAACTATCCGCATCTGTGGAAGACTAGAGGCGCTATCGCGAGCACGCGCACTTATGCAGAACCGTAATAACAACAGTCAAAGATAAATTTTCAACCATGACATTTCAAACATGCTTCGAAATAACACACAAAAAAAATTGGAGACTTCTTAACCCAAATTATGCATCGAACTCGACGGTATCGTTATCCAAGGATGGTAATATGGTTACAAGCGTGAAAGTATTGTGTTATTTGGGTGTGTGCCATAAGCTGTAGTGGGACACAGATAATGGGGTCGAAGAAGAGGACGTTTTGCCAAGCGATCACGTAACCTAGGCAGGCGCTCAAGACCGTCGGTTACGTCGTGTCCCAATAAACCCTCTCTTACCAGAGTAACCCGTAACAGAGTGGTGGAGGTGCTGGGTACACGAGACAGGAGAGACGCAAGAAAGGCGACAAGCGTCGTGCGTGCTGTCAACCAGAGAAGCGAACGAGACCGGGATGCCAGGAGAGCGATACGTCGTTCTCCAAAGAGGAGAAACCATTCCAGTGGTGAATACGACATGGGCATATGATGAAGAGGCTTTGCCAGTGGCCAAAGGATGTCTCGAGGGTAAGACCGTAACCGTGCTCAAAGATACAGGCTGCAATACTGTAATTGTGCGGCAAGGACTCGTTCCGAAGGAAAGATTGACAGGAACAAAAGGCCCAGTATTTATGTTAGACGGGACTGTACATTATTTGCCAGAGGCAGTAGTCTTTCTAGACACGCCGTTCCTCAAAGGCATTGTGCGTGCTAAGTGCATGCCGAACCCCCTTTACGATGTGGTGTTGGGGAACGTCGGAGGTGTTAACCCGGGTACTCAACTAACTCCACATCATCGACAGCTGCATCGCAGAGTGTACCAAGCAGATAGCACTGTGAGAGACGTAGACAATCCGTCGATTCCATTAGTACGCACTGCAGCGGAGGACCCTCAACATGTGCCTGGAACCCACGGGAAGTGTTCTCAACTTTCGTCCACAAAGAAGACGCCACAACAAGACTCGAGCTTGCCGCCTTGCCATGTAGAAGACCCAAGGGACTTCCTGGGTGATAGCGCTGCAGCAGCAGAGGGAACTCCAGCACAGTCCCAATACCAAGCTGCCAGTACTAAAACCCTCCGTCACAGCTGTAGACAAAGCGTCTCTCGAGAACTTGCAAAGAAATGACGAGTCCCTAACACAATGTTATGAGGATGTCGGGAAGACAGTTGTGAACAATCAAGAGACTCGTTATTCTTTGTCAGAAGGAGTTCTATATCGGAGACACAAGCTGGTAAGCGGGAAGGAATTGGAACAGCTTGTCATCCCTACACAGCTGAGACAGATGGTGCTCCAACGTGCACACGAGGGAATTCTCGCAGGGCACCGAGGCATAACTCGGACCACTGACCGCATTCTCACTGAATTTCACTGGCCAGGAGTGCATTCCGAGACCAAGAGGTATGTGAAGACCTGCGACATTTGCCAGCGGATTGTACCTCGACATCTAGTCGGCCGTGCCCCACTTGGCAACGCACCTGTTACCGAAACACCTTCCCGCGTGGACATTGACGTCGTCAGCACCGTCGTAAATCGGCATCGTCGACGCCGTCGGCATCGTCGGACAAAATACCAGCGACGTGACCTGACCACTAGAAAGACCGTCAAGGGAGGTACTGCTTGCTAAACCGAAGACTGTGCTGTACACCTCGCATGACGATTGCAGCACTCAGTGTTTTGCGTTACATGTGTTTATTCGACGAGTCCTACCTCACTGCCGCGTCGTTCTTGAACAGGGGGAAAGTGTGGTAGGAGGACGACAATTTAATGTTTGTGATGGGTGTGCGGAACCGAATATTTGAAATACGCGGGCTTTTCTGTGCTTGTGCTCGGCGTGCGGGGCCGAAAAGCGCGGGAGTGAGCGTCGCTGGTGCGCGTGGTCGGTGCGCGTGCCGGGAGAGACCACCTGGAACGACGGGGCAGCCAGGCTGACAGAACGGGCAGTGCAGCGAGATGGAGCGGACCGAACGCCGGCTCACGTCCCGGCATCCCGGTCCTGCACTGCGAACCGGGCGCCGCCCCGGCTTCTACCATCGTCGCGGGTCCTGTTGAGCTGGGCCTCGTCCCCGCTCGCACGACCGCTGCCGTGCTGCCGGGCTCGGGCCACGACCCAGAGCCGTGGTCCTGTTCCACAAACCGGGCGCCGCCCCGGCTTCTACCATCGACGCGGGTCCTGCGGAGCTGGGCCTCGTCCCCGCTCGCAAGACCGCTGCCGTGTTTCCAGGCTCGGGCTACGACCCAGAGCCCTGGTCCTGTTCTCCGAACCGGGCGTCGTCCCGGCCTTCACCCCACGGCTGTGCTGGGCTTCGTCCTGGCTGGTAACCCAGCGCTGTGCTGCCGAGCTCGGGCTATGACCCAGAGCTAACGCTCCGGAACTGGGCTACGTCCTGGAGCCATCCTGAGCTTCAACCGCCGCCCGTATACCCACCGCCGTCAGAACCAAGTCCGCCGAGCCGTCGCCACGAGGCCGGACTCCTGTTTAGAATTGTGAGTGCTCGAGCGTGACACTTATCCAGCTTATCTGTATAGTTCGTGTCCCGTATTCGTCGAATGTGCCGTTCGCGTCATAAATACGTCTCTTTGTGTCTCTGGTTGTTTTCTTGTGCGTCTGGCTGACCTGCGCCCACAACATAATCATCACACTCCCACTTCAACTGCTGCTTCCGAGATCAACCTAGTCACGATTTCATTCATTACCTGTATGTTGTCTTTATCTTCCTGTTCTAAAGCTGCATATTTGCTTGCGAGCACCAGCCTGAATTGGTCTGCTTTTACCCTTACTGCGTCAAGGTTGGCCTGTTTCTTCATGACTAACTTTATTCTTTTTCTCTTCAAATTGAAAAAAATCCGAGACCTCACTAACCGATGGTCACTGCACTTTACCCTACCTAACACTTCTATATCCTATGCTGGGATCGGCAGAGAGTATGAAATCTATTTCATTCCTTGTTTTTCCATTATTGCTGTTCCAGGCCCACTTCCTGTTGCTGCGCTTCCTGAACAAGGTATTCATTATTCGGAGCCTATTTCTTTCCGCGAATTCTACCAACATCTCTCCTCTAGTGTTCCTAGAATGCCGCAGTGGCCAATTGCTTGCTCACCCGCCTGCTTTTTCCCCCCTTTTGCATTGAAGTCGCCCATGACCGACTTTGCATCTTTCTCATTGCTAATTCAACATCTTCATGAAACTGTTCTATTTCTTCCTCATCGTGACTGGAGGTTGGGGCATAGACTTGTACAACCTTCATTCTGTATCTCCTATTCAGCTTTACTACGACGACTGCTACCCTCTCAATAATGCTGTAGAATTCATCAGTGTTGACCACTATGTCTTTATGGACTAGAAATCCTACTCCGAATTCTCTCCTATCTGGAAGACCTCTGTAGCAGAAGACGTGGCTCTTAGTCAGCACTGCATAAACCTCACCAGTTCTCACCTCACTAAGGCCAAAAAATCCCAGGCAGTGCATTATAATTCTTCAAATAACCCTGCTAATCTAGCCCCACTTGGTAGGGTGCGCGTGTTGAACGTTGCCAGGTTCAGTTTTCATTGGCGGCGTGTCAGGACCCAGAGGTTCTTAGCACCCTCTGCCGCGTAGCAGGTCTGACTACCGCCTTGGTCAGGTGCTCCACAGCCGCGTGGGACTGAGGGCCATGGGTAAATTTTAGGAGCCATTCGGGAGGTAGCGGCCGAATACTTCCCCAGGGAGGCCAATTCCTGTTCTGGTGAGGGAGTGACCTTGTTGAAGCTTAGCGGGCGTGCCTAATTTGGTTGCACCCTGACTAGTATAGCCCCACTATATCTCGGCGATTCTTTTGCCGGTGTCAGGCGGTACTCCATGCCTGAAAATGTAGTGGACTGGACGAGGATTCGGACTTACAACCCCAGCTCACTATACCAAAAAAAAAAAACGAACAGAACATTACACGTCTAGGTATACAGCACCATTATCATCCAACTTAACTGCAGGATGACCCTACAGAAATGGTCATTCGCGGGATCGAATCCCGGCCACGGCGGCCGCATTTCGATGGGGGTGAAATGCGAAAACACCCGTGTACTTAGATTTAGGTGCACGTTAAAGAACCTCAGGTGGTCCAAATTTCCGGAGTCCCCCACTACGGCGTGCCTCATAATCAGAACTGGTTTTGCACGTAAAACCCCATAATTTAAATTTTTTTTAGAAATGGTCATTCAAAAACATCATATGCGGCACAAACGCCATGAGCTGTCTGTTCGTACTCGGCATCCGTTATTTACGAACGTGGTAGTGTCACTGAGAGCCTTATTGACTTCACGGATGTACCATCAGACGGTTTGCGGTCAATACTCTTGCTGGCGATTCACGCAAAAAAAATTAATCGAACAGAACACTATGCGTCTATGCATACAACATCAAAAAGCCTGCAACTTAACTGCAGAATGACCCTAAGTAATTGATAATCGAAATGTCATATGTTCATACTCTACATGCGTTATTAACGCACGTAATAGTGCCACTGAGAGCCTCGTTGGTTACTTTGGTGAAATGAAAATTTAAAATATATTGCCCAGGTTTGTCTGTTCACGGCACATGTCATCACTGCATTTATAAAACAATACACCATGTTTTTCTTATTTTAACGCATGGGTCTAAAAATAATTAAGCAATTCAATTTCAGAGATAACCCACAGTTGCCATATAAGTTTTAAAGGCTGGTTCATCAGGTTGCCATTTCAGTAATGAAGACGAGCGGCTTTCACGCACAGACAGCAAAGGCAGCCAAGAGGGGGTAATTTGGGTGGGTAATTTGGAAGAGAAACTTCGAGTTTAACTATGTAGTGTTTAACTAAGCAGTTATAAAAAATTCGCATATCGTATACAGATTTGGAGGCTACCACCCTCATTCCAGAAATTCTTTTTGCAGTTAATAATTACTTAATTACATATTTATTTACCTGTTTTTATTTGTTTATTTCTACATTTATTTATTTGTTTGTTTGTTTTTTTATGCCATCAGAGCTGCAAGGCATTTAAGGGACCCTGAAACGATTTTGACGATTTTGTACAAACGTACTGAGTCGTTAGAGTAGATCCTTGTGATTAAACATTGACGCATCTAAACGCTCCACGCAAAGCCTGTAATTTATTATAAGGTTTTAAAAAGGTACATCACTACCAATCGCAGCACGCCAATCGGCTGAGTTTTATGACCAAGTGACGCGATTTGACCATATCACGTCAGTAGGGCCAGCTATCCGATTGGCTGCCCAGGGCGCGTCATTGATAATTTTTCCAACATTACGGTGAACAAATGTTGTTCGTAATAGTTTAGGTGTTAGTTAATTTGTTTGTATAAAAAGAAAGTACCAGAAAGAGAATGCACAAGGACATGTATCACTACACTAAAAGCACTTCCGGCCCACAGCAAGTGTCGTCTGCTTTTGTTAAAACGTGCTCCGTGTTGACGAGAGCTGCGCGGTCAGTGTTGGTCTTGTTCTTTCTTTTCGCCGGCACCATGATTAGCCCTTGTTGCGTTGTGGGCTGCAAACGTAGCGATCGGCGACATGTCAACCTGCGACATCGTGCCCCGCTGCAAGGCAGCAGACGAGCGCAGTGGCTGCAGCGCATCGGATTGACGGTATCCAAACGGCGCCAGCATCTACGCGTTTGCGGCCGTCACTTCACGTCGAAGGATTGCCACAATAAGGTTTAGGGTGTCCGGTATTCAGGTAAATGCAAGCGCAAGCGTACTGGGCGTTTTACGTGATGAACGGAGGCGCAAACGTGAGCTGCTTGCACGGTGCAGCCACCTGGCGGCACAAAGCTCAACCAAACCCAGAACTAATTTAACAGTAGCCAAGTGTACTCTACTTTGCTTCTGGCGCAAATTTTCGGCAGGAGTGTAATCTTGAACGCGTTGTATTTTTATACGTTTAAAATGTTTTACACTTGGTTACGACAATATTAGCTCTGTATTTGGCTGGTTAAGCTCTGCGCCACCAGATGGCTGGACCGAGCATGCTGATCAGGCCGCTCACGTACGTCTACGAAGATCCTTCTTCAAAGTAGTATGGAGGGGCTTCTGCCTATCCGTCAAAACGCACAGCTCCTCTGTGGTTACCGGAATACCGCACAGGCTCGGCGCTGCGACAGAACGCTTGCAACGCACGCTGCTTGATCGCTCTCACTGGGGATCGACGGCCAGGCGGCTAGCGGAGAGGTTGGAGAGCCTTCGCGCGCTAGCTCCAAGACAGCCGGAAGTAAACGAAATCACGTCATATCATGACGTAGAGCCAGTAGAGCCAGCGAAGGCGGAGCTTAGCTCTACGGAGGAAGGATTCCTCCATGCTTAGCCCCAATCACTCGGCGAATGAGTTGAGGGGAAAATGCATGGCAAAGGAGGAGGGTAATTGTAGTCGTCCGTAGCTTCCTTAATATGAGACGCTTCACTTAAATTGTGACGCGAATTTTTTGCTGTATCTGTACGCTACGCGTGTACAAAATTTGTCCGGACAGTTTCAGGGACCCTTTAAAGAAGGGAGTGGGTTGAGCAGGATAAGGCCGTAATGCAATGAGTCAAATGTAACTTTCTAATCATATATTTTTAGCAGATGGTAAGTGTAAAAAGAAAATGTCAGTGTGCACCAGGAAAGCAGCTTTACAGTTACTCAGTATTATCTGTTATTGCAAAAAAATAAAAAGGAATGCAGTCAGTAATTCACAAATTCAGGTACGCTGGTTAATGACAATGTTAACAAACTTGAAATTATCATTATTGTTTAGGATTTCTGAAGGCGATTCCATTAAAGGACAGTGCGAGGCAAGAAAGAGCATATAAAAGGTAGAGTGGATTAATTTGATGCCTACTTTGTAAAGGCGATAAATACGATGCGATTTATGTTTCGATGGAGATATCACTTGGGAGGTGGAAATGCATGGTTAGTTTTATTTGCGGTTAAAGTAGCGATTCGATCACAAATGGAAGATATAAAACAACTGGAGTAACTTCGAGAAGTTATAGTGAGACAATAAATTTAATAGAATTCAAACAGCGGATGCATACTCTAATTTTGCTCCTCGTACTTTAGCGTTCTGAAGTAGTCACTTGAGAGAGGATGGTCCATTACAAAAGTAGCGGATAAAATAACCTGAAGTTCGATTTGCATTGTTAGTAATGTCGTTATAGGTTGACCAGGTGAGATTAGTGCTAATCATCATCAGCAGCAGCAGCCTATATTTATGTCCACTGCAGGACGAAGGCCCCTGCGATCTCCAATTACCCCTGTCTCACGCTAGCTGAGTCCAACTTGCGCCTGCAAAATTCCTAACTTCATTACCCCACCTAGTTTTCTGCCATCCTCGACTGCACGTCCCTTCTGTTGGTATCCATTCTGTTACTCCAATGGTTCACCGGTTATCCATCCTACGCATTACATGGCCTGCCCAGATCCATGTTTTCCTCTTAATGTCAACTAAATTTAGGCTATACCCGTTTGTTTTGTCATCCACACCGCTCTCTTCCTGTCTCTTAACGTTAGGCCTAACAGTTTTCGTTGCATCGCTCTTTGTGCGGTCCTTAACTTGTTCTCGAGCTTCTTTGTTAACCTCCAAGCTCCTGCCCCAAATGTTAGCACCGGTAGAATGCAATGATTGTACACTTTTCTTTTCAACGACAGTGGTAAGCTCCCAGTCAGGATTTGGTAATGCCTGCCGTATTCGCTCCAACCCAATTTTATTCTTCTGTAGATTTCTTTCTAATAATTTCTTCTGCTAATATGAACGGGTAAATACTTATATCAATGCGCAGGTCTAACGCACTGTTCTTAAGTAGGTACGTCGAAGAAGACCTGTTTTGAATGGGAGTTGTTCGGATGATGTGGCTTTTACGGCTGTTGTGTCGCAAGGCTCCGTGTTAGGGCCGCCTAATTGTCTTTCTTGTGTTTATAATAATATTTGTGGTGGTATGGAAAGCCAGATACGATTGTTTACGGATGATTGCGTAATGTATGGAATGGTATCTAGTGAGACAGATTGTTTTTCAATGACGGCCGACCTGAAGCGAATAAATAAATGCTGTGTCACTAATAGCATGTCCCTTAACAGAACTAAACGTGTACATGTTAACTTTACTAGAATGATTAACAAAATCACATAGAAGTATTTGTTAAGTAGCCAAGAAATGAAAAATAATCCATCCGTCAGGTGTTCTGCTGTGAGAAGATAGCTCTTGGTCAGAACGTGTTAGTATCGTAATTAGAAGTGCAGGGCGTTCCCTTTGTTTTTGCAACGAAGACACGTTCGTAAGCATTGGCGTAAAAGAAGCGGCGTATAAAACATGTTTTACAAGTTTTGGAGTATGCTTGCCATTTGTGGGATCCGTTTTGTGGTATGGATATTGTAGCATTAGAAAAAAATCCAATATTTCGCGGCAAGGTATGTCAAGGCGCTACGACCGCTTTGTAAGTGTAACAGCAATCAAAAAAGAACTCGGTGTTATCCCTTTGTTAGAACGACGAAGCAAGTTACGCCTTAAGCTGCTTTATCCAATCTTCCATTATCATACGGGAATCCGCTCATAAGAAGGCCCCGCGTCATGTTTCCTCGCGTAATGTCTATCCATATAAACTTAGGTCGTACATGTCCAGGTCTGCTCCCTTTGAATGTTCTTTTTTTTCTAAGAACCATTGTTGCTTGCAATTCATTACCTGCGGATGCGGTGTGCCGCAACAATAATGATGTTTGCCGCACGTAATAATGCCTTAATGGTGCCGTGCAGGTATGAATAAAGAATAAATTTCAAGTAATCCGTGACATGCGCTAAATTTACATTCGTTAGCATTGATTTCGATGAGCCATTCCTGAAACCACTTAATAATTGTGTCAAGTTCAGAGAGGACTCTATTAATATCTTTGAAATATTTTTTTTTATTTCTCTATAGATAACCCCATCATCATTGGACGCTGGATAATTCTTACGTAGTCGCAGTATGGTGTCATGCTTACAAAATTTAAGCTTAACTTGCTTGAGTCGCCGTTAAGCAAATCAAAATAGACGGAGAGTAAGAATTCAAATGACTTCAGAATTTAAATCGGCGGTTAGCGCTTGCTATTCACCTTTCTTCGACTTATAGCCGTGTTATTTTGTTTTTCAAACAAGACATTGTTACGTTTTATTTGCCCGTTTTCGACGCTCAGCTGCGGCTTCGCGCGCTCCTATAGCGGGTCAGACTCGCGCCAACTTCGACTTAAGTTCGACTTTAAGTTGAGTCCTCTCAGCAGGGGATTGAAAGATACGCTATTCTGTGTGGCGTGCGGGTGATTCCAATGAAATTATGTACGGTTAGCTTCACTTTGCTGGGCGCTTGTAGCCTCAGCCTTAGGGGGATATGAGCCATTGCATTTTTTCCTATCTTACGGGGGTATGAGCCATTGAGAAGGTCACGTGCTTTTTTTGTACCTCTCAAGTCGGCGTCGCGTTTCTTTACGTTGTATGCGCAATACCAATAAATGTATGTAGCTGTTCGCTTCACTTTGCTTAGTGATTGTAGCCTCTGCTTTACATGAGTGATGAGCCATTGCTGATGATGACAATTTTTCTACCCCTGGATCGGACGACGCGCTTTTTTCAAGGCCATCACGGCCATTTTTTTTGTACCACGCAACAAGACGCCTCGTTTACGTACGTTGTGTGCGTGATTTCAATGAATGTATGAACTGTTCGCTTCACTTTGCTGGTTGATTGTAGCCTGTGCATTACGAGAGGGATGAGCCATTCCATTTTTGGTTGCTTAGGGGCCTCAAAGCGCTTCATGATTTTCCGTTGTCATTTTAAATGGCGTTGCAAGCATAACAAACCAGAATCAAGCACTTTACGCAGTAACTAACAAACATACGTGCAAGCAATGGTGCTGCATATTAAGGAACGAAAACACGCTGAGAAAAGAACTTTTCGAGGGCTCCTTACCACTCCGGCATTACGATATTTTTCATATGAGTCCGGCTCTCCTCAGTCTCGGGGTAGAGGAGCTTCGAGTACACCAGAGCTGCCGGTGCACTCATTATGGAGGCTGTCACTAGATGGCCAGCGCTCACCTGCGCATAACAGCAAAGGTGACGCTTGACACTTTTCGTTGTTGCTGGCCTAAGGATGAAGGTACACTCTCAGTCATGTCCTAGATAATATCCCGCACATAACCAGTATTTCTTCATTTTTTCAGAAAAAGCCCCATTTAGCCGGCCGTCAAAAGCGGCGTTAAGTGTGACCGACCCTTCAAAGGAACAGCCGCATAAATGCAGCACTGTCTGAAATGGCACCAGGAACGTTCGTCACAGCACGTCACGATTATTACTCCCTTCCTCCCGCCAGCTTCACGCGCACTGCCGCTGCCACCGAGATCATCACCTTTTTCCTGGCACTCTAGCACGCGAAGCAAAGGCAAGAGGGAAATGTGAGGGCGTTAGAAGATGATTCGAGAAAGAAAAGAAGGACTTATGCAGGGAAAGGGACTGCGGATTGAAAGCAGCAAGAGACCGCGTTCAGATCTGGTGTGCTTTGTGACCTTTCCGTCCCTTCTCCTCTGTTTCCACCTGCTGACGGATGTTCAGGTGTCAGCCCCGCGCTAGACAGTTACCGTACGGTCAGCATGCTTGCTCCTTCTCTCTCTTCCTTGTTGCGCTTTGTTGTGTTCACACATTTCTGTGATACAGTGTCAAGACGTTTTGTGAAATGCAGATATTTTCAACAAATGTTTTTATTATTGCCATAGCAATTATATAAGGAAAGTCCAGGCGAGTTACCGCCATCGCCGTTGCTGTTGTCGTAATAATACATATTAAGGTCAAGTGCGATAAGATCCTATCGCTTCCCGCGGCGCAGTTGGCTGTAGGCGCAAGAGTGAGCTGAGAGGGAGGGCGGCTTGATGGGCAACTACTTCCTACTCACCCAGTGTTCTACGGCGAACAAGGGAAAGTGCGGACAGGGGGGGGGGGGTAGAGCGCACTCTAAGTAGCAGGAAGAGAGTCAGATGAGCGCGCCAATCCGGCTGTTGCTGTGCGTGAAGTGAATGATCGCGGCCGCGCACGCCGTATCCGCTCCTTACTCTCCTACCATATTTTATTTTAAATATAGGCCGACATCCATCCACATTAGGCGAATTACATAAAGAAGGCTATCCCCTTCCTTGTGTCGTCTTGGCGCATGCATTCTGGCCAATAATGAACACATACCAATATCACGAAAGTGGATGGCACTATTTGCTTTCATGAACATTTCTCCATCTTGCAGGATTCCGCTCAACTGATTTGCCATGCCAAAATCACATACACAGTGCCGAAGTTGTTTATTTGGCCAGACAACAGCCACCAACCCACTGAACACACATTGGTTTATAAACCGTCATTAGGACGCCTTGAAAGGATCACCAAGACGTCTTGAAAATCATTTGAAACTTTTACAAGACTTATACTTAATAGCGCATGCAAAGGGGCGAGGCTCCGTGCCTCGTCCCTTTTCATGCGCTATAAAGTATAAGACATGGAATACCAACTCGCCCAATCTTACGCTGTTTCATTTTACAAGACGTTTTGAAGACGTTTTGTAAGATATCAAATATTTCTTCAAGACATCATGCCAGAACTTTGTCGGGTAACCTAAAACGTAATGTTGCGTCCTTAAGACCGTCTAACGCACCGCCAAATTTTGGATATCAGACGTTTTACAAAACGTCTTGTAGATGTCTTACAACGGCTAGAAGACGTTTTACAATACGATGTCCTAAAATTGGCTGGAAGACGTTTTGCAGGACTCCTTGGGAACGTTTTAAAAACAGATACAAAACATTCCACAGGACGTTTTGAGGCTTTCTTGAGAACGTTTTAAACGCTTTAAAATCATGCGGGAAACAAAGGCATAATCTTTTCTAGTCGTTCTTATGGAGCTAATTAAGTCTTAAATTTATTTTTATAGTATTTGTAAAAGCCATTTTAAAGCTAAAAAGCGGCAGAACAATGTCTCATTTGAGTATCTTGACATCCATTTATTTGCTGAATTTTAAAACTTACAATAGGACAAACACCTGTCAGGAATGTCATGGTGGCAGAGAGTTCAACGGGAAACAAGCACAAAGGCGACCGTACCCGATTATTCAGCAGCACGAATCTAATCAGCTGAATAGATTCCTATCCCCCAAAAATTGACTCAGTTTTAGCTATGTGGCAGGCACCGGCATACTCTGTACGTGTGATGGAATTCATATTCAGTTTACTTACTTTTTCATCACCGATTACCAAATTGCATACGAAATCGGAGCAGTTCAGCGCACTTTCGCAGCAACTTTCCAATTATGATTTTTAGCATACACAGAAGGTTGAGAAACGCAAAACACTACCATTATTCCTAATGTTACAATGATTGGGAGTGTCCAGGTACTCCAAATTGACATAGAAATCAATAGGAATGCTGTTGATTCTTGCATTCTTGAATAATATATGACCATTCCAACAGTACCAATATCCATGGCCCAATTTTTACACATCACTGAAGCATGACTTCTACAAAACTAATGACGTAAAAATATAGATTCTAGGACCACATTTGGCTTAATGCTTAATCACAAAAATGAAGGGCTTCCATCATTTTTTAATAAACCAAATTAAAAGGTAAGCTACTACACAAGCAAAAATTTACTAATGAACATTGCAAAAAAGTACAATGCACAAAACAAGCAAAAATGAAAAACGTAAACACGACGTAGCAGATTATTCTGACCGCACAGTTACATAAGCAAGACAATGCAAAAAGCATAATGAACATATCAAGGAAAAAAAGCGCCAAAATGACATCGTTTATTTACATTTATTGAATGTTATCACTGTTTGGTATCCTTTCCCGAGTTTCTAAACGGTAGGTTAGAGTAGCATCTAAAGTTTTGCATTCCACAAGTCATTAGAGTATATAAGAAATAGAAACACGAAAAAACACAGCAGAATCCCTACTGTGATAGCGAAACAAATAAAAAAATGCGGTGTGACAGTGAAAATAGTATAACGTACAAGGCACTTGAACATTTTAAACATCAGTTTAGTTAAACACACAATGTGTGGCATAGGCTAAGAAGCAATAAACGAGTTGGTACATATAGCCCAAGAAAGAAGCCAGTGGAGTCCTTAAGCAACAAGGCTACAAGTGAAAATATGCTTAGTCTAAAGTGCAGAGGACGTGAAATCTGAACATGAAGTAGGTTATTTCAACAAAGAATGGGTTCCATAAAGTTACGAAATATTGACTTTGAGGGAAAAAAAGCGAAGCAAGAAGTGAGCAATAAACATGGTGGACTGTGAATATGCAATACTATGTTGTAGCTCTCACTGTGTTCTGTGCGCGAACATCTTCATTGAGCATAGCGAGCATCTTCATTACCCCGCACCTCCACAACTTTGCCACGCGCCTTCAAAGGGGGCTAACGACGTTTATTGAGAGCAGCTGGGCTCTAGAGAAAACGGCGGCGTGAGCTAACTATCGAGTGGGGCGGTTAGCACGCGCACTTCTTTCTTGTTGCACCTCTGCGCTTGACCAGTTTCCACTACTACAGGTGACAATGTGAAGTACAACAAACTTGACCTGTCCTAAACTATAGTTCACCATCTAATGTATTGTCAGGGGAAGCACTAGCACAAAGATGACATTTTAAATAGTCTCTAGACGCTAAAATTCAATCAAATGTCACTCAACATGGTCTGTCTCCTTCCGATATCCACTATCCAAAGAAATGTTGCTTAGCTTCAGTGATCTGGCTAGAAACGGCAGACACTGCCCATTGCGGACTGGGAAGACCAAAAATCGTTTTACTTACCTTGTCAACACTGATCTAGATTTGCAGATGGAATAATATCAAAGACTCCAGGAACACTATCATAGAGTTTTCCTTGCATGAATGTTTGGCACGCACAAGAATTTAGTTACACAAAACACCCTTTCAATATAACATTAATTATAAAGGAATTGTCTCCCGGTTACCTGCTAAATAGAGAAATCAATGAGAATCTTCCCATTCCTCGCAATACTGAAAAAAAGCTTAGCTTTCCCCACAGCACCAATCCCTATGGCCCATTTCTTAAAACCCACCGTAACATCACTGAAATAATGGCAAGGTCACAAAAGCGATAACGCGTGTTAAAGTCAAGCTCAATGTAAAGCATGATTAATCACACAAACGAAGCGCTAAAGTGGCCAAAGGTTTTAAAGAATTTTTAAGAAATCAATAACACGCCACTACATAAGCAAAACGTTTCTAATGCATCATCTAGAGTGTTGCTTTGTGGCTGTCTGTTATCACATATTGGTCACTTCACGATTCAGGGACCTGGCTTAGACAGTTTCGCAGGCTAATGAAACCGCAGAAAATTCAGCGCATTCCTTATGATGCACCTGCAACTAGAAGGTAAGACAAAAAATTTACAAATATGTTACAGTGAAATTCGTTATAACAAAACGGGATACAAGGAATTATTGTATATAACAAAATGACAATCCCGCTGACATCCACGTAGAGATCCATGTAGCAGGCGCGTAGCCAGGGGGGGGGGGGCTGATGGGGCTTCAGCCCACCCCCCCCCCCCCCCGAAATTTTTTCATGCCGGCATTTACCGCCGACGAAAACTACCACCGACGCCGGGAGTAATAATAATAATAATAATAATAATAATATAATAATAATTTGTTTCCCACGAAAAGAATTGCATGGTGGGGTTATGGATAAAAAGTGTCACAGTTTCGCCCTAAGGGCGAAGCAATGAATGCGATAGCAACACAGCAATGTGATACGAAGGTGAGCGGCTTTGGTAGCAATATGAATTGTAGTAAACATGAGCTGATTAAGTAAGCAGGTGTGCTGCGGCGTAAGTAGACCGACATGAAGAGAGACTCGATGACCACGAGAAGGCGCGTGTGAAACCGTGGTGTTGATGAGAAGCGCTTCCCGTGGGCAGCGCGTGCGAAGGGACACACCTGTAGTGCTGCGCTGCCGATCCGGGCAGCATTGCATGTGTAGCGTGCGTTGGAAAATGTGGCCCGACTATTACTAACTGAATGAACAAGCGTGGTGTGAGCGCGCACAAACAAACATGAATAGATCACACTGAATGACTGCAGACAACGACTGTCAAAACGCTGGCAGCGAGCGCATACGCCGCCGCGGGCGAAAGTACGTGCGGTCTATAGCTTCAACGGAAACTGAGCGGCGAATGCACGGCGCATAAAGGTCAGAGCCGTGTGGAGATAAGAGACGGTGCGGGCGAGCGAGCGACGAGCACGGTTGTTGGCGGAGTAGAAGTGCGCCCCCCCCCCCTTCACGCTCGCTCCGGCGCTGGCTTCCCGCTTCCTTGCTTGCGCGTGGGTGATTGAGTGCGTTCGCTCTCCGTGATAGCGCGCGTCCCCGCACGCTTCCGCTCGGGCGTATGGCGCGCGGCGAAGATTTTATCTATAGGGAACCTCACGGCAACGGCGACGGCAGAAATCCGGTTGAAGTGTCCATATAATTGTTATCGCAATAAAAGTTGCACGCAGGCAACTTGACCAGCCCAAAAACCCATCAAAGGCAACAGAGGGCGTGGGGCGCTCACATGTGAGTAAACAGATGGGAAGGTGCCAATTTACAAAAAAATGTGTATACGAGACAAGTAGTAATACACTTTAACAATTAGAAAACAAGTAGTCTGCATAAACAAGGAAATATTCAATTTATACATGAGCAATATAGATTACATAAAGAAAGTCTTATTATACGAAAACAGGAAGAAAATAGGAAAAAAAACATAACATAACACTATATTCAGTGCAGCATAAACTAAAGCAAATAAAGGGGGGAAAAGTCATACAGTATTGCATATGAACAAACTCATTAAACAACAAGGATTAGTTTGACTGAAAGTAGTCGTGCAGGCTGCATAAGGACAGAAGGTCATTTCTCGTAAGGCAAGGTTATTGAGTAAAGTCGAAAGTGTATGTCGAAGGATTTGTTGACCATAATTCGTTCTTGAGTGCGGAATGTTCCATTGTTCAGGTGTCCTAGTGTCATAGGCTGCGACATCTTCGTGTAGGCGAGCTATGTTCAATCATTCTGCAATA